>NW_026067895.1:1641455-1955261 GCF_014885135.2 Alexandromys fortis
AAAAAAAAAAAAAAAAAAAAAAAAAAAAAAAAAAAAAAAAAAAAAGATTACAAAGCTTGCTAAAAGGCAAAACTAGTCTGGAAAGGCCAAGGCAATGTTAGCACCAGTTGCAGACCTGGCAGAGACCTAGTAACTGTCTGAATGGGAGTTTTAAATGACTATGAGTATTATTCTAAAGCTCTAAAAGGAAAAGTGAGCGAAAAGAACAGGCGGTAATTCAGACAGTGGCACAGCCTCTCTGGAAGAATCCGAAGGAAATGCTAGCAATCAGAGTGAGTTCATGAAATGGTTAAATGGAAAACTTACACTAGTTTTCTAAAAACTTAGATTCATGTAGTATAGAACCTGACACCATTTTATTACATAGGAAATACAAAGAGTGTGTTAGAATTATTTTACTGTTGCCAGCTTTCAAGCCCTCACGTGCTTGGCCCTCTTTCCTACATTTATAAGCAAGCTGTTAAGAAAGCTGCAGACTCGTTCTTGGAGTTGGGGAGAGTTTAGTAAATAAACTACTTATTCCACAAACATGATACCACCCCAGTGCTGGGAGACAAAGGCAGGCAGATCCCTGGAGCTTGCTGGTCAGTCAAATCAAGGTGGACAGGATACTGAGGAAGAACATCTGAGGTTGATATAAAAAACACAGTTGGCACTAAAGGAAAGTTCAGATGAGAGGAGACTCAGTTTATTGAGCAGTATTCACTCCAGATCCAAATCACCAATATATAAATAAATAAATAAATAAATAAATAAATAAATAAATAAATAAATAAATAGGCATTTTCTCAATTACTCAGTCTCCCCTGCTCCGTGTGGTGTGTGTGTGTTGCTTGTTCTTAAGCCATTTTCCCACCAGCTTGAGCTCAACCATTCCTTTCCTATGGAAGCCTTATTATGCAAGGAATGTGTCTTATGTGCCTTTTTCTACCTTCTTGGTACATATCTGATTGTCAGTTTCGACATCCAAACTTAGCAATGTGGGGTAAAGTCCATCACATACATGTTGGGTAGCCGTAAATATCTCTATTCTATCTACAAAAGACGTACTGTAAAGACAACACACAACAAGTGATATTACAAGAGAAAGAGAGATATTTTACAATAAGGAAAAAAAACTTATCATAAAATACCACATATGCACATACATAATAGCCAAAAATAAGAAAAATAATACTGGTAGGAGTTGTGAAGAGGAAGACAGCACTAAGTCACGCCACAGCATGGATGAGTCACCAAAATACTGCATGGATGAACTGGAAAAAAAAAAAGCCAGATGCAAATGGTTAAACAGCATATGAATAACTTCTTGCTAAATATTGAGAACAGGTAAAATACATGGAGACATAAAACAGAGCAGTGGGTTGCCAGTAGCTGGGTGGGGGAGGAAGAGATAGTGGCTGTTTCAGGGCATGGGATCTTCTTGGGTAACAATAAAATGTTTTGAAACTAGATAGCGGTGATAGCTATCAACATTTGAGAGCAGTCTAAACACTAAATTGTGCATTTTTTCTCCTACAATGCTGACATCAATCTCAGAGTATTACACCAGCTAGGCAAGTGCTCTACCACGGGACTTATGTTTCATTTGTCTACCTTAAGATCAGGTCTCACTAAGTAACAATGAACTCATTCTGTAGCCTATGCAAGCCTTGAACTGAGGTCTCCTGCCTCAGTTTCCAGCATAGCTGGAATTAGCAGACCTCTTAAACTGCTGATTTTATACCACGGGAATTTTGTGTTATTAAACACCCAAAAGAATTAAAGGAGAAATGGATAAATTCCTAAGAATAATTGAAAGCTAGCAGGTTTTTTCAATATTTAAATAATTTGATTTTTAAAACAATAAATTTAAAAAGCAAGTCCAACGTGTTGGTACATAGCTATACTCATTATACTAAGAAGGATGGGGCAGGATTGAGCCTAATTTGTCTCAAAAGAAAATTGGGAGCTGGAGAGATGACTCAATAGTTAAGAGCGCGCAACTTTCTCTCAGAAGACCTGAGTTCGTTTCCTAGCGCCCACATCAGGCAGCTCACAACAGCATGTAACTCCAGTCCCAGGGACTCCAATGCCTCTGGCTCCATAGGCATGTGCACTCACGTGCACGTACGCACACACCACAGACACATGATTAAAACTGACTCTTTAATAAAATTTACAAAGAGCTACAAAACCCAATAACCAAATAAATAAGCAATTATGTTATGGAGAAAACACAGATTAAAATCAAAGAGAATATCCCAAACTAAAACAGCTGTTTAGACAAAATGATGCCATCAAATAGAATCAGCCAAAATATTAGCAAGTAGAGCTTTCACGCTTGCTGTCAAGAATATTAAATTGTGCAATCAAACTTCAGCAATTTCCCATTAAGTTAAATATATGCCCTATCTATAAGCCAGCAATTCTATGTCTAGGAAGTTATCTAAAATTGAGAAAATTCATAGTTCCTGAAATGCTTGGAACATGTGCTTATTATTCTTAATTCATAAAAACTGCAAACTAGAAGAAACCAAGAGCAAATTGGTGAAAAGGTGAGCCCAGAATACACATTTACGGCACTGATCAACAGGAGAGGAGCAAGCAAGAAACACAGAAACATCACAGCAAAGAAACCTGGATTCTAAAGAATAGTGTTATCCCTTCCTGTTAGGTTTCAGGAAACAATGCTGTATCACACGTATTGCCGTTTATAACAAGAAAATCTCATCATTGGAGCAAAAGACTGAGTGCCACAGGAGTCAGAAAAACCTGGAAGGCAGGTAAGAGGGGATGTTATGGGATAGTCTTCTTTATCGTGGTAACATGACACAAGGATTTACATTTACCAAACACGTCTAACCATGTACGAAGACCTGGGCATCCCACTGCACTTAAGGTTACCAAACACGTCTAACCATGTACGAAGACCTGGGCGTTCCACTGTGTATTTCTATTTCACCAAGCATAAATTTTGTCAGCTAGTCTACAGAGTGAGTTCCAAGACAGCCAGGGCTACACAGAGTCCCTGTCTCAGAGGGTAGCAGGGAGACCCACACTCATTTAGAGACTCTCATTGATATTCTGTCTTTCAGAAATGCTCCATCTCCAAAGCCCTCCACCAAATAATCTGCTGATTTCCAGGGTTTTCGCTCCTCTCTGAATGCTGTGTATTAACCTTTCGCAAACAGAAGGCCATGTTTTTGAAGGGAAGAGCAGCCTCCTCTCCTCTCTTCTATACCCCCATGCAGGAAGAACAACGCTAACAGCATAAAAGGAATGCGATTTCACTCACTCAAATATGGGTCACCACATGTGTGCTTGGAGCCCTGTGAAAGTCTCAGGCAAGTCAGACACCACCTCCGGTGGTGGAATAGTCAAACCTATAAGTCATCCCAATCAAAGGAAATAAAAATCTCTTGTGAGAATTGAGTGTAAAGTAATGTAATAGGCCATCCAGTCCTGATAAGGTTCCTATGCTGGGCCTGGAGAGAAAAACATGAGTTAAAAATGCCGGCTGCTGAGCACCAGGTGGCTTGCAACTGATTGTGACTCCAGCTCCAGGGGATCTGGTGTCCTCTTTCTGCTTCCACAGGGATTGTATGTACAGAGTACACAGCTATATATACACGCAAACATTCGCACCCCTCATTTGAAAATCTCTAAAATTCCTATTATGTTGATCCTATTTTTCCAAATTACTAATTATAAATTAGGCTCTTAGAAGTCATACAGCAAAGCTATACCTAAGTGTCTAGCAAGTGGATCCAAGCCCAGAGATGCCCTATGTGAAACTGACCTCATCACCATGACCCTATACCAGCAAGGTAAAGGGAGGACCAGAGAGGTTCAGGCAGAAATCACATGAGGCAGAAGACACAGGGGAATGTCGAGTATTAGCTGTAAAGTAAAGGACAACTACGCTACAATCTGCAGACCCAGAGCTGCTAGTTAACAGGAGTGCCCAAAATGGGATGCATGGATTTCCCTGGGGAGGAGAAATAGGAGATATCTCCTGGGTAAACTGGGAGCAGGTGGGATGGGAACATGTGAGATTGGGTTGGGGGGGCATGGGTGGATGGGGAGACTACTGAAAGAGATGACTGGAAAGAGGGAGCATTCATTTTAGAATCAGGTAGAAACTTGATACAAGGGAAACTTCCACAAGTCTACAACGACAACCCCAGCTGAGACTCCTAGCAATAGTGGATGTATAGACTAAACTAGCCATCTCCTGTGACTGGATTGGGGACTGTCCCAATTGTCATCAGAAAGCCTTTATCCAGTAACTGATAGAATCAAATGCAGAGATCCTCAACCAAAAATTAGGCCAAGCTTGGGAAATCTTACTGAAGAGAGGAAGGAAGGATTGTAGGAGCCAGAAAGGTCAAAGACATCACAAGAAAACCTACAGAAACAACAAACATGGCTCATAGTAGCTCACAGACTCTGGATTGACAGTTAGGCAGTCTTCATGGGGCCAACCTAGGCTCTCTACATATATGTGATCGTTGTGTAGCTTTGTCTACTTGTGGAATACATAACAGTAGGAGCAAGGGCTGTCCCTAATACTTTGGCTGACTCTTGGGAAACTATTCCTCATACTCGGTTGCCTTGTCCAGTCCTAACACAATGGGAGGTGCTTAGTCTTACCAAAACTCGATATGCCATGCTTTGTTGATATGCACGGGATGTCTGCCCCTTTATGAACAGAAACAGAGGAGGAGTGAATTGGAAGATGGGGCAGGGGGAAGATGGAATATAAAGAGAGAAAGGAGAGGAAACTGTGATTGGGATATAAAATAAATTAAAGTTTTTAAAATTTTACCCTCTCATTTATATGTCCTCAAGTTAGGTTTAGATGAATCAAAGTGATTAGTCCTCTAGACATGATATGGTTGCTGCCATCTTGAAACCAGAGCAGTGGTGATTACATAAACTTTTAACCAATAATAGGGGAAAAGGAGGAGAGTATTCATAGATAGTGAAGAAGCCTATATGCCATCTAAACTTCTATATGCCCAGTAAACTCATTGATTCAAACAATAGACTTGGGCGAAATCATTTCTTTAACCTGCCATTGCCTTTCTATCAGGCATGAATGAAAATAGACTCCCTAGGAAATGTCAAACAACAGGAAGAAAGTCATTTAGAACATAAGAGACTCAGTTGTACTTGAGTACAAGCTCATATTCTCTCTCTCTCTCTCTCTCTCTCTCTCTCTCTCTCTCTCTCTCTCTCTCATATAGATATAGCTAAAAACTACCACCCTTTTAAATATTTGAGAATTAGATTGGGCTGGGTGTAGTGGCACACACCCGTGATTCCAGCACTCAGGAGGCAGAGGCCTGGAGATCTCTGTGAGTTTGAGGTCTGCCACGTCTACATGGTGAGTACCCTGTCTAAAAAATAATAACAACCAATGTGGGGAGGAAAGGTAAGGAGAGAGAGAGAGAGAGAGAGAGAGAGAGAGAGAGAGAGAGAGAGAGAGAGAATCATATTTTTTAAAATGAATTTAAAAAGCAAGTGCAGCATGGTGTTTCATAGCTTGCTCTTCCTCCCTCCCTCTCTTCCTTCCTCCCTCTCCCTTCCCCTCTCCTCTCCACACGGAATTCAACTCCGCTACCAAGTGTTATGGACGCTTTGGCAAAAGCAACTCTCTAATACAGATAATACTTCAACAGACAAACATTTCCCTCCAAGCTGAACAACTGATTTCAACAGAGAGACAGAAAGAAAGAAAGAGAGAGACAGAGAGAGAGAGAGAGAGAGAGAGAGAGAGAGAGAGAGAGAGAGAGAGAGAGAGAGAGAGATAGATACGGGGGTTACTCTCAAGTTCACTCATCCAAACTATGATAATAATTGACAACTGATGCCCACAAAAAGTTTAATTATCTGCACATAATATACAATGCCGAAGTTGAAGGGTGTGCTTTACTGAACGCGTAGACCAATCTAATCCCCTTCTCTATTTAGACACCAATTTGCAAAAATAATTATACTTTTTTCAAATTCAAAGCTTCAGGTACTATTGTTGACTGAAGCCCTTGAAATGTGCACTGATTACAGGGCCACTGCAATGTACATTAGCAGCGAGCTCAAGTAGTCTACAATAACCTTAAATCAGAGAGAGTTCTAAGAGGCTAATAACGAAGACGAAGTAATGCTGAAAGTACTAGCCTTTTATTCTGAACTCAAGAAATGCATTTGAAAATATATTTTAAGAATAGGTCATAGAGGATGTAAATGCAAAGTAGAAGCAAGGGGGGAGAAACTCCAGCAGGCTGGGGGAGGAGAGAGTGAGCGGGAGAGAGGCCGCACCTTAAAAGGCTATGCATAATGTAGAGACTGGAGATTGAAGAGAGCCCAGGACAAAAGTCCCATCCATTTAGATACAGTGGCAATGGCTTCAACAATGAGAGGCAGAGCCTGCCTGCAGTCTGTGAGAAGCAGCATTTGAATTTGAAAGCACATTTATATGAAAATCTTCAAAATTGCATCCTATACATGCTCTAAAAGGCCAACGTGCTCTTTTCTGCCAGTGTTTAATTTCCAACAGTCCATAGCAGCTCACAAAAAGCTTATGATTTAGTATTTTAAAATAAAGAGAAAATTATGAGAAATAAACAGATCATGAAATTACTATGAAGAAAATGGAAGTTAAAAATAACACAGGGGAAAATATTAATGTCTAAAAAGATCACAGAAATGCTGGAAGGTGAGTTGGGTATGGTGTTCCTGGCTTCCAAAACCAAAGAGGGAACACGTGGTAGGCTATAGCAATGGTTGGTTCTCAAACTCCAGGCCTTGCGACCTATTCATACTTTCAAAGTTTATTGGAAGTCTCTAAGGGCTTTTATGAGAAGGGTTATATTTACCACCTCTTATCTTATTAGCAGTTAAAAGTGAGGTGTTGAGTGTTTTGCCACTTACCTTAATGTAATAATGAACCCATTGCTTGTTAACTTTAAAAAAAATCTTATAGGAATAACTATATCTCCACCAAGACATTAAAAGGTCACCACTGCTTTCCACTTTTGTAAACTTTGCTATAATCTGGATGCTCATATCTGCTTCCACAAATATGTCACCATGAGAGAGCCTGCAGCCTCCAGAAAACTCCACCACATACTTATAAGATGATGGAATACCAAAGTCACACCGTTGTGACCTCCAGAACTTCAAAATGAGTCTTTCCCCATGGATCCCTGGAAGATACCTTAAGAATCACAAAGGTGCAAGAACACAGCTCCTGTACCCAAAAACAAGATGCATATGACCTATCAAGGAAACAGGAAAGCATTGTCCCCTGCTCCTCAAGAGAGTGCTGCAAGGGTCCATCCCCAGCTCTGCTTTTATGATGGATCAAGGTGCACAGGTACCATTAACCACTGAGAAGCGAAGAACATACATTCGATCCTTCCCATGATTTACAGCTCTGGACAAGATCTGAGTTAATGAAATCAACACTTCCTGTAATTGATGTCAAGTGCATTTTGTAATTATGTTTTGTGGTCTGTGACTTTTATGAGCTTATTCCATAAAACAATTAACAACTCCATAAAAAAACAATACTTTTGTGTTGTTATTTTTGCAGAAAGGCTCCTGTTAGACTCCTATTGTGAAGGAGGGGAAAGGCATCACTAAACTTGGAGAATTTTGACTCTCAAAAGATACATTATTTATCCTATCCCCAAACGGTTCCAATACGCTTTTAAATTACAAATCCTTCACAGAAAAAAGTGCCTCGTGATTACCAGGATGAATATGGAGCCACATTCTTTTTTTTTTTTTTCGAAACAGGGTTTTCTGTGGCTTTGGAGCCTGTCTTGGAACTAGCTCTGTAGATCAGGCTGGTCTTGAACTCACAGAGATCTGCCTGCCTCTGCCTCCCGAGTGCTGGGATTAAAGGCGTGCACCCCCATCACCCGGCGGTTTCTATTCCGACTCTACTCTGTACCAGTTTTCTAATCTTGGTCACTTTATTTGAGATCCTTGGGCCTCAATGGCCTCATATGCTAAAGAGAAGAGAAAAAACAGCCACCTCACTGAAGCCCTAGAAGGGTTACAGGGAACTTAGATTTAAGATACACACATGAAATTTTGTCAGCATTCTTGGTATATTGTAAGTACTGGGAAACACTAGGTACTGTTGACCACATGATAGAACCTCTCCCCGGCAGCCTTTCCCTCCCAGGGTCACTGCTTTGGTTTCATAGTCAAATGCACATGATGAACACCAAAAGAAGGTGGAAGTGAGAGAGGAACAAGGGCCAAGAGAAGGGACAGTCACAGGAGATGCAGAGATTGAGTTAGGGATCAGAGACGGGGACCAGATCAGCGAAGGCTAGAATCAGAATCAAACAGACCATGAGGATCCCATGCCTGAGATCTTCTGATCGTTCCATGGGACAGGTAATAAAAACTGAGTGACAGGAAGCTTCTCTGTGTGCCTGTTTCTTTGGAGTCCCTATGATAAGTAATGAATTTTATTGGTCGACTGTTCTTGCGTCACATGTGACTACTAGATTCCCTACTAGTCAAGCTGCTTGACTCCCAACAATCCTGTTGATTACTCTGAACCATAACTGGTAACATCTTTCTCCCATTTTTGATGATCAGTTTAGAATTTTGTGTCTGAACTAATTCTAGCCAAGGGCCCCTGAGACAAAGCTAGCTTGGGGGAACAAGGGGTTTAATTGACAGATTACTAGGTATTTGCTATCTCCCTCCTTTTTCCTCTGCACGCTTCTGTGCTGAGCTTGGCTATGCAACTTCCTTTGGCTGATGGAATATTAACAGATGGGGAACGGCAGGGCTTAATTGCACTCCATGGAAAGCCCGACTCTTGCTTTCTATTGAGGCACCATCAGAAGAGATGTTCTCAGTGGTCGCTACTTCAACTCTGCCTCAGAATGAATACATAGAAGCAATTAGAACCCAACTTGCTGCCTGAAGTGAGTGCCAGCAACTGTTGACTGAGGAGAGCGCCTTAATCTTCGGTGGCCAGATGCAATCAACTCAATCTACGAGCCCGAGAGGCACCAAGCCTGTGATAATTTGTCGTTTCATTATTGCAGCAGTGAGTGACTATCTATCTAGACAAAGAAGCTAGAAAAATTTGCCATCTCCTAAAAAGAGATATATCAAAACAGAAATCTGGATGAGATACATGAACCTGCTGTAACCATCTTACAACCGTGATACTGAGAAGACCCCCGTGTTATTAACAGCATTAAACTCACTGATCATGAAAACCTGTTCCCTCCCTCCCCTCTGTGAAGCCTTTCTGTATAGTACTGCTTATGCCTTGAAGCCAGTTTTCTGTTTACTCCAGGAATATTAAAACAAACAAAAGACAGCAGCAAGATGGATCGGGGTAAAGGTGCTTGCTGGCAAACCTGATGATCTGAGTTCAATTCCTGGGACTCACAAAATAGAAGCAGAAAACCAACTCTCTCTGACCTCCAGGTTCATTCTCTGGATATGCACGTACTCTGGAACACACACATTCACATTCTCTCTCTCTCTCTCTCACTCTCTCTCTCTATTCATATCTCTCTCTCTCTCTCTCTCTCTCTCTCTCTGACACACACACTCATTCACTCATTCTCACACATACAAATAAACAAATGAATAAACAATAAATAAATAATTTTAAGAACAGTACTACTATGCCAAGGCGGCTTATGAACTGCGAGCAATCAGGAAACAGCTGTTTTCTACTACAGCAAGACCCCAGGACTCCGTGAAGATGACTGCTATGCGTTGCACACATGCTGAACAGCTTTTCAGGCATGCTCTGCCCTTGAGGCATTTGTATTTTTAATACAAATAAGATTCTGTGATATTCCAATTCTTAAGATCAAAGAGAAGAATAGCAGTTGTGAAGGACTGGACTTGGAAAGGAAATAAAAGGTTGCAAGTCAATGTGGATAGAGCCTGGGTTATGCACGGTAAGTCCTAGTGATGTGCTACATAGCACTGTAAGGAAGATGACCACCCTGTCATGCACACTTCAAATTTTCTTCTTCTTTTTCTTTTCTGTTTTTGTTTTTGTTATTCTTTTTCGAGACAGTGTTTGTCTGTATCTTTGGAAGCTTTCCTGGAACTAGTTCTTGTAGACCAGGCTGGCCTCTAACTCACAGAGATCTGCCAGCCTCTGCCTCCCGAGTGCTGGGATTAAAGGCATGCACCACCACCACTAGGCCGTATTTTCTAAAGAGAGTAGATATCATAATAAATGTTCTTGCATAAGAGAACAAAAAGAAAAATAGGATCCTAACTGAAGCAGTTCTCTTTTACTGTCCACTGCCTCCTACCACTTACATGTGCTAGACACACTTTTCTAAAGCCATAAAAGAGGTCTGAACAAAGGAATGTACTCATGAGCTGTAGTAGGAGACCACTGGTTTGTTCCCAGCCGCTCAGCCCTGAAATAACCACATGGAAACCATATTATTTGCAATACTGTTTGGCCAATAGCTTAAGCGTGTTTCTGGCTAACTCTTATATTCTAAACTAACCCATCTCCATTAATTTATGTATCACTACAAGGCTGTGGCTTATCGGGTAAAGTTCCAGTGTCTGTCTCTTGTGGAGCTACATGGCTTCTTGTCTCTCTGCCTTCTTCCTCCCAGCATTCAGTTTAATTTTCTCCACCTAGCTATTTTCTGCCTTGCAATAGGTTTAAAGCAGTTTCTTTATTAATCAGTGGTAATCACAGCATACAGAGGGAAATCCCACATCAATTAGCATCTTAGAGACCTTTACTTGATGAGATTTTTCTCAGTACAATTGTCCCTCAGAGCAACACATCTCAACACATCTGATGAACTCCTGCCGTCAAGGGTCTGGCCCCCAGGCTCACCCCAAAGCTGCACACCCTAATGCCTACTGGACTCCCAGCCACAACCACTCTTTCAGTTTTTCCTGGGTCTGCCATCCTGCCTGTGTCACAAGGTTCAATGTGCAACACTAAGCTCCCTCAGAATCAGGACTCTGGGATTCCCTCCCTGCACTTCCAAGGCCTCCTCCAGTCCTGCCCATATCAAGTCCATTCACCATAACTTCTATGCTATTTCTTGCAAGGTTCTGACTCTTTCATCTTCCTGTTCCCAGGTTTTCTGGGACCCTTCTTTACACTCAGCTTTGATTCCCTCTGTAAGTCCTCAGATCTCTCCCTGACCTTCGGGGACAGTGGCCCTTTCCAAGACCTCTCAGAACTAAATGAGCAAGCATAGCTCTCTTCCTGCTCCAGGTGTCCATCTGACCCCAGGGAAACACAGTCTGTACATTGTGATGGCAGGAGATTGCAGGACAAATTTTAGAAACCTCCACAAATGTCTGAAGTCAACATTCGGTTCTCCACCTTAGAAGAATGTAGGCAATACAGACATTCAACCAAGAGAACCTGGAATATTACATTATAAAACTACTGTGCCTGTCACATGGAGGAGAAATTGGTTTTGCCACTAAGTTTGTCCTGCAGAAGAGAAAGGAAGATTCCCTGGATTTACTACTGACCATTCTCTTCTCCAGCTAGAACACCCCATATGGTATAGTCCCATAACTCAGAGGTCCAGGCATTCATGATTCCCCATTTCACCTTCTCCAATCCTGACTCCTCAGCAGCTTCCTGGTATAGTATAGAGAAACATAACTAAGAGATCAAGATCCCATCACCAGCAAGTACTGCAAGCCTTCTGTGAAAGTAAAGACTTCCAGGCCCCTTTAGACTGAAGGTTCTCAACCTGTGGGTCATGGCCCCCTTTAGGTTACATATCAGATATTTATGATTCACATAACCATAGAAAATTACAGTTATGAAATAGCAACTAAAAAGTGTTATGGTTGGGGATCACCACAACATGAAGAATTGCCTTAATGGTTCACAGCATTAAGAAGTTTGAGAACCACCACTTTAGACAGACATTACTACCAAAGCTTCCCAAATTTAGCTATGCCCCCAGGTACCTTTTTACTGAGCCAACCACAGACACATACATTTCCTTGAATCAAAGGGGCTGTAACTACCAGGACCAATCCCATTTGAGAAGTTCATGGCTTTTTACAAACCTTCTGGGCCTAGTTCTTATCCTTTGTTGTCTTTCAGGAAACCTCTATCCTTGGTTAACAGTCCTGACTTGACCATGCAGAATGTATACCAAACACCCACCATGTATGGGGCACCATGCTTATTATTAAGCTCTTCCCGGAGCCCCTCAGTGAGCATAGTTGTCCCTCCACCCCAACAGAGTCCAAAGCAAATGCTTCAATGCGCATATTTCCTGCCACTCCTGAATCCCATTATTAGATCACCGCAAGCGCTAGTCAGAAGCTTAAGTGGTGAAACTGTATTTATGGATTTAGTCACCCATTGTCTAGACTTGCCCATTTCTCCCAAGACATTCCTAACGACCGTTTAAAAACGAAAAACACTGTCTATACTCTAAATCAGTTCTTCTTCCCTTAAGCTTCTAAGTGACTGAAGATCCACCTGCCACCCTGAAACAAAGACAGAGTCCCACTCGCCGGTGACCAGCTGTCTCTGGTTCATCATGCTGGCTGATCCTCCACATAGCAATCACCATGATCTCTGAAAACTACGTGTGAATGCATCATTCTTAATCGGAAAATCCATATTTGTTACTTGATTATTGGACCTTCATCCCTTCTCAAACTACACGACCATACCATCAGCCACCATTTACCACCATCTGAAGTTCTTTAACCAACTACTTTAGCTGACTCTTCGAATGTGTGAGCCCATGGGGGCCTTGGGCAGCCTGCCTTGCTGTCATTTATCCGGGGGCCTAGCAGAACACCTGACTCCTAGTGGGCATTCAGAATACCTAATGAGTTAGCTCATTCCTGACAGAAAGGCACTGGGCTCACCTTTGTACTTTATAAACAAGACTGGGGAGGGGGGCGGCATGTTCTAGTACAAGAATTTTTGTGCTTCCCATCGGAAATTTCCAGCAACAGCGTCAGTCACTCTCCTGAGCCTGGCCCTGTGTGCAATCACCACCTCCATTCTTTCATAACCAATTGAGCACCTTGAACGCACACGTCTTCCAAGGAGCTTTGGAAGCCATCAAGCCTAGTGATTACACCTCTCCCAAGCTGTGGATGTTGAGATATTTTTGATATGCAGAGTGAATTTTTTTAACCTTCAAAGATATAAGATCCCCCAACCCAACCATGAAGCCAAGCACTTGCCTTCCTTCCTTCTCTCAATTAACCACAAACCCTGCCCCTGAACTCGTGGGAAGCTTTTCTGTTTTAGTTTCAGTTTTTATTTACATGTATGTATACACTGGATGAATTTTGTGTATCACATGTGCACAGGCACCCTGAGAGACCAGAGGACATCAGATCTCCTGGAGCTATAGACCCGGGCAATTGTGAGCCACCAGAAATGCATGCTGGGAACTAATCCCAGGTTCATCTCTGTAGTCCAGCTGTTTCCAACTGTATCTGTGCTTTCTCCCATTATTACAACGCAGTATATGACTAATAACTTGACAATCTTTAAAACATTGTTTTATGTCTGTGGATGTAGTAAGTATTAAATTTAGCCATGGCTTAGTTTTCTGAGTCAAAAGAATTTATTGTGGGCATGGGGACACAAGCCTGTAATCAATCCCAGCTCTTGGCGGGATGGAAGCAAGAGAAACAGAGCTTTGTAGTCGCCATCAGCTTCATATGGGATCCAGGTCAGCATGGGCTACATGAAACCCAATTTTCATAAACACATACATGGGGGGGAGAACTTACTTTTCTAAAGAATTTGTTCATTATAGTACTCTGGTGGTTTCAGTGAGAACTACCCCCATTGGCTCATATGCTTGACTGCTTAGTCCCGTTAGACTGTTTGACAAGGACTAAGAGGTGTGGCCTTGTTTCCAAAGCCTACACTAACCCTAGTACCTCTGCCCAACCCACAATTTGAGGATAAGACATAAGCTTTCAGCTACTGGGCCAGCACCATTCACTCCTGTCTACTGGACCCCATGTTCCCCAACGTAATGGTCATCGACTCTCCCTCTGAAACTGTAAGCAAGTTCCCAGTTAAATGCTTTTTTAATAAGTTGCCTTGGTCATGGTGCCTCCTCATAGCTATAGAATAGTAACTAAGACAAGTACCAGCAGGTTTGCCTTATCTTACAGATGGAATCAGAGGCAGCATGAGTGAAGTGGATATATTTTATTGTTTTTATTAAGCTATGTGTTTTTCTCCACTTCCCTCCCTTCCTTCCCTTCTACCCTCTCCCAAGATCCCCACGCTCCCACTTATTCAGGAGATCTTGTCTTTTTCACCTTCCTATGTAGAACTATGTATATCTGATGGGGAACCTTGTTGGCCAGTCATCTTTAAGAGGTGGGTCTTTATTAAGGCATGGCTTTGCTGGTACCCAGGGTAAAATGTGTGCACCTGTGTGTGTGAGATCTCTGCACCTGTGTGTGTGAGATCTCTGCACCTTTTCCCAAGAGACATTGCTGTCCTTGGATTTCTTGTTTCCTATTTCGTGAGTTTTTCCCCTTTTAATAAATAAAATATAATTGTTTTATCCTTAGCTAGCCTGGTTATTTCAACACTTAGCCCCCAACGTATTTGGATATAGAATTCCTGGCCCTAATTGCCCGCCAGGCTTGGCATGCATCCAGCTCAGCACACTCAGCCGACACACACACACACACACACACACACATTCAATGTTAGCTGTGTGCATGAGCCATGGCTAAGGTCGGCTGAGGAAAGAAGATGGGGCCCCACAGCAACAACTCCACCTCGTTGAGATGATATCATGACGCTGACAACCCTACTATAAAACTGGCTTTGGGGTACCAGCTGATGAAATGGTGCACCTTCTCATGCCGTTCTGGCCAGAACTCCTAATTAAAACTTTGGGGGAAAAAAAACCTATCAACTGCTCAAAAATCATTTGCAACCATACTGGACAGTAATCTTAAAACTTAACCATCTCTTTATTTTTGCAGGATCCCATAAAGAGAACATTGCCCCCATGACAGTGGAAAGCAGTTCTGGAGGATGACGCCCCCTCTCCCAAAAAAGTTTGTCCTCAGGCTTGGGAACACTGTTTAGGGGTTGTTGATTATTAATTGTATCAGGTAGAGGAGTGGGGTGAAAACCATGTTTGTTTAAAAAAGGGGGATAATAATAGTGGGGTAATAGATTAATATTTGTGAATTGATATTTATGGATAATTTACATTGGTATAATTTTTGTATATTGATACAAGTTCAAATTATATTTGTTATTTCTGCTTACAATATTTGTGCACCTATGCAAAGTTATTCTGTCAGATTATATCCATGCATGTTTCTACCTCTGTTTAGGACATTTTGTATATTAATACAACCTTTAGGATATATTTCGCATTGAATTACATATCATTCTTGCCTCTGAACAAGATACATATACATTGTTTACATTTTGAGGTCATTGTTCTCATTTGCTGCACAACTGTCTACAGATTATTTAATATCCTGACATGAAGCCTTTATCTTTAAGTTATACAGGTATTAAATAGTATAGGTCAATAGTTGCTCATGTTTGCTATACATACAGTCAGATTAATTAGGTTCTTTAGACACATAGAGATTGTATTCTGCCTAGATAGGTAATCTTCAACCACTTCAAGAATCTGTAGAATATGGCATTTAAATAACTTAGGGTTCTGCTGACAGGAGACATCATGGCTCCTGACAGCACCAATCTATTCCCAAGAGAATGTTAAACACCAAAGACACTCCACTTGGAGTTTGTTTTCTTCTTGGCACAATTGGCCTTTGGGGAAGGAACTTCCCATGACTCAACCACTGACAAAGTACATGGTATCTGGAAATGGATACCCAGAACACAAGGAAAAAGACTGCCAAATCTTGCCAAAATAGATTAAAAGGGTTCTGAAAATTTTCCTGCCTCTGAAAATGGTCTGTCAGCTATGCTAGGCCTTAGCCAAAGTTGGTCACTTCAACATTGCAAATGAGACTTTGGGTGATTGCCCAGGTAGCCAATCGTCTCCATCATATTCTCTCACTTTGGAAGCTGCTTGATTGTATTTCCTGTCCACTCCAGTACTATTATTTCCCTTCTTTGTCCTTCAATGGGGTTGAAGATTAGATAGTCATAGTTACCTTCCTCTTATGATTTAGCCAAGTTTATTTTCAGTGCAAGATTTAGACTCCTTGAAATAGAATGTTTATTAAAACATTTGTCATATGTTCCTTGCTTAATATTGCTTATGTTGTTTGTAATTTTATACTTGATATCTGTTCCTATTGTATATAGTTTTGTTATTGGGTTTTGATCGCTCTTGTTTAGAAAAAAGGGGGAGATGATGGAGAACCTTGTTAGCCAATCATCTTTAAGAGGTGGGTCTTAGTTAAGGCATGGCTTCACTGGAACCCAGGATAATATGTGTGCACCTCCATGTAAGCACTCTCTGTGCCTTTTCCCCACGGACATTGCTGTGCCTGGATTTCTTGTGTCCTGTTTTGTGTTTTTCCCCTTATAATAAATAAAATATAATTGTTTTATCCTTAGCTAACCTGGTTATTTCAACATATGTCTCTCTTAGGATCCTTTTTGTTTTCTAGTTTCTCTGGGGTTGTGGCCTGTAGGCTGTTTTTTCTTTGCTTTATGTCTAAAAGACACTTATAAGTGACTACGTATTATATTTGTCTTTCTGGGTCTGGGTTACCTTACTCAATGTGATTTTTTTCTAGATCTATCCATTTGCCTGCAATTTTCAAGATGTCATTATTTTTTTAAGCACTGTGTAGTAATCCATTGTGTAAATACACCACATTTTTTTTTATTCGTTCTTTGGTTGAGAGGCATCTAGGTTGTTTCCAGGTTTGGCTTTTACAAATAATGCTGATATGAATATAGTTGAGCTCATGTCCTTGTGACATGATTGAGCATCTTTTGGGTATATACCCAACAGCAGTGTTGCTGGGTTGTAAAATAGATTGTTTCCTAATTTTCTGAGAAATTGCCGTAGTAATTTCCAAAGCAGCTGTACAAGTTTTCACTTCCACCACAATGAAGGAGTGTTCGCCTTACCCTATATCCTTTCCAGCATAAGCTATCATCCATGTTTTTGATCTTGGCCACTCTGACAGATGTAAGATGGAATCTCAGAGTTGCTTTGATTTGCATTTCTCTGATGGTTAAGGATGTTGAACATTTCCTTAAGTGTCTTCCAGCCCTTTGAGATTCATCTGTTGAGAGTTTCTCTAGGTCTGTATCCCATTTCTTTATTGGATTATTTGTTCTTTTGATGTCAAGTTCCTTGAGTTCTTCGTATATTTTGGAGATCAGTCATCTGTCCAATATGGGGTTGGTGAAGATCTTTTCCCATTCTGTAGGCTGCCATTTTGTCTTGTTGACCATGTCTTTTGTTTCACAGAGCTTCTTGGTTTCAGGAGGTCCCACTTATTAATTGTTGATGTCAGTGTCTGTGCTACTGTGGTTATATTTAAGTGGATTAAGGGATGCAGCAGGTACCGGGCTGCCCCACTCCCTGTGAAGGCAGCTTATTATCCCACTATTCCATGGACACAAATGGCAGAGTCAGTAAATGTATATGCTGGACAGACTTTTAGACATCACTTAACCACACTTCCACTGTACAACTGACATAGGAAAAGCCCACTCCAAGGAGAGGCATTCTGTCCCTGCTCTCTGTGATGGGACATGTTCATCTCTGTCACTGCATAGAATCTACAACGGCTTTGCTGGTCTAGGAAGATGCCTTTGATCTTGCTCCTTCCCCTAATAGGCATGATGAGGTCAAAAGCCTGTGAGGAAACAGATACAGAAACTTAACTTTTTCCCCCGTAATGAGATGGCAAAGGTGTGCAAAAAACCCTGGAATCTGCCGCTGAGGAGGGAGAAAGTTCGTGGGCAGGTTCACATCTGCTTCCTTCTTATTAAGGCCCCAGATGTTCAGTTTGTTCACACTGGGAGACAAAGGGTGCTCTGGAGAAGGAGTGGGCAGTGAGGGATCCACTCCTTTTCATAAACTTGGGTGAGATATTTTCAGAATGCTGTGTTACCCTGTTCCTATGGCGGTACATCAGCAGAGGCAGCAGCAAAAGGCCACGTTCCCATGGAATCCCACCCTCCTTCGTGGGTGATGCCTAAAGCAGGAACATTTGTAACCATCTCTCTCCTTTCCCTTTAGCTGCTACCAAAAACCCCAAAATGCTCGCTGAAGCTAATGCACTTTTACAGCTTAAGAATATTTTTCCAGCACAGACAGTAAGGGCCTCATTGAATAAATGGGACCTCCTGAGACTGAGAAGCTTCTGTAAAGCAAAGGACACTGTTGCTAAGACAGAAAGGCAACCCACTGACTGGGAGAAGATCTTCACCAACCCCACAACTGACAAAGGTCTGATCTCCAAAATATATAAAGAACTCAAGAAACTAGACCGTAAAAGGCTAATCAACCCAATTATAAAATGGGGCACTGAGTTGAACAGAGATCTCTCAACAGAAGAAGTTCAAATGGCCAAAAGACACCTAAGGTCATGCTCAACTTCCTTAGCGATCAGGGAAATGCAAATCAAGACAACTTTAAGATACCATCTTACACCTGTCAGAATGGCGAAAATCAAAAACACCAATGATAGCCTTTGCTGGAGAGGTTGTGGAGAAAGGGGTACACTCATCCATTGCTGGTGGGAATGCAAACTTGTGCAACCACTCTGGAAAGCAGTGTGGAGGTTTCTCAGGAAATTTGGGATCAACCTACCCATGGACCCAGCAATACCACTCTTGGGAATATACCCAAGAGAGGCCTTATCACACAACAAAAGTATATGCTCTACTATGTTTATAGCAGCATTGTTTGTAATAGCCAGAACCTGGAAACAACCTAGATGCCCTTCAATTGAAGAATGGATGAAGAAAGTATGGAATATATACATATTAGAGTACTACTCAGCAGTAAAAAACAAGGACTTCTTGAAGTTTGCAGGCAAATGGATGGAAATAGAAAACACCATCCTGAGTGAGGTAAGCCAGACCCAAAAAGAGGAACATGGGATGTTCTCACTCATATTTGGTTTCTAGCCATAAATAAAGGACATTGAACCTATAATTCGGGTTCTTAGAGAAGCTAAATAAGAAGGAGAACCCAAAGAAAATCATATAGGCATCCTCCTGAATATTAAACTTCATCAGGCGATGAAAGGAGACAGAGACAGAGACCCACATTGGAGCACCGGACTGAAATCTCAAGGTCCAAATCAGGAGCAGAAGGAGAGAGAGCACAAGCAAGGAACTCAGGACCGCGAGGGGTGCACCCATACACTGAGACAATGGGGATGTTCTATCGGGAACTCACCAAGGCCAGCTGGCCTGGGTCTGAAAAAGCCTGGGTCAAAACTGGTCTCGCTGAACATAGCGGACAAGGAGGACTACTGAGACCTCAAGAACAATGGCAACGGGTTTTTGATTCTACTGGACCTATTGGTTTCGTGGGAGCCTAGGCAGTTTCGTGGATGCTCACCTTACTAGACCTGGATGGAGGTGGGTGGTCCTTGGACTTCCCACAGGGCAGAGAACCCTGATTGCGTTTTGGGCTGACGAGGGAGGGGGACTTGATTGGGGAGGGGGAGGGGAGGCGGCGGTGGGGAAGAGACAGAAATCTTTAATAAATAAGTAAATAAATAAAAAAAACAAAAAAAAGAATATTTTTCTCTCACTGAGGAGAAAGCAGAAAGGAGGGAGAAAAGAAGCCATTCAAGGTGCCCTATTGTTGGGAGTGGAAAGAGTAATTCTTGCTTCTATCAGCAGTTTGCTGAACCCCAGCCTCAGTCCTACCCCATTTACTTTATTTATCTCTTTCCAGCCTATCTGATAATGCCATAACCATTTCCTGTTGTATACTGGCTGAGGAAGCGTTCTCCAGGCCCAAGAGCAAATCAATAAAAGGAAGCCATAGTGATTCATAAAAATAAAATTGTCATCATTATTGTTCAATTATTGCTGTGTCTGTGGAAAGAATCTCAAGAAGTGAAGGCTTCTTGGCTAATATTTATAATCTGCATTGATGGTACTAATGAATGAGTGGGCAGGCATAGGGTGAAATGCGCTGGTGTTTGATTTATGCCACGCCCAGGTCTGATTGCTAATGTGAAATCCATTAAAGTGTCTCTTAGAGCTGCCTTAATGTACTCCCCTGCATATAATAGAGCCTAAACAGACCCGTTTACTTAGCTTTTCATTATTGGTTGAATATTTGTCTTTATTACATTATCCCCATGATAAATTTGACTTATGATAGTTTAAAAAACAGCACTTCGAGAAAGCTTAGCTTTTAAAAGCTCCAGAAGTAACTCCATATTTCCCAGTCTCCCCGCAGACCAAAGAGACCATTCCCTGCATAACTATGATTTTCAGAAGTTCAAGCTGCCAAACCTAAGCTTGCTTCGGATCACAAAATCCAGATGCTCAGAGGAAGAAGAAATTGCCTCCTGGAAGGAAAATAACAAACAAAGGGTGGAAAGCTGTCTGCCTAAGATGCCACCTTTGGGCGTCTCTGGGGTACAACGCTTTCTTTAGTCCTTTATAAATGTCTTTCCCAAAGGAAATCCACAGTGTCAAGTGCTAATAGGAACGGCGAGTTGAAGAGACGGGCGCATCGCTGAGTCCCTCCGAGGTCAACCACGTCACAGACACTGTGAAGGGCAGTGGACAAGCAGTACACCCACCATCTGCTGTCCCCTCCTTTCGTCTACAAGAGTTTTCCATTCACAGCCCAGTGTCCCAGGTGACAGCCCAGGCAGCATGAGTCATACTCGGGCCACTTCCCTTCTTCAAAGTCTGGCTTCTCTCTAAGTCCACGCTTACTGGCATACAACGGAATGCAGCCAGATAAACATATTCCTGACGGTGTCACTGCCACCTCTAGCCTGCGTGGGGACAGTCCTTTCCCTGAAAGCCAAGATGGAGGCAAGAGAGATAGCACAGGAAACAAACCCAGAGGACCTAGATACAAGGAAATAGGACAACGAAGCAGGCCAGTCCCTAATAAAGCAGCTAAACACACATGGTGTATAACAGAGAGGTCGCCATGGTTTGGGCCCTCCAAGGCTCACGTGTTAGAAGCTTGGTTCCAAAGACACTGAGGTTCAAAGATGGGGTTGAGTGCAAAGGGACCACTGACCTCAGAAGGGACTAGTGTGGTGCTGGTGAGCCTTGAGTTAGTTCTCAAGATAGTGGTTTTAAACAAGCAAGATTAGGCCCTGCCTATTTTACATGCTCTGGCCAGCATGCCACTACATGATGCTACGTGACATCACATGACATAGCAGGAAAACACAGAGTATGAAAGAGAAGAACTTTGCAATTTGGATTTTCAGATTCCAAATGCCAAAGCTAGGTGAACCTTTCCTTTATAAAGTACTTGATGTCAAATAATACATTTTAACAATGTTAGACTAACATGGAAGGGACTTGCTAACTCTATCGTTATTTACTTGTTACTTAATATGTTGGCAAAATTACTCCAGTCAAAGTATTGCCTACCCTCAACCTGGGCAGTGTGGGAACTATAACAAATAGACCATATAGCCCTTTTGCTCAGAAAGTTTATAGGTCTCTTTTACTAAAGGAAATAAAAAATATTCAAATATTCAGTTATGATCCGATGGGCAGAGATTGGGCAGAAGCAGGCTGGTCCCTGCAGGCAGTTTTAGAGAACAAGACTGTCTCTTGTAAAGGATGTGAAGGGGTGGGTTTGCAGGAGGAGAGGTAGAGGATGAGGTGCAGCGCAGAGAGATGTGCATAGAACAGCAGACCGTAGCATATGCTTTTTATGAACTCAGTAAATTCATACTTTAAGTTGAATGGAGGTGGAGAGAGGCCTCAATGGTTAAGAGCACTTGCTATTCTTACAGAGGATCCAGGTTCCATTCTGAGCATTCCCCTGGTAGCTCAAAAACATCTGTAACTCCAAGAAGATCCAACACACTCTTTCAGCCACCAATGGCACCAGGAACACCTGTGGTGCCCATACAAAGATGCAAAACACTCATGCACGTGAAATGAAAGGAAATATTTTATTTAAAATCAGGCATGGTGATACATAGCTAAAGATCCAGCACTGAGAAGCCCGAGTTATGAAGACGGCTGGGACTTGCTGGCTGGTCAGTCTAGCCGGATCAGTACCTAACCAACAAGGTAGAGCTTCGAGCCTAGAACTGTTGTACACACTGCCCCATCACTCCCTTCAGTCTGAGATCTTAGGGTTCCATGGTTCTTAGGCTAAGAAAGGACATGGATTCTTGGTAATGTTAAGAAAACAGAGGGTGTGTAGATATGGATTAGCACTTCCGTAAGCACCTACTGTTTGCCAAGGAAAATAGCACACACTCCATGTAGTTCTAGTAGTAAAAGTTATCTCTACCAGTAGATAAGCTAGAACTCAGAGTACTTAATAGATCATAGATCACCACGGTTAGCATGAAAAACAGGCGTTTTATCCTAGGTAAATGATTAGTTATCTGCTTGTGACTATTTAGATGGCCAAATACAAGGGATTGCTTCCTTTAGTGGCCTTATATGAACAAGGTACCCCAGAGCTCTCAAATCTTCAAAATGACTGAAACCGTTGACACTCTTAAACCTGTGATGGGCCGGTCCTCAAATTTTTGAGATATCATCAAGGGATTATTTTTACTGTCCTGGTGCAAAGTAGTTGGATTGTTTGTTTGTTTACTTGTTTGTTTGTTTAGAACTTGTTTTGCCGAGCAGTGGTAACAAGATTTTTTGTAAGACTATCTTTGGACTATCAGCCTGCAAATAATGATCCAAAGACTTATTATTAATTATGAAAGCTTGGCCTTAGCTTAGACTTTTCCCAGCTAGCTCTTATAACTTAATTAACCCATATTTTTAACCTATGTTCTGCCAGGCATCTTGATTTTCTCTTCTTGGGACAGCACATTTGATTTGCTCTGACTCTGCTGGCAAAATTGCATGCCTAGGTTTCTTCTCCCAGTTTCTCTCTCTGCCCAGTAGCTCCCTATTCTCTCCTGCCTATGTATTGGCCATTTAGCTCTTTATCAAATCAATCAGAAGGTGGCTTAAACAGAGATACATCTTTACACTGTAAACAAATATTCCACAACAGTGGTGCATGCCTTTAATCCCATCACTTGGGAGGCAGAGACAAGACGATCTCTGTGAGTTCAAGGCTAGGCTGATCTACAGAGTAAGTTTAAGGACAGCCAGGATGGAGAAACCCTATCCCAAAACGTAAAAGAAAGGAAGGAAGGAAGGAAGGAAGGAAGGAAGGAAGGAAGGAAGGAAGGAAGGAAGGAAAGAAAAAGAAGAACCAGTTTCTTTACCAGACACACTTTCCTTGGCCTCAACTTTACACAGACTTGTTTTCTGGGCAAATTACAAGCTTTCCCAACACTTTGTCTTTCTTTTTAAAAATCACTTTAAATCTGGTCAAAACCAGCTGTCAGTAATCATGTTATAGCCCAAATCCTGGGCTGCCTTTAAATTTCTTCTGCCAAATTAAATTATTCTGCCACCTTTAAACTCAATTTCATGCCCAGTCTGAGACAAGTTATCGGCCAGAGATTAACCTACAAGACGGATCTCAGTTCCCAATGGAGCTCTGAGGCCTAACAAGCATAATCGCCTCCCCACTCTCATCAGCACAGGCTCCTACAAGAAACACCTGTTCAACTCTGCTTATAACACTCAGGGATTCTCTAGCCTGATTCTCCAAACCTTTCTCAATTCCTCCCACAAAGGAATTCCAAGCCCTCTTCTCTGGTACCAACTTTCCACCTTAGTCAGGTGCTCATCACTATAACAAAAGAAATGAGAGAGGCTCCTGGGAAGAAGGATTCACTTGGCTCATAACTCTGGAGGCTTCAGAAAATGGTCCCTTAGCTCCATTTTTATGGACTTGAAATGTGGCCGACAGACAAGGCAGAAAGTGGGACAGAGATGCTCATCTCATCGCAGAGAGAGAGAGAGAATGCCTGTGCTGGTTTGTTTTGTCCTTGTATTAGCTAATTTTGCATCACTGTTATGAAAATCCCTGGCACAAACCAAGCCCGGGCTCTCTACAAGAACTGTAAGTACTCTTAACCATTCAGCTATCTCTCCCACCCTAAAGATATGTTGTGAAGCACCCAACATGGGTGCCGGGAACTGAACTCAGGACCTCTGAAAGAGCAACAAGTACTCTTAACCATTAAGTCAGTTCTCTAGCATCAGGATATTTTGTTCTCTTCTAACTATATCAAGCTAAAACCCACTCACCCCCAATAAGGTGCAGAGAGCCCTTGTATTCACTATGTAACTCAGTGTAATCCTTGACAATGAAGTGATGGCATAGTGCCTAAGAATGGGTATCAGCCATTTGGAGAAATTTCCTTCTTAGCAGCAACAAACCATAGGACATAATGCATTATAAAAATGAAATGAGAAACTGGTAGAAACAGAAAAAACACTTTTTCAATATTCTGTGAATTATGATATGCCTGTGTTCTTCAGAAAACATGATAAAGAGATATGTCTTTTAGATGCTGGAGAGATGGTTCAGCAGTTAAGGACACATACTGCGCTTGCAGACTACCTGAGTTGGGTTCCCAGCCACAACATTGTGTGGCTCACAACCACCTCTAACTCCATTTCCAGGCGATCTTCTTCTTGACTCCATGAGTACCTGCACTCATGTGTGCATACCTACAGAGATATACACGAATATGATTCCTTAGATTAGGGCTTCTGCTACTCCATACACCATCACCAAAACAATTCGGGAAGGAAAGCATTTATTTCTTCTTACACTCCAAGGAAGATACTCCATTACTGAGGAAGGTAAGGACGGGGACTCAAGGCAGGAACCTGGAGACAGGAACTCAAGCAGAAGCCATGGAGGAACACTGCTTACTGGCTTGTTCCTCACAGCATGTTGAGCCTGCTTTTCCCAGAAGTGGAACTGCCCATGATGGGCTGGACCCTCCCACATCAATCGCTAATTAAGATACTGCCTCCCAGGCTGGCCTAGAGGCCAATCTTAGGGCGGCATTTTCTCTATTGTTCCCTGTTCTCAAACAACTCTATCTTGTGTCAAGGCGATTTTTTTAAAGATATAAACTTTAAATAATAAAAATAAAGCTTTTAAAGACATATTCTTTTAAATCAAATTTTCTATATTTGCACTGGGGATATAGCTCAACTAAGGAATGCCTACTGGGCAAGATCATGATTCTATCCCCGGCACTACAAAAAGCCAAAATCATTTTATTTATTATGTGTGCGGTAGTCTCAACACAAGGCCTGTCCTTTGCATATGTTATTTTAGATACCCCTTCTGGCTAGCTCAGATATAAATGAATGGAGCCCATTTTATAGATCACAGCAAACAAAGGTGCTATGACAGTGTTTCTCAACCTGTGGGCCATGACCCCTTCAGGAGTTATAAATCAGATATCTACATTACAATTCATAACAGTACCAAAATTACAGCTGTGAAGTCGCAGCAAAATAATTTCGTGGTTGGAGGTCACCACAACCTGAGGAACCGTATTAAAGAGAGGTGGCGTGAGGAAGGTTGAGAACCGCTGTTTTAAGAGGATATTTTCACATCATTTCATGTCTAATACCTCAGAAGTCTCTTCAGGTTCATCGCTGTAAACCTGAGTACAGACCGATAAAATAGACACAAAGCATTGAATGACTGAGCACAGAACATAGCGCCCTGCTATCCAAGTACATCAGGGTGTTAAAGGCCATCCTCAGGGTGATAGCTAACCATCAAGCACAGCTGGGCATGGACACAAAAGCCTTACTTCTGTTATAAAAATGATACTACCGACTCAAGGAAAATGTTTTTATTTAACAGTTGTCAGCTATCTGAATTCATCTGAAATTAATATTATGCCTTACCCTACATAGTACATCCTTAACATGTATATAGAATATGGATTATTTGTTAAGCATCGTGAGAGGTATTGGGAATACAAAAGTGAATAAAAATATAATCTCTACCCTGAATGAATATGTATGGTTTTAATATGTTTAGCTATCATTGAAAAACTAATATGTTAAGTTTTATATTTTTAATTTGCTTTGGGGGCATGATATGTAATTAAAATAGGTTTTTAGTTAGTTATAAAACTGATGCCGTTTTGAAAATGTGAATAGTAGATTTTGGCTGAAAACTCTTCATGTTCCTGGTACGGAGTAACCTAACTGAGCTTCTGAAAACAGCTTAGGATAAATGCCGATATCATGTGCCCTTCCAGGGAGCCAGCCACTGAAATGTTGGCAGAACTCAATACCCTTGAACCAGCATCCAGAGTGAACAGCATGAACGGCTGATGTTTGCTATCATTGCCAGCCCGTTTCCCCAGTGAACAAAGCATCTTGATCCTCCACAGCTTCCTTCTTCCATCCCCTTTCATAAGCCTCAGCATCTCCTGACTGCCCACTATCATCTGACTTGACTCAACTACCTCTCCCGTATCACAGATCATGCAATCATCTTGCTGTGTTCCTTCTCTTCTGTGATTGGTTCCTTCCTTCCTGGTCACTCTCCTGACATACTCCACTGTATGGCATCTGGATTATACTCCTGTCTCAGCCTGTCTCCTGAAATTGTCATAGTCATCATAAAGCTCCAGACACCTCCACACTGTGTACAAGTAACATTTGGTCTGGATCTGCCTGCTTTCCCTCCCATGATCCCTGAGCTTGTCCTTTCCCATGACCTCAGTTAATAGTTCTGATGCAGCCTTAGCCCTGTCTCTATCCTCTAACAGTTCCCAGAACCCTAGACTTCCACCTGCTTGATGGGTATACTATTAGATAATTTTCATGTCCAAATTCATTTCATCACCTTGACTCAGCAGCTTCTCTAGCCACCAAGATCCGCTCCCCTATCTGTCCCTTACAGCTCCAGTAACCTCTCCTCTCCAGGATCTCATATAGCTGATACTTCTCAGCTTGTGGTATGTCATTTCCAATGTTTCCAAGGCCTGGGAATTTCCCCCATCAATTTTATACCTTATTTCCTGCTGTCATGGGCGTTACTGATACATGGTTGGCTTCTTAACATCTTTCCATTCGCCCCATTACCTAGACAATTATAGATGATTAGTAAGTAGTAGTTATTCAACCTCATTCTGCAAAAAGCTTTCTCAATGAGTTTGGATCCTGGGGGTTTCCAGTAAATTGTGGTTTGTGTTTTGTTTTGTCTTTTAATACACAGTTAGGTAATACACAATTTGAGAGTGTCTGCACAGTGTTCTAAAGTTCAACCAGTTTCACAGGACACATCATATTGTATAGCAATCACTCTTTTCTCTCTACACTGAGGATTGACCAGAACCTTGTTTGTGTTCGGCAAACACTCTACCACTAAGTAGCCCTACAAACACATGTTCTGATTCAGGTGTTGACCATATCTTTTAACATTAAATTTTTCCATAGAAATGGTAGACTGCGCCATCAGTGACATTTTAGAATCAAACTCCCGTTATCTCTTACAATAACCTCCTAAAGCTCCTTGCATATAACTGTGACTAACCTTCTGAGTCCATAGCTTCTATCCTCCCTTCCAAATCCCATCGTGTCCTCCCTGCCACCTATGGGTCTGGGGACAGGCCTCATCGTCTGTTATCCAAAGCCTTTATTCGAAACTAGAAGAATGGTGAAGTCAAATGGCAACGGTATCTCCATTCTATTATCTGTTATCAACTCTTTTCCCCATTCCTTCCTCCCCCTAGCAAGTCCAATCAATGGTTATTTCTTCAGCAGAAGTGACGACGATATAAAAAGAACTTAGCAATGTCTCTTGACTCACCACCTGAACAGAAGAGCCCTCGGAGAGAACGGAGATTTGGGAAGGGTTCAAAGACAAAAAAAAGAAAAAGAAAAAGGAAAGAAAGGAAGGAAGGAAGGAAGGAAGGAAGGAAGGAAGAAAGAAAGAAAGAAAGAAAGAAAGAAAGAAAGAAAGAAAGAAAGAAAGAAAGTGAATTTGAAGATAGACTCCTTCCTCTAGCATTGAGGAAAGAAGGGAATAAAGATTTGGGTCCTAGGAGAAGTTTTGGTTCCAATTTTCCACATCATGGGAGGTCGAGCCATGTTGTGGCAACTTTGCTGAGATGCTGATGCATCACTGAGATGGGGATGGACCACGTACAAGAACAGCCTGTGTAGATGGGCAGTACATACTAAGGCAGGACCTGAAGTAACCTGACAGCTGCCAAGTCTTGGGATTTAGCCACCGTTCTAGGTAAAGGAGAAAGATGCTTGGAATTGAAACAATATTTCATGTCAGAGTAATATAAATTAAGTTGAACTTCAGCGGGAAAAAAATGGGAAATATGCTCTTTTCCCTGTTATTCCTGTACTGAGATTCAAGTTCATTTGAGAACTTACCTAGCCCTAGGATCACACAGAGAAGTCAGTCCAGTCTCAGCATCAATTCAGGTCATTTCAGAGTTCCAGAGGAGCTCCCCATCCTGCTCCATGCCTGACCATACAGGAGACTTTGACTTTAAGCATCTATGGCTGGAGACAAGGTCTTGGTTGAACTTTCTTCTCAGAGGACCATAAGTCAGAACGGCTTAGCATCCTGCAATTGGGGGAGGGGGGCTCTTCTTACCAAAGTTGGGGGATTTTATGGGTCTTTTCGCCTTAACCCATAAATCTAAAGACCAGAAAAAAACTAATCAGCAAATAATTTTGCTAAGGAAATAACAGCCCATCTAGGCCCAACGTCGGTGATAGATATGCTTATCTCTGCTGGATAACCACCAATAAATAACCCTCGTGGTAATGCAGGAAAACGATTGCCTTGTATAAATGTCATCCTCCTAGACTGTGCAGGACAAAAGGGGAGATTCATTAATAAGGGGAAATTGGACACAAAGGACGACCCTATAGAAAGAGATAAATGAGGCACGAACACCAGCCAATCTACGGTGCGCGGGTTACAAAGAAGAACAAGGGCTTGGCTTTAAGATTACTGCCATTTCCTTGCTTTTTTTTTTTATATTCTGTAACATGCGCCAAAGCACACTTCAGCTGTCACCCATGTCACTAATAGAAGGGGAGCGTAGGATAATACTGCTGAACCGGCTTTTATCTTCATGCTTTCGTCCCGGGGTCTTCCCATCCTTAGACAATAATTGATTAAAGCTCACAACATCCCTACTGAAGGTGTCTTCTGAGCACCAAGATAGAAGCAGAGGGAAGTGGAGAGGATCACATCACCCAGGTTTACACCTCGGGGCTCTCGCTGAGCCAGACAGAGACCAAGAAGCATCTCTTCCCATTACCGACCTCTAGCCACCAAAAGTAGTTGGTCCCGTGGGGTGATAGCTGGGCAAGCTTCATTCTTGAAGTATATTTTCTATTTAATTATTTTTTAGAGTGACTGCTTTTGATAGCTGTTCTTCTTAAAGCGGGATTGGAGAATTGTCAAAAGGTGTGTCTATGGCCTCGGAAAGCCCCCCCTCCCAGTTACCTCTGCAAAGAACCTGCAGGTAGCACACAGATGAAGTGCAGTACAGCGGTAAGGTGGGCGGCTGCCACAGAAGTACATTCATACTGACTAATTAATCCCCACTAATTAGCACTCAGATGTAACAAGTGTAGCATTTAAGGGCCATCACAAGGGAAATAAAATCTGCTCTTCAGAAACTGTCTCAGAGTTTCCCTTTTTTTTTTTTAAATAAACAATGTTGCCCAGGCACAGAAATTAAAGGGGGAGTTCCCTTCATATGTCGATTCTAAACACTGCCAAAAATTCTAGTACAGAAGAATACTTGATCATTATAATGCCTTTAAGATGTTAACAAAATTCAAAGAGTTCTAAACTCGCTAGACCTAGAAAACACTTCAGACATCATCCAGTCCACAGGGCTACAGAGACGACCGTGCAGGTAAGAGGACCTGAATTCAAATCCACGGCACCCAGGTAAATGGTGGCTGGTGATGTTTAATCCCAGCGCTGGGTGCCAGCAGAGAGACAAAAGGATCACTGGGGCTCACTGGCCTTCAGCCTAGCTATCGGCTCCATGAGACAGGGGGTAAAACAGAGAATGATAGAACACCTGATGCCCTGCACATGCACACGCAGCATCCATGCATCCATGCCCACAACCAGGTATACATGCACCACTCACATACAGCAAGGGAAGAGAGAATGAGAGAGAGAGAGAGAGAGAGAGAGAGAGAGAGAGAGAGAGAGAGAGCAAATGCATCTAGTTCATCTTTTTTCTTTCTACAGATAAAGAATGGGGACCCAGAAAGTCCAGGGTCCCACAGATAGTTAGAACAAAGCTGTTAACTAGAAAATGGGTCATCAATCTTCATTTTTTTCTTCTGTACACAGAGTTTAGACCGTGCCTAGCACATAGCATCCTTGGGAACTCCCTGGGGAAGCAGCATTGGCCAATAGACCGGTCTGGTATCTGCAGCAGGTCTGGTATCTGTGACACTTTCCCTCATCCTAAGTCACCACCAGCCATCTTCTGGATTGTGGTCTCTCTATTAACTTCAAGAAGTGACAGCAACTGTGGCCTTTATATATTATACTCCATCTTGTCATTTGACCAAGTCTCTGGCCTCAGTTCAGATCCTCCTCCATATCTGAGTCAGGTTTAGTGGTGCACACCCGTAATCCCAGCGTCCTGAAAACCAAGGTAAGAAGATGCAGAGTACAAAGCCAGCACGAACACTTTCTAAAGAGAGACACTGTGGGAAGAGGGGAAAAATAAAAAGAAAGAAAGAAATGCCCATGTACTTTTCTGAACAAAATGAAAATTTTCCAACGCAAGCTCTAGGCATTCAGCTCTCTCTCTCTCTCTCTCTCTCTCTCTCTCTCTCTCTCTCTCTCTCTCTCTCTCTCTCTGGAAGTAGGAAAAAGTTAGGGGCTTAAGTATCTGCTTCTTGGGGAGCCTTGCCCAGACCTGGCACCGAGTGAAGAGAAGAGGGACAGAGGCCAAGTAGCTCAGTCCCTGCAAGGATCTTCACTGTACACATGTATAAAAATGCTGCCCCTCCCAAGGGGAGTTCAGGGCAGATAGTCTACACTGTGCTGTGCTTTGCTGTGAGTAGAAGGTAGAAGAAGAAATAAACTTCTCAGAGCTGTTCCTGGCCCTCTTCCCTCTTAGCCAGCTCTGCAGAAGGCAGTCCTGACCTTTGGGATATGTGCCACACCGCCTTAAGAGAGACAAAACAAGATGTTTTGTTTCAATAGCTCCTAATTACTGTTCACCTTGGGCTTGGATGAGATGTTTCCCAAGTTTCTTTCTTACCAAAAATTACAGGCTTACATTTTGTGTTGGTTTGCTTTGTTCTGCTGTATGTTTAAGTGTGTGGTATGTGTGGGGGTTATGGATGGTATATGCACACATGTGTGGGTGGGTGTGTTGGCTCAGGCACACACACCTGAAGGCCAGAGGAGGATGCCTAGTGTCTTCCTCTATCATTGTCCTCTTTATTGCTTTGAGACGGTGTCTCTCTCTGAACTAGAAGGTCACATTTTCAGCTATTTTGGGTGGCCAGACAACTCCTAGGATCCATATGTCTCTGCCTACCCCCCCTCTCAATTCTGGGATTCTAGGGCACTCATGTCCATGCCTAACTCAGTTTCATATTTTTAACAGACATTTGCTCAATGCCTGATCATGAAAATCACTATCCAAAGTGTGAGAAATAGAGAGGTCACTTCAGCCATAGTTCCCATCCTTCAGGAGCCCATGTAAATAAAATGATCTGGCAACTGAAGAAGTACAACAGCACAACGGCGGAGTATCTGAAGAGCTGTGGGTACCTGCAGTGAGGTCATAGGCAAGAATAAGGAGAAATCATGGATATTTTCACAAAAACGATGATCTCACTGAGCATAAAAGATGCACTCAAGTTTCCAGATGGACAAGGCCTTTGGGAACAAGGGCTGGGAGGGGGCAGGGGTGGTTGTCTAAGTCTGCTCTCTGCTACCTTAACAGAATAGCGGATCCTCGGTACTTTGTAGAAGCAGAATCTTGTTTTACAGCTCTAGAGACTAGGAAGTCCAAGAGCTTGATGCTTGCACCCGCTGAGAGCCTTCTTCCTACATCGCTGTGAGTGCATCAGACTGCAAGAGGCAGGATGCTCAAGCTCCTCTCATGAAGCTACTAATCCTGCTGTGGGTACCCCACCCCACGACCTCATCTAAACTGAGTGACCTTCCTAAGGCTCCACCCTACACACCATCAGCGTGTGACTAGAGCAGTCAGGTTCAACAGAGGACCACCATCGGGAGACACAACCAAGTTAGGCAAGCACAGTCCAGATAGAAAAGCCATCATGAAGGAAGGCCTGGCACAAACTTTGTAGACTTAGGGAACGTGAGGCTTCATGTCAATCAGAAGGGAGCCTGGGCTTCCAAAGCTCCATGGTATTGTGGGACGCCACTGTGTCTGCTGCAGCCTAGCCTGCCTGTATGTGCCCTGTTGGCGAAGGGACGTGTGGCGCTGCTTCAGAAAGCCTTCAAAACTCTCTAACATCTTCTGGCATTATTTTGAAATGACTTTTTCCCTCTTTCTGTGGAAAACAGAAGACTGACACTCAGCCTATTATCCCTAAGCAAGTTCCGGCAAGATCTCCGAGATAATTCCCCAGAAGATGAGCTGCATGTAAAAATAATGGGGGGAAATGTAATGACTGCAAGTTCTCTAGTTAAAAACCCCTTCCCTGCTAAGGGCCATGCTTCTCTGCTTTCGCATTCTATTAGGGAAGGAACAGGGAAGCCTTGACAGTCCCGGAGGGGAGACCACAGTGATCCTCTAGCTCACTTAGTCCAATTTCCTGCTTCTCTAGCAGAATTTCAAAGACGGGGCAGCTTCTCAACAGCACAAGTTCATTTGCCTCATTTCCACAGTCTGGAAGGCCAAGATGAAGAGGCCCCCGAGTAAAGGTCTCCCCACTACATAACAACATGATGGAAAAAACAAAGAGGAGCAAGAGCTCAAACCCACCTCCTTAAGCCCCTTTCCCCTTCTTGTGGGCCTGGAATCAGATGAATCCTAAGCAAACACTCAACCCACTGAGCTACAGCCCTGGTCTTCAAGCTCTTTTCTGATTGGCAGTGATCTGCTCGTGAGGGTGGAGCCATCACCTCACAGCACTATGGCACTAGGAAGGTGCCAGCATACCCACATGGAGAACCCATGCAAGCATGGGATCTTCTAGCTGTCTCCCCTACGCACCCACAGATTGACTGCGGCTTAAAGACAATACCCTTTGGCCTACTTCTCTGATCTCTGAAGATGACAGCCTGGGAGTCCTACATTGCTTAGACTTTTAAGAGAAATGCCTCCTTTGGCTGAAGGCTGTAAACAATATAGATAGTATCTGAATATTGAGTTTATTTAAAAAATAATAACATTAAGTCATCTTTTAAACTTCTAGGATTGGGCACCATCCTAGGAATCATCTTCCTGTTTCCACAGAAAGATATAAGTAGAGTCCAGTCAGAAAGAGATAGCATCCCCAGACTCTAGGCAGATTCTTAAAAGTGTCTACCATATTGTGCCTGCCATAAAAGCCAAAAGAAAAAAAAATAACTGCTCAACTTTATGAACAGTCAATCCCCACTCACAAGGTTTTAGCAGTCATTGGCAGCTCCCTTAAGACCATTCCCGAAAGCACTTTGTACTGGTATGTGGAGCAAATGTCAGGTTGGACTAACTAACTCCATTGATTTAAATTTACAATATGGTTCCAGGGCAGGGAGGGGGCTCATTTCTGGAAAGGGTACGATGGTAAATATTTTGGGCTCCGTGGAACACATTACTCCAGCATTGCGGCCAGAAAGCCCTCAGATACACACACAAAGCAACGAGCATGGGGGGCCAGTAAACATAGATGGCCCCTAGTAGGCACATCAGAACTCGTGCTGCAGGCAGCAGGCTTGATTAGATGAGGGCACAGACCCGTCAGCATTTACACTCTGTCTAAAATAGAAGAGAGTTTCCCATGCTTCTGAAGATCCAGGCCTGAGCAGAACTGAAATGCCTGGGACAGTTACAGAACGGCACAAGACAGCAGCCAGCACTTAGGATGCTGGGCACAGGAGCACAATATCTCAGGAAGTTCAGACAGCAGAACAGCACTGGGGCGGGGTTGGTGAAGATGGTGTACCTGCTTCCTTCTAGGACACAGGCTTCCAGCGCTCTTAATTAAGGCCATTTCACGAATGGCTTGGGAAACATCGGAGAGTGAACGGTTTGTCAAACCTGTGAGACAGAACGACCGTCAGCCCCGGCCCCACCCCCACCCCACTCCCACCAGCAGCTCCACCACCCCTCCGCAGTGAGCACACTAGAAAAGGAAGCCTGCATGAGCGTGTTTTCAATGATTAATCTCCCTGTTTCACTTTGAAAACCTAAAAGGAAAAAAAATAGAAAGAAGAAGAAGAAGAAGCCTTCCTATTTCCCACTGAAAGTAATCCTGGCTTTATATCCTGGGTGTTTACATAAAGAGAGCTGTTTATTTAGAATCCTTGCTGATAAGGACACCACAGGCTCATAACTTATTATATATTCTCTTTCCATTTTGCCTTTTTTTTCTTGTTGGGGGAGGGAGAATTATGTATATTTTATGATAACCCAAAATGACTTATACATAAAAAATACAGACTTTAAAGATAAAAAGGATTAGTCGCAGGTAATGCATTTTCCATGAGTGGCTATAGGGCTCTCGGTTCCAAGAGGCACTGGCTGCATACAAATGAATTGATAAAAGTCTGACGCTGTGGATGGGTAGCAGGGCTCATGCTTTGCTGGAGATGATTCTTAAAGTTACAATAAATCAGACAGACAGTGTCGGCCTTTGAGGATAAACCTGTGATGGCTTGTTGTGCCTCTCTGAATCGCCTCAGAGGCCCAGGGACTAAAAAGTGCCTAGATGTCACATTAAATCTACCGGGAGGGTGGAGCACTTCAAAGGGGAACGCAATCAGATCTGATGGAAAATACATTTTCTGAAAGCTCCTGACAAAAAAGTAATCTTTGATGTGGATGTTGAATAACAATTGATATTGTCTTTCCTGACATTTTTCATTATTGCTGTCTTATACAGCCTACTTCATGTATTAAAGCAATATTAACTGTTTGACAGGGACAAATCCTCCAACTATCACATAAGCAATTGTTTCTGAATTGTCCTAGCCCAGCGCCTGTAAAACCCATCCCAATAACAGCTTTTAAATACGACGGTAGACGGTCTTCCTTGACTAGCTAGACAGTGTCTGAGCTGGAGCGTAGTTCAGTGGAGTCTGGGGAATATTAAAAATGGTTAGGTGGTTACAAGGCATCATTTGATTATAAGAAAGGAGAAGAGTGCTTTCTGAAGGTGAGTTTTAATGAGAGAGGTCTATAAAAGTTAGTCCTTCTTATTCCCCCTTCCTCGGTACACATTTATGACAGGTATATGCGCACAAACCTCAGCTCTGCCACCGTTCTTGCAGCTCAAAGGGGGAAATAAAGGAATGTACAAAAGATCTGGGTTATTTATGCAATGAAATAAAGTGATCTCTGGCTGTGCAAGCACCTATAAAATAAACTAGAATTAAGTCCCCCTGGTACGCTGCTGGGGAAGAATTCTTTCAGCCCTGGGAGGCACGCGTCACTCTCAGAGCCCAGCATGCCTTCTGAGGTTTGATGTTTTAACCTTCCACTGTAAATACCTGGGCCTTCATTGTAGGTATTTGTGAAGCTTAAAATCTCTAATTTTCAGATGACCTTGAGCTTCTCGAGGAGTCGGGAGGAAGTACTACAAAAGAAGAGCTGAGATTTTCTTTTCCCATGAAATGGGGCTAATTGCACCCCAGAGTAAAAGACAGCAAACTAATAACCCACAATTCAAGAATCACAAAACCATGACAACCCTGTGTTGTAGACTCTCCAACAGTTATCATTTGCACGGAAGATGCCTGGGGGATGTGATGTATATTCTTCACTTACGTTATTATTACTCCCCATATTCCCCAGAGCTTCTAGCTTTCTCTCGCCTTGACAATATTATACCTCACCTTTATTTTTTATGGTGTAGAGATTGTTCTCAATGTCTACTTCTCCACTGGGATCTAAAGTTGGTCATATAGATAAATATAACTTGAAATGAGGCATATGACGATAAGCAAAAAGAAAAAACACACAAAAAGCATGAAGAATTAGAATAAAGCATTAACTCTTGAGACTGAGTTTAAACCACACACACACACACACACACACACACACACACACACACATTTGCGTACATACACATGCACATTTTGACCTGCCCTGCATGGCTCCATCTTTGGGCCTTGGTGAAGCAGAACATCATTTTCGAGTATGAGGAGAAACAAAGCTGCTCACCTCCAGGCAGCTGGAAGCAAAGAGAAAGCAAGAATGGGGTAGTTCCAGAAATGCCAAATGGATCACCCAGTGGCTGAGCTTCCTCTTACTAGGCCCTATCTACTCCTTACCTCCCAATATTGTCACAGGCTAGGGACCCTACCTTCAGGATATGAGTCATTGGGGGTGACATTTAGGATCTAAACTATACCTGTGTGCATGAATTGTTTTAAATGGGGAGCTTCTTAGTACACACCAAATTTGTCCTCAGTCTGGCCCTTCCTTGGATTCTGGAATTCAATTTATAAAAGCATAAGGTCAATAAGTATATGGGACTTGTCAGTTTGCAACAAGAACTTGGGAGTTCTTGCACTGGAGAGGGTCATTAAAATGTCAGAGATCCACATTAGGCAGGGCTGACGAAGCTATGGTACGATAACAGGTGACCTGACTTTCTGATGGCTTTTTTTTTTAAGGGAAAACAATGTTGTTTTTGCTCCATGCTTCTCTGGTACCGTGAGCCATCAAAAAATTGTTTATCCTGTGTCATCGGGGGCCCAGCCCAGCTGAAATACAATCTTGGCATAGGTTATCCTAGCCCTGCATACAAAGAAGAGTTACAGAAAAAGACAAATTGCCCAAAGAGGAACCCAGCACACCTCTACACACACACACACACAGCCATCAGAGCGAACCTGCCACAGCACAGTAAGGATGTGGGCCTTACTGCTCGTTACTACATCCTCATCTGGGGACAAGAGTCTAGTTTCTTAGTAGAAAGAACTAAGGTTGTGGCTTTTGACACCTAACTTTATTGAAAACCAAACTGAGAAGGCAGCCTTCAGGAAAAAGCACAAAAGTCCTTGAAAAAAGGTTCCCCAATGTATGTCTGCATTGGCATGGACTCTCTCCACCAGGGCTGGGGGCCTCAGAGCACCGTGGCTGTTCTAACGTAGTACATGATGGCCTGCTCTGGGCTCAACTGCCTTGTGAGAGCACCAGTTGAACAAAGCTGCGATGCTGGTAGCCCTGAGGCTGGGAGGGCTCACGGAGAAGGCAAAGCTGGCTAAGAATGTCCATTTCCAGAAGATACGCGCCTCTGTGGACAAAGATTCCATCAGCTGTTCGGCAGCAGCAAAGCATCCATTTGCTGAGGATGAGGACCCGGTACCCAGAACTGATGGAACTGAGTCTCTAGTATTCTTACACGGGTTGGGGCAGGTCTCAAATATCAAATATTAGATGAAAGCAGAAATCACAGGGTTGGAAGGTCAGCTGCAGGGAGATGAAACCATCTATTCTTGTCTACAGTGTGAGGTGGCCTTAAGACATCCCTGGTTTCTGCTCAATTGGGGATCTAGGACTTCTACCCAGCCCTAAGTGAGACTTATTTTTTATGTCTAGACAAGACAAAACTTTACTTTTGATCAAGAGAGTACACGGCTTACAAAAGCAGAGGAGCCAGCCTGCCAAAAAATACACTCAGTCTTCATTCTCATGCAGTTAGTGCCTTTTCCCCACTGGCTGGAGTCTGACCTCATAGTATTCCACCATTGGCTAGTTTTAAAAGGATTGATGCAAGGACAATGAGGGGGAAAGGAGTCAGCCACTTTCATCCAAGTGTGTAACAGGGCCTTCTGAACACAAAGGTTTAACTAGGGTGGGGGTGGGAATAAAACATTTACATACAAAGTTGGAGAAGTAGATAGATTTGAATTCCTTGTCCTAAATACAGTTGTATACCATTAGGTATAAAAGACAAAATGTTTCTTACAAACCCCTCCTCTTCTTTTTAAGCATTGTCTTCAGACTTTTGAACAGGCTCCCTCTTTCTGTCATAATGCAGAGTAAAATCTGCTGCAGGTATGGGGACCCTGTTTAGTAATGGCTAAGTCACAGGCCTCTGAACTAGGAACTAATTCCTCTGTCTATTTCATTAGCATGATTTAAGGTAAAGCCTACTGCCTACCAAGAGGTCACGCCTGAGCCACATACTGCTCTGACCCCAGTAGAATGGGATGTTACCTCTGGTTAGACTGTCTAGAATCACAGGGTGAGGTCACTCCCAGATGGCTTTGCACAAATTGTAATGATGCATTTCCAACTGAGGTCACCTGGATCTGGTGTTGGTCTCCTCTTAGTCACTAGGCACAAGCTGTTACTAACCAGAACTCCATGAAGGAAGCAGGGGGAACGAGAAGTGTATTCTCCCCCCTCCTCCTCCGCAATGTCCATCAGGCAGGCCTTGCTCTAGGAGCACATGGGGGAAGGGGAAAGGGAGATGCAATACGGCCTTGGTCATTTTATCCCACTCAAGCGTGGCATAGCCTGAGATCAGATGGATCTGCGACTTTGTGTCATCTGGAATTTAAGATCCTCTGCTGTGTGTAAAGAGTTTTCCTACCCGCCTTGCCGTTTTCCTTGGGCTGGCCATGCCAGTGCCGTCGAGTGACAACCACTCTCTCGGTCTTTGGCCAACTTGAAGAGTGTCTGAGACTCAGGGGCTAAGGGACACCAAAAGAAAAAAAAATAAGAGAGAGTATCTTATGATCTAACGTACCTCCTCAAGTGGGCTACATTCCCAAATGAACCCCTAAACTGTTAGAAGTAAGTTTAGCATCATAAAGAAGCAGACCACCACTCCCGCTGAATTGCCCTGACAGGGGTAAGCTTTGCTCTTGGTCAAGAGGGTGTACAGCTCACACACGCAGGGAGCGAGCACCCTAAGTGAGACTTTAAAGAAATACGGTACTTGTGAGAAGAGGTGAACTTCACCCTGGAAGCCCTAAATTAACAGATAATGGCTCTGGGGAGAAAGGAGAGCCGGATTTCCAATGTTCCTAAGCAACAATAAAAGGTGGTTTTTCCGGCACACCAGCCAGACCTGTCCAGCCCCTGAAAGACATCGCTCACAGCCTGGGGCTCCATATGCCAGTCACCTGTCCCTGACCCCAGCTCATTTCCCAGGTTCCAATCACACTTGGCCAAAAGCCCAGCCCAAAGATGGGGAATGAATGCCTCTTTCCTTCCTGCAATCTGCTTTCCTCCCTTTCCAGAACCACATCTGTGTTCCCCATTCACCTTCAGGTTCAGGTGCAAGACAGGCTGCATCGCCTACAGCAGGTGGCTGATACTGAGTGAGCAGTAGGGTGGGGAGGCGGGGAGGCAGGGAGGATGGACACAGCCTCTGCACAAACTCTGTCGCTTTGGGAAAATAGTTATATCTTGTGAGCCTCGGCTTTCACATCTGTGAAAGGGGGATATTGTTTACCTCATAAGCTATAGTGAAGGTTAATGCGAATCCATAGCACTGAAGAGAGCTGCTAGGCCATCACTATCCTTCACATCTAAGAGTACGTCCATGTCAGTGGGACTCACTGTACTCCACCATCACCTAGCTTTCATGCGCCCAGAACAGCAAGAGTATTCTGTATCAGCAGCTGGCATGTAGTGGTAAATTAACATATTTAGTCTTCTATTTATTAATTTAATCTTCCCCAAGAGATCTACATAGTAGATATATGTGTGTCCATCTCACAGATACTGAAACCAATGCTTGGATTCACAGCTTTCTAGACCCACAGTCAGAAAAGACAAAGGACTAGATAGGGTTCTTCTTGGGGAGGGTTTCTCCCATCCTTTCCCTCTTTGAGCCAAGCTGTGCAGGAGGAGGTGCGGTGGAAGAATTTGAGGAGGGTGGAGTAGGAAAATGATGATCTCCTTCATTGATGAATCCTCCATCCAAACCAAAAGAAGAGGAGCAAGAAGAGGGGTCTTAGCCTGCCCTCCCCGACCTAGAGATTTAGATCACAGCCAGGACACTGGCAGATGGATCTTCTATGAGGGGATGCCTGAAGTTCAGCCCACGGTTGTGCGGTCCCAAAGACCCTTCAAACCTTCCGCTCCTTCCAGCCTCCGGTCCCACTGGGCACGGGCCCCATCTGCTGTAGCACACATCCTTGAGTTTCAGAACAGAGCAAGCAGACAAGCTGAGCCCTCTGGCAGGTCCCCGAGGACAAGTGTGCCGCTGGCTCTGCAAAACCTCCAGCGAAGAGCCTGGGTCTGGAAATTAGATGTCTGGATTCTATTCCTGCCACCCAGCCACTGGGCCAAGGCCTCTCTGAAGGGCTCACTTTGCTCATCCGCCACCAATCCTCCTATTTAACAGGCAAATCCACATCTGACTCCTCACTTGTCTCATATCCACCTCTGGGTTCCAGAAAATTCCAAGGAAAGCATCGCACACTGTCACAAGTACTCTTGCTGCCCTTTCTTCGTTTCACTTAAGTTGGCTGACAAGGAAAGAAATGTCTTATCCATACAAAGCAAATATCCCAATAATTGAAATTGAGTAAATGCCACTGGGATGCCAGACAGAGAGTAACCATCAAAGGTTCTGCTGCCCATGATAGTACTGAAAGATCGCGAGCGGAAAACTCAGACACAGAGAGACATATTTGTGCCGAAACTGGAAGTGACACGTAGTGTACGAACAGCACCTGTCCTCAGGCCTTGACTAAGTTATGTAAGAGGGAATTTATGGTTGCTTCCGAGGGGACCAGGAATCCTGGGTAAATGAGTAAGGAACAAATAAAGCACGGAGTAGATTATATGGTTTGACATGGGTACAGCCATGTCCAGGACCAATGCCTCAGGCCCATAGAAATTTGGCAAGACTCTCCCCATCGGGGTCAGGTTCAGAACTGGCAAAGCTTTCTTCTGTTCTGAGTGTGAATGTTGACAGTGTATTCAAGTACAAGTGTTTACACACAAACCCGTCAGTGTGTGCCAAAACCAGCAACTGCAGCTTCCTCCCTCCCGATATTTCCAGCGTAAGACTACTTGCCTACAGAAAGCTCCGACCAAGACTAGCTCGCTCTTCCTCCTGTGCTGTCCATAAGAAAAGCCCTGAGGAGTCAGCCTTCTGTATTACTTCATCAGCACGTGCACAACCCGCCTGGCCCCAGCTTTCCTGTGTCAATGAGCCCATCCTTTTTTTAGTGTCTGTTCTCTCCTCGCTCCCTCGACAACCCCAACCAGGCTTCCAGGACCAAGCCATGCAGGCTACCACACATTCCTGAAGGAAGAAGACTTCTCAGGGTGCCGACTGCAAGGAGGCCCTGTGATAGATAGGCTTTTATCTCCTGTAGCTTTGCATCCATCCTGTGGGGAAGGGTCCTGTCTTCATTGGCTTTCAGAACTCAAAATTTAACCCCGAAAAGGCCACAATGACTCCAGAGTCACCCAACCAAACAGGGGAAAGGTACAAAATTCAAGTCTCAGTTTCAGTCACGAACATAGCTAACCTTCTTCTGCTCATATTGCGTAGCTAACCTTGCTCCTGCAAACACTTGTCCTGGATGAACTAAGACTCACAGAAAGAGAAAGGGTGCACAACAATAGAGGGGTACTGTTGGCCACAGCTATTTTTTGCTGTCCGATGTCCATTTAACACCCTCTTGACTTAAATAGAAGCTATGCCCAGTGAGCACAGTCTACCCGGTCAAATGAGAAATATTTCTCTTCATGGCATCGGCTTCCATGCGGTAGGAAAGATGGCCGCTAACAGTCATAACACATATCCTCCCATGTTAGCAACCCCGCCAATTTTTCTTCCTCTCAATCTATAGTGAAAATCCTAATCTGATTCTAATCTGACCAGTTGGGGACAAATTCAGTTTTAGGAACTGTATATATCACCATACATATATCACCAGTAGCATCACCATGCAAAATATATAGTGTTTCGTTAAATTTAAATTCCAGATAGGCAATAGGTTTTTGTGTGTGTGTGTGTGTGTATGTCCCATGCAGTATTTCAGATACACTTCTAATAAAACAATGTAATCTCACTTATCTGAAATTCAAAGTTAGCTAGGTCTCATTTCAGTTTTATGACTGTTATTTGCTAATTCTGTCAAAAAAAAACCTCAATCATGAGGCCAGCATGGGTGAAATATAAGAATTTTTATTACTTCTGGAGAACATGTCCTCCCCAGCACAGAAGACTGAAGCCCAACTCATTAAAGGCTCCCGTCCCCTGAAGAAAACCAGGTACACACTAGAAGATGAAGGATGGGCATCTAGCAGCCGTACACAGCAGGTGCACCCAAGATTGAAGTGGGTGTGGCTACAGAAAAGGAGCATATGGTTCTGAAGGGAGGGAGACCGTGGGCCAGCTGAGTGGGAAAAGAAGCTTGTACCGGCTCCTCCTCAACCTTCCAAGTTTGTGTTTTTACCCATACACATTTGCCAGATTGCTTGAAAAAGGCAACAGCTGTGAAAACTGACAGTTTACAGTTGTGATAAATCGCATTAGTGAAGTATTTCAATTAAAGTGATATCGAACTAAAAAACAAGAAGTCATCGCTGAACAAATAAATTAGCACTTCAGTTCATGGAGCCTTGAAGTGGAAGATTTTAGCGGTGCCTACCTGCCCATGGCTCTGCAGGAGTTCCTGGTGCTGCTGGTGTGGGAAGGGATCATATGTTCCGCTAGAGAAGGGCAATCAGTCAGGGCCACTCTATAATCAGGCATTTATTTCATTCTTGACCAACAGTCAAACGTGTCTCGGATCAACCTGTAACACCCCTCTTGTGTTCCAGACAGCCTTCCTGTGGGATCCAAACCCAGCCCACCAGCAGCTCAACGGGCTACACCCAGACTGGGCTCTCTTTCCCAAGACAATTCATCTACGTCTATAATACTTTTTAAAGCAGCTCAGAGACCTGTCTTCTAGCAGATGCTTTGCCCCCTCAGTGTAGACAGCCATTGGCCTGCAGGAAATGAATCTGGGGAACCGCCGCTCCCTTGTTCTCTCAGGGTCAGAACCAGCTCAGCCCACACACTGCGGGCATCTGAGCCCTACAAAGGCCTCCTGTCAGCCTGGCCTCTTTTCCCTTCCCACCCATTCTCCTCCCTCAAAATCACACTCGGTTCTCCAAATGCCCCCACTCCAGCCTGATTGTGGGCAGAATCTTTCTTCTGCCAGCTAGTGATTCGGGCTAATTAGGTGTCTGCTTCCATTTCCTATAGCAGTTGGAAGAGGGGCTAAAATACCATCGCGCCTATTCGTGTTGGAAAAATAAAGCATGCCCATTGTTACTTAAGATCTTCCTCTCCCTCCTCCCCCCCCCCCCCCCAAATCAAGCAAATTAGCAGCTTAGTTCATTCTCCTAGCATTCGCCTCCAGAGCAGTCAGAGGCCCCCTGGAATGTGGCTTGAAGCTGTGTGGTCAGTACAATTGTTCGGAGCTGTTTGTGCCAACAATGGGAGGCAATGCCTGTCTTCCAAAGGACACGGAGTGGCACTTGTCTTCCCTTAGCCGAAGGAGGCCTCACCAGCTGCCGCCAACTCTGGCTTCTCAAGAAGATGTACACCGCCATCTATTGGGCATAGGGCTTAACAGCAGCACTTTCCCACCCCACAAAAGGGCAGACAACAAAGCTTCTAGTAAGTTTCTAAAAATAAGCTGGTTCTTTGTACCTCCGAGTGAGACAACCTTTGCCGCTTAGGCTGCAATCTAAGTGCAGGGCAATGTAGAACGGCGCGGCTGTGGGGCGCTTTCCATGGTGCTGATTTTCAGGCCTCAGACAGGTGCTGGCACGTGAGGCCCGCCACCTCTCCACCCGATCTCGGCTCTCCTGGGCATCAGCACTTCTGGGCAACGGCTCTTATCTTAAAAACCTTGCCACCACCCTTCTCTCGCCCAAAGCAAGCCCAGTTTCGAAGACCACAAGGTAAAGGTATTCAAAAGTTTTCTGAACTCAGAGACAGTTGCTAATGAGTTGAGGATCAAATACTTTAGGCTCTTTGCAGCCTGAATTCTGATGCAGGGGCATCCACTCCCCAACTCTTGACAATGCATGTTTTACTGTCTTTTTATTTGATGTTATTCTATATTCATAAGGGACATACTTGTCTCCCTGGTTTATATTTCAAAAAAATCTGATTTTATAGAGTTTGTGTAGAGGAAGATCATGTGCCCCAACACGGAGGGCTTGATCTCTCGTTCTCCACCAGGGTGACTGGTAATGCCACCCATATCCAAGAGACTTTGGTACCATATTGGAACATACTGGACTAATGCAACTTGACAAAGTATGGAACATCCGAAGGCATTCAGGAGAGACCCACCACTCACACACACACACACACCGGGGGGGGGGGGTAGAGGGGAGGAGAGGGGAAGAGAGAGAGAGCGAGAGAGCAAAGAGTTACCCAGCCCAAACTGTCAATAGCACAGATGCTCAAGAAGCCTGGTGTAGGGGGAAAAAAAAAGATCGCCCTCTAGTAATGGGGTTATGATAACATTGATTGTTCTCAAATGAGCCACACCGCAGAGACGGGGGGGGGGGGGGGGGGGGGGGATAATTCGCCCTCTCCCAAGTCAGTATTTACCACCTTTTTTCTTCTTTAGACTCTCCCATTTTAAACATAATTTAGCTGTCTTTTTTTTCCCCCTTGTGCTGCTGGGAAGAGAAAGGAGTGGAGGGGGGAGGGGAAGGCGAAAAGAAAAGGAGGATTAGAGGCTTGACCTGCTTCTCAGGAAGAGCCGCCACATTCCTCTCTCAGATGTGCTTTGTGACCAGGCAGGGTACAATTAAAAGCACAATAATTTGCTTGTTATTCAAGTCAGGCATTAGTCCGGGTAATGGCGTGCTTGGTGGAGAGATGGATTTCCTTGTTAGGCTCTAAGCACAGGATTAACTGAATTCTCCATGGAGAAATCTTGATTTGTTCAAGGTCTTTCATGTTTTCTACAGAGAAGGGATTATGTCTTCTTAAAGAGGGGCCTTGCTTAAAAAGCTACAAAGTATAAGAAAAGGATTTAGGGCAGAGGGGCCTGTGGTTAAGTAGCTGAGGGGTACAGGGAATTTTAGAGCAAGGGATTATTTAAAGCCATAAAGTTCAAAAAATAATTGGTTTAGCACTACTGGGTCAGTGCTGGCAAATGCACAGGAAGGCAGTTAAGCAAGGGCTAATATTCATTTTACTTTGGCTAATTATTGCACGGATCCAGGAGAGGAGGAAGGAGAGCATGCTTCCTCCCTGGCAATCAGGAAGTACGTTATCTTTGGTGTCCGTGCCTAGCAGGCTTGCTTTTTATATTGGGATGTCCAGAATGTAAGAATCACAGAAGTGTTACCTAAAACACAGGCACTCTTGTCTTGGAATGGGCCTGCTAGCCCAGAAGCCTGGAGTACAAAAACACTATTAGCTTTTTGGTTCGTGTTTGATTTTTAGGTTGCTGAGGGCAGAACCCACGGCCTGGCACATGCTAGGCAAGTGCCCTACCACTGAGCTACAGCCCCCACCCAGCTCTGAATCTGCTGACACAAGCAGCCAGCAAGAGAGGATGTGAAGTAAAACTCTGACTTCCCCAGTTACCAGACTAGGTCAGTGAGTCTCAACCAGGAGCCATTTCGTCACACTCCCAGAGCTGCTGTTGTTACCTCTAGAAGATGCCACTGAGATGAAACTGCAGGGGCTGGAGGTTCTCCTAAATAGACTATAATCCATAGAATAGCAGCCAGCACAAGAAATTCTGCTTCAAAGTGATGCCCATGGTGAGCTCAAGAAGCCCCAGTCTATACAAAGGCAATTTCTCTGCTTGGGTAGATCAAGGCTCCATCCTCTCTCCCCCATATCCATAATTCACGTGACTGACCATATTTTGACTTTTCTTCCTCTTTCATTACTGGGCATTCTTACAAATCAAGAAAGAAGGGTGTTGCCCTTTGTATACTATGTTAAACCTAAAACCCGCAAGGAGAAAAAACCAAATCTGTAATTGTCCAATTAAAGCAAGCTGTATTTGGGGGCTCACCTGGTACTGGACAGCTGGCTCTCACCCTAAGAGCAGCCCCTGCTGGCCTCCTGCGGTCCTTTTTACAGGAGAGATAAGGTGTTGGAGGGGCAAGAGAGTTGGCTGACATACACTGTTATAAAAATACAATGAGAGGGGAGAGGCAAGGACAAGGATAAACAAAATGTGTATGGGGTCTCGAGTTTAGTGTGGGTTGAAATATGTGACTTGATGTTTGTAAAACTGGAAATTACTCCTAATTACAAACAGACACTTTAACTTGCAAAGGCTTAACACAGGACAAACAGAAACTTATTCTTTAACAGCAAACAGAAACCTGAACCTGCCCAGGACAAGCAAGGATTTGCTCTTTAACAATCCTAACTGCAAACAGAAACCTTTACCTGCAAGGCACATGGTTCCTGTTTTGGTCTCATGCTCAGATTGAAAGGGAGGGACAACACAAACCCCCCTTCCCTGACTGGTGCACACCCAAGGGAGGAAAAGGCTGGCTTCCACATCCTCCCCCATGTAGACTTCTGAAGACTTGCACTCCCTTCTCTGAGATGGCTCATTCCTCCCTGCGTGAGGTTTGTTCAGTCATCATTTGTCCTGCAGCTTTAACCTGGTTAAGAGCCCACAGCCACAAGATATTCATTTTCTCCCCGGTGAATAATGATTCTCTTCCTGAGGGAAGTTAACACCCTTGACAGGAGCTTCCAGGAAGCTCATTAAAGCCAAGAGGCTAGGAATCAGCATAGCCATCACCTCACTGGGAGAGCCTGAGGATACACTTAACCTCTGCCTCCAAGGATGGGGAAGGGAGCTAAGGAGAAAGTCTGAGAATAAAACGTGAACACACCCAAAGTAGGCCCCTGTCAATCAGCATGCAGACACAGGATGACTGTGAAGAGGGAAGGAGCCTCCCCGTTCCTGTGTCTTCTAAGGCTGAGTCACAACTTTGCCTTCACTGGCTTCTGCCCACTCTCTACACAGAGATTGTTCTCTGTAAGATGACTAATCCCATTAAGCCATAACATCCTGGCCTCAAGGAACAACCAAGACCTTTCTTACTTCCTTCTCCATTCTCAGGAACTCTCTGTCCTCTTGTGGTACATCTCTTCTTTCCCTAGAACATTCTCCCTCTGCTCACAGTCCCACTGGTCCTGATCTCCTCTCACTGGTCCTCCTTCTCATCCTGTTCCTCATCTTCCATCAAAGCCAGGCCAACTGTAGTTGACCTCCATTGCTCCACTGACTCCACGGGTTCCTCTTCCATATCTCTCACAGCTGCCCTTGATATAATGGTCTCTTTCTCTTTAACTCTGGGGTCTATTACCTCACACTCTTCCATTCTCCTGGGATTCTCCCCCTCCTCCTCCTCTTAAGCTTTGCTTTCACCATCTTGAAATAAAAGAAAAATTGTTTTGGTTTGGTTTGGTTTTTATGAGCCTTTAGGAGGGTAGGTTTTGTTAGGAAAAATCTTAAGATGAGCCTCTCCACTGACACAAATTAAACCAGATCAGACCAAATGCCACGTTTAATAAATGCTGCGATCCCAGGTGGCCGACAGAGCATGACAATGAGAGAGAAAGAGATTGGGGGGAGGTGACACGTAAAACCTGAAACTGTGTTCCTTTTTCCAGCATGAGCCTAAATACCCTGTGGGAGTGGCTCTGACCCTCCCTGAGAAGGGTCAGTACTTGGCAGGCTGGAAGTTGAAGTCTGGACCAAGGCAACTCCCAGACCAGTGGCTGGGTGATGCTTCCAATCATCCCAGACTTCTTGGATATAGAGATGTCAGAGAGCTAGAGGTCTCACTTTCAATCAAACATCCCAGAGTCCTTGGATATAGGGGCATCAGCCCAAGTCTGGCTACTTCCTGCTGGCATGGGGTCACATAGGAGAGTGGAGAGCTGGACGTTGGCAAGCTCACACTCAGAGAGAGGTGTGGCTGGAGTACCATCTGGTTTGCTGTCATCCTGGAGACCTCAGGCAGCTGCTTTTTGAGGGATATGAGAAGGCAGGTGGCTAGGAGAAAAAAAATATTATTATTGGTGCTATGAAATGTGACTATCCATGTGATGGGATACAATAGCAGATAAAACTAGATTTTAGTCGGCAGGTGTCCTTGACCTAGGAGAGTTGGTACCAATGGTAAAGTCCCAGGAGCTGTTACAGGTGTTTGGCATTGTCTGAAGAGTACTTTGTGAGTTGGTCTTGGCCCAGGCAGCAGGAGTGTCCTGTAAAATATGCTTGAAACTGACTGGGGTTAACATAGCAGAACTTTACCCGGAACCTATAAGAGAATGGAATAGATTTACATCTTGGTATCATAGCAAAAGACTATTGCTTTAGGTTAAGACAGTTAAAGAAATTGGGAACCCTGGATTTTTTTTAAGACACACCTGAAACCTGTTAGGCACACCTGTCTGTATTTTAGCAGGAAACTTCATTAAATGTCATGGCTGAAGTAGTAAGTTAACAGTACCTGAAGTCGTCAAATGCCATTAGATGGATCTGGGAGGGATAAATGAGCAAAAACGAGACAGCTTTTTAGCTACACAGGCAATCCCAAATCCTCTCCTTAGTCCTTGGAGAATGCCAGTCTTAGAAGCAGTGCTTGCCATTAGTACAAGAGGCCCAAAGATTTTTCCTGTGGGGGGAAGATTTAGTCTACCTGTCTTGGCAGGATGAGAAGATCGATTCCCTAGAAGGCATCCAGGAAGGTGAAGAGGTGAAAGGATGCTTTTTGCTGTGTGGGTAGGTTTACCAAACCTAAAGGAAAGGCCTGGAGGCAGAAGATCTTCTGTCTTCTTGGAGGAGCTAAAGGGTGCTACAGAAGCTGCATGTCTGTATTAGAAGCTCTTTTGTTAAAATGCCAATTTTGTTAAAATTCTCAAGTGTATCTAGCCATAAATAAAGGACATTGAGCCTATAATTCGGGTTCTTAGAGAAGCTAAATAAGGAGAACCCAAAGAAAAACATATAGGCATCCTCCTGAATATTAACCTTCATCAGGCGATGAAAGGAGACAGAGACCCACATTGGAGTACCGGACTGAAATCTCAAGGTCCAAATCAGGAGCACCAGGAGAGAGAGCACAAGCAAGGAACTCAGGATCGCGAGCGGTGCACCCACACACTGAGACAATGGGGATGTCCTATCGGGAACTCACCAAGGCCAGCTGGCCTGGGTCTGAAAAAGCCTGGGTTAAAACCGGTCTCGCTTGGGGCTGGAGAGATGGCTCAGAGGTTGAGAGCATTGCCTGCTCTTCCAAAGGTCCTGAGTTCAATTCCCAGCAACCACATGGTGGCTCACAACCATCTGTAATGGGGTCTGGTGCCCTCTTCTGGCCTGCAGGCATACACACAGACAGAATATTGTATACATAATAAATAAATATTAAAAAAAAAACGGTCTCGCTGAACATAGCGGACAATGAGGACTACTGAGACATCAAGAACAATGGCAATGGGTTTTAGATCCTACTGCACCTATTGGTTTTGTGGGAGCCTAGGCAGTTTGGATGCTCACCTTACTAGACCTGGATGGAGGTGGGTGGTCCTTGGACTTCCCACAGGGCAGGGAACCCTGATTGCTCTTTGGGCTGACGAGGGAGGGGGACTTGATTGGGGGAGGGGGAAGGGGAGGCGGCGGTGGGGAAGAGACAGAAATCTTTAATTAATTAATAAAGAAATAAAGAAATTAAAAAAATTCTCAAGTGTAAAGGTACTTGAGAATTAGGTACCATAACCTGTTATTTTAAACTGGGCGTATAAGCTAAATATAAAATTTACTATCTTATTTATTTTAAGTATAAGATTCAGAACTGTTAAACATACATGTAATCTTTATAACGTTTTCATCTTGCAAACTGAAACTCTATACCCATCAAGCAGCAACCCCCAAGTCCAAGTTCTTGATGCCCACCATGAGTCCCTAGATACACTATTGTCGGATGTGTGTGCCCTGTGTGAAGATGTAGTGCTGTGATTGGTTTAATAAATAGCTGGATGGCCAATAGTTAGGCAGGACTTCTTGGCAGAGAGAGGAAGTAGGAAGAGATAATCGAGGTGCAGAGGAGATGCCAACAAGACAAAGAGGAAGTTGGACATACAGAATGAAAGAAGAAAAGAGTCACATAGTAAAACATAGATTAAGGGCTGGAGAGATGGCTCAGAGGTTAAGAGCATTGCCTGCTCTTCCAAAGGTCCTGAGTTCAATTCCCAGCAACCACATGGTGGCTCACAACCGTCTGTAATGAGGTCTGGTGCCCTCTTCTGACCCTGGAGGCCTATACACAGACAGAATATTGTATACATAAAAATAAATAAATATTTAAAAACATAGATTAATAAAAGCAGGTTAGTTTAAGTTACAAGAGCTAATGGGACAAGCTTAAGCTAAGGCTGAGCTTTGAAAATGAATAATAAGTGTCATTATTTGTAAGATAGCAGCCAAAAAAATATTTTAAAAAATCCAATTACAATACACAGCTGAGGTAACAGGACTCTCAAGAACGCTGTCTGCCACCTTCCTGTCAAACGGCATGTTGATGGTGAAGGACAACACTAACAATGCCTCTAGTATCCCAAGCCCCTGGACCCTTGGAGAGATGGTTGCCTAGTGTGGAGAGAGGAACAATGTCAAATTCCTCACTGCAGCCCCGGGGAAACGACTCAAGGGCAGAGCACTTATCTGGCATGCGTCAGAATTCAGGTTACATCCCCATTGCCAGAAGGGAAACAGAGGAAGAGAAAACAGAAGAGAAGGAAAAAAGTAAATTCTAACCAGAGAAAATGTCCTGCCTAATCAGGTTCAAACCCCATAGAAGCAAAAAGCCTGTGTTCGTGGACCCACATGCCTCTACTGCTCTTCTAAGATATGCAAATACTAGAAATTAAATGCCACCTTTTGTGGGGGGTTGTAATATTTATTCCTTTGAGTATCAGTCTTATATCATAATTGATTATTAAGGAGAAATGGCTAAGTGAAACCCATTCCCAACATTAGCCTCAAAATTGTCAGTGTTCCCTTCCGTGAAAATGGAAGATGGAGAGCACAAAGCAAAAGATCTATGGCATAAATGAAAGCACAGAGTCACAGTCCTAAGACCTGAGATCCCCTCTTCTCCAGTTAAGCTAGAGGATATGGGCATCATCCAGCTTGGCAATTCCGTGTTTGAACAGCCATATTTTTCCATCCTAACTGCATAGGACTTCTTGACAACAGACAAGCACTGCTCTCCATTACAATGTGGGCCTACCATGCCACGAAGTCACCAAATCTATGTCCATACTGAGAGATTCAGTGGCATTATTTTCAGGGCCATACATCCTTGGATATAAGAACCCCAGGATTCTGCCACTAAACTGAAAGCTTTAAACAAGTTTAAGCCTATCTAGACCTTCTTTTTCTTACCCTCATGCATAAATAGGGTCTTCATCTCTACAAAATTAAGCAACATGTGGAATAAAGAGGGCCTTATATCACGTACTGATATTGTGAATCAAACACAAAGATATAATCCCTGACAAATAACAGGTCCAATTCTGATTTATCCTCCTTACAAATATATAGAGTGATGCATTCAGTAGACACTGCTCAAACTTTGAATTCTTGTCTTTTCCCAGGGTACCGTCAGGTAGGTGACAGTCTTACCATGCAGAACAGTGGCAGCAAGCCACAGTCCCCAGTCAGCTTCAAGTTCACAAGAGCAAACTTGGGAGTTCCACAGTGCAGTATTGTGGAGCTATAGTGCTTAGTAAGTTGGGCATATAAATGTATCTTCAACTCATGAGTTTATAGTGTCATAACCCAACCATAAGCCAGGGAGCAGCTCTGCACGAGTGACCTATCAGCCTCATGACTTCTTGAACAGTACTGCTATATGAAGGCTGACATGGGATCCATCATGATAACACACTTCACAAAAAGAGTCAATACTCACAGATGTTTCAAATAACTGTCGTTCAGAAACTGTCCCTTCCACCTGAGCATCCCTGAAGTACCTGTGATGGATGGCTTGTTGACGCATGTTCCACACCCATTTCTAAAAGAACTTAGGAGTTCATCAAAGTAACACTTCCAAAGAGCTATGAATAAGGGGAAAAAATAGTTCCTGTGATAAGCGACTGCGCTTGTAATGAGTTAAGATTTTTCTCATCCCTAGTAGCCTATGAGAGATACAGACTTGAGTTTTGGCTAGGTTTATGTCAATAACACAAGATAGTTATTTGGAAAGAACAAACTTCAATTGAGAGCATACCCCCACCAGTTTGGTCTGTGAGCAAGCCAAGCCTGTGGTGCATTTTTCTCGATTGATATGGAAAGACCCTGCTCACTGTGGATGGTTCCATTACTGCACCACTGTTCCTGGGTGCTATAAGAATTCAGGCTGAACAAGCCATGATAAACAAGCCAATAAACAGCACTCCTCCATGGCCTTTGTATCAGTCCCTGCTTCCAAGTTCCTGCCTTGAGGTTTTGCCCTGACTTCCCTGGAAGATGGACTACAAAGGAAAAAGAAATAAACCCTCTCCTCTCTCCAAGCTGCGTTTTGTCATAGTGTTTTATCACAGCAGTAGAAACCCTAACTATGACAGACACCGGTACCAGGAAGAGCTGAAAACTAGGCTGTGAAAATTGAATGGCAGGGGACCCTGGCCAAGCAATCTTCACCTCAGCAAAAGCCCCTGGCTTCCGCTGCACACAGGTCAGTGCTGTGTAATAAAAGTAGAATCCCTGACAAGGTCACTTGTGAAGGTGCAGCCACAGCTGCACCTGAAAATTTAGGATTGAAGAGATCTTGGGGTGAAGTTGAGGCTTGAAACTGTGTGTCAGGATCAGAGTCCCTGAGGGAGCCCAGGAAATACTATTGGTGAGCAAGTGCAGCCTGATCACAGCAGGCGACCAAGTCATTTCAGAGATGTCAGTATCACAAGCGCAAAGCAGAACCAGCCTGAGCCTTCAAGATGTTCTATGTGTTCTAGGACAAACACTTTAGGGCCTAGAAGATTGTGAGTTCCAGAAGTCTGACATTGAGCCTTAAACTGAACTTTGGTTTTAGTTTCATCTAATTGTAGACTGTGTCCTGATTTTCTTTCTTCTTAGAGCAAGAAAGTATTTAATGTATTTTCAATTTTACAAGAAGTCACAGTTACTAAAGCTTAGAAAGTGTAGAGAGGCTTAGGATTTAAAAAAAAAACTTTTGGTATTTTAGAGAGACTGAACTTTCAAAGTGGTTGAATTTTTAGACTATGAGACTTTAGAAGTTGAAGTAGTTTATACTGTAATATTAATATCAATATATCATCTTGGAGAGAAATGAGAAAGGGAAGGTTATAGTTGAATAATGATGCATTTGTGTATCAGGTTGTCAAGGGGTCAGTTGTGCTACCTAGTTTTATGTCAACTCAACCCAAGCTAGAATCATTGGAGAAGAGGGAACCTCAACTAAGAACAGGTCCCCACCAGACTAGCCTGTGGGCAACGATGATGTGTGTCTTCTTAATTGATGGAAGAGGCTCCTACTCACTGTGGGAAGTGCCACTTCTGGGTCACGATGCTCAAAGAGAGCAGGATGAAGAAGCCATAATGAGCAAGCCAGTAAGCAGCACTTCTTCAAGAACCCGAGCAGGATGGGAATATGGAGTCACAAGCTGAAGCACATGCCATGAAGGAGGACTTCAGTGGAAGTTCTGTCCTCCCATCTGTAGCTTGTGTTGACATAAAACCAGTCAACAGAAGCCTACCCTAGTTAACTTTGTCAGCCTGATACAGTCTAAAGCAATATTTTCAGCCTTCCTAATGCTGTAACCTTTAATACAGTTCCTCACGTTGTGGTGACCCCCAACCATAAAATTATTTCATTACTACTGTTACAAATCATAATGTAAATATCTGATATGCAGGATATCTGATATTTGACGCCCAAAGGGGTTGCCACACACAGATTGAGAATCACTGGTCCAGAGTACTCTGTGAGAAAGCCTTGATTGAGAAATCGCCTGGAAATGGCCTGCAGTCCTGTTTGGAGTATTGTTTGATTATTAATTGGCATGGGAGGGCCCAGCAAGTGATCCTGAGCCTGTGACCAAGCCAGAGAGGCGGCCACCAAGCAGCATTTTTCCGTGGTTTCTGCTTCGAGTTCCTGCCCTGCCTGACTTACCTTAATGACAGATCGTGGCCTGAAAGTGGAAGTCAAATAAGCCTTTTCCTCACCGAGCTGCTTGCCGTCAGAGCACTTTATCACAGCAACCAAATGGAACTAGAACAGCCCGTGACTTGTTCGTGTGGTTTGTTAAACACATGTTCCTAAGGGCAATTGGCAAGAGAATAAGGGAAGCGGCACGAGACAGGAAAGCCAACTTAAGGGAGTCATGCCAGATGAACCACAGAAGGCAGCTTCCCTCCAACTCCTCAGAGACACCCTGAAGGGAAAGCTCTGCCTCAGAGCTGAGGCAAGGCACCTCCATCTCCTTCCTTAACCTGCCACGGCTTAAGGGCAGTACCTCAGTGTTCAGTCACTGAAGTCCCAAGCCAGTGTCCCAGGAAAGTTTTTCTAAAAGGTGACCGGAAAACAAAATATAGAAAACTATTCAAGGAGATACAGGAAGCGTTCCCTGTTTCATATGTCCTCACTCTGTAATTCTAATGACATGCAAGTCAGGGGGGATCACAGTTGGGTATACTCAAAGAATTATGGAGGAGGCACATAGATGGAGAGACGGCTCAGCAGCTAATGGCACCAGCTACTCTTCGGGAGGACCCAGATTTGATTCCCAGTATTCCCCTGCCATCTCACAACCATCTGGAACTCCAATCCCAGGGGCTCTGACTGTGCCTTCTGGCCTCCTCAGACATCGGGAATGCATGTAGTGCACAGGCATGCGTGTAGGCAATACGCATAAAAAAATAAATGAAATTGTGATCCATGCCAAAGAGGAGGCAGAAATGTCAGAAGAACCAGAGGTGGTGGACGACTCCAAGGAAGCAGTGTTTTCCAAACACAGCGTGACGGATGGACCTGTGGCCTCACAGACTGTGACACCATGCCTAAGACCTGCAACAAGTTCAAGCTGGGCAAAACCCCAGCCCAGGGGAGGGAAATGAGCACAGTGTCCCAGCCCTTGCCAAGAAGCTGCTTGTAATTGATAGTTGCTGAGAGAAGAGAAAATCAGTGTTCTCCAATGCAGAGCCACTGGGTATATCAACTATACTCCAGCATAGGCCCCATGCTCAGATGTATTCCATGGGTTCTTGTATTTTTATTTTAATTTAGTTTTTTCTAAGAGAAAAAGAAAACATGAAGTTGGGTAGGTAGTGGAGTTAGAGGATCTAGAAAGAGTTGAGGGAGGGTTAAGAATACAATCAACAAGTGCAGTACAACGTAAATACTAATGTGATATTCTAATAGATGTAGGCACCATTAAATGTTCAAAGCAAAAAAAAAAAGTGATGGATATCTTTGCTGCTGTGCCATTTTAAACGGATGCTACACTTAGGATGTACTTTGTTTCAAGGGAAGAAAATGCAAATCACAGTGGATTTCGTGAATAGAAGTCAAGCCACATTCCATAGGCTCAGGAGTAGTTCGACTTTCCCCCATCAGTTTATCTGGGCTCGGCTTCTCTGACTAGCTCTCCAGATATTCTATTCTGTTCTGATTTGGACCTTGGCTTGGCCTCCACATGACTGCAATGTGTGTGAAAATGACATAATGATATCAGTTACTTTGTATGCTAACATTATTTGTGCCTATGTATTATCTCTATCTTGCTAGCTAGCTAGATTATATACATGAGTATATGTCTGCAGCTCTTATAAGAAAAGAGATTTTCTTTCCCCAACTATAGAACACAGAACTGAAATTCATTCCAACAGAATTTCTTCTTGCTGACTCCTGACACAGGGCTTTATCAGTTGGGTTAAATCAAGGAAGACTAATTTGGATAGGTGAAATGCCCCCAAACCCGTATGTTTGACAACAAACACGAGGAAATGTTAAAAATCCACCAACATAAGGCAAAGTAGAAATAAGCTAAACATTCATAAATAGGTATTTAGTTCTTATTTTTTGTGTGTATGAATATTTTGCCTCTGTGCATATATACACCATGTGTGTGAAGTACATGTAGGGGCCAGAAGAGGGCATCATATCTGCTGGAACCAGAGTCACTAGCACCTGTGAGCTGATCTGTGGGTGCTGAGAACTGGACCCCAGTCCTCTGCAAGAGCAGCAAGTGCTCGTAATTACTGAAAGATCTCTCCAACCCAAAGTGTTTGTCTGATGTCACAGTATAATCACTCATTAGAACAGCATGTGTCTCTGAAACACATAGCGTGAAGGATGTTCCTTTGTACTTTATGTGCAAACAACAGATTATAAAATTTAGAAGGCCATGTATACCAACTCATTAGCAGCTGAAATCCCTTCCCAAAGGCCTCTTGTTTGGCTTTTGTGGAGTTAATGCTAAACTTTCTTGTGCTTGTTCACATCTTCTAAAAAGTACATAACAAATGTACCGCAGGTTAAGTATCTTATCCAAAATACTTAGAACCAGCTAGTTGCATTCTGTTTGCTTGGGGATTTGAGCGTGTTTGCATACATACTGTGCTAGTCCGTTTCACTCTTGCTGTGACAGAATCCTTGATGTGAACAACTTAAGGGAGGATTTATTCAGCTTGCCAATCATTTTCAACCCTTCATGGTGGAAGTACAAGACAAGCTGCCTGGGAAGCTGAGAGGGACAGACAGGGGGATGGAACAATATCTAGCCCTAAACAGCTCCTCCCTAGTAACCTATGTCTTCCAGCTAAGCCCTACCTCAAGTTTCCAGAAACTTCCAAAGTAGTACCACCAGCAAGGAATCAAGCCTTATTACACTAAGTCTCTTCAGTGGAGGTGGGGGTTCACTACATAGACAACCATGGCTAACAAAACAGTGGAGGTAGGGACACACTATAAAGACAAACAAGACTAACAAAACATCTTATGGATAGGACTACTGTCTAAGCATGAAATTTCCTGTGTGTTTCATACATACTTTATGCACATAGCTTAAATATGATTTTGTGTGTTATCTTTAGGGTGCCTGCATTTTTGGGAGCTGTGGGTTTTTGGTGGTGGTGGTTTTTGTTTGGTTGGTTGGTTGATTTGGGGTTTTTTTGTTTTGTTTTGTTTTGCTTTGGTTTTTTTTTTTTTTTTTTTTTGGACAGACCAGCAATACACAGGAGTTACCCAGGCTCTGCAGATGGTGGCCAGGTGCCATCTTAGAAGAAAATCTGTTGTTTAAAGTTGAAATATTCTGGGGACCTCAAGTCAACCTGCCACTGCCCTAGAATTAGGCAACCTTGGGAGGCAGGGGTGTGCTGTAGGAATTCCTACAGCCAGTAGCCTTTAAGTTACCTGCCCACTTGGCCATGGCCTCTTATACTATTTATGCCGATGTAAAGCGCATGTCTGGCCTCTCTACCAGCTGTGGGATTCGGTTGCTGTTCTCTGTTCCAGCACAGGAAATTGATTTGTGAGTCTACCACTAAATAAATAACCCTTTATTATTCTCAATTCTAAGCTAGTGTGGTATTTCTTTTAAGCATCCATTCAGGGGTAGAGAACAGGAAGGACTGAGGCCAGCAAACTGCAAAGCGCGGATAGCAGGAGGACCCAAGCAGACATTGGATTCTTATAGGACCCTAACCTCAGCACCCTGTTGCAGAACTTGCCAAGAGAGAGTCAACCCTCTGATAACCCAAAGCTTGCAGGTGGGCTGGTAGAGGAACCTCTGGAGCCAGCTGTTTGCACGAGGCTTTCTGCTCTAGAGTCCAGGAACTCTGAAGCTTCATGGGACCACTTATCATTCACAACCAACCACTCAGCATAGTAGTTAATGTTGAGTACGTTTCCAAAAGTACCAAGATGGGTCAGCCTGTATAAATCTCAGTATGATGGTCACTTGCCCCACCTCCACCTTGTGAGAACACTAGCCACCCACAGGGGATACAAGTCAGGAGGTTATCATAGGGTAGGAAAACCTGCCCAGTCTCTATTAGTCAGGGTTCACTAGAGTCACAGAACTTATGGCCGAGGATAACAGTGAACTCTTGATCTCCCGCCTCTACTTCTTGAGTGTTGGGACTACAGACACTTACCACCATGTTCAGTTTATAGCTGTGCTGGGGATCAAACCCTAGATATCACAAATGCTTGGTAAGCTCTCTACCAACTGAACCACACCCCATCCCAGGACTTTTGTGGGACTCTTGTATTTCATATGTTTTATGCTAGTGCTCTATCAAATACATGTCCGATGTCTGTCTGAGCTATTTTCATTTTAACTTTCCTTCTTGGTGCACCACGGTCCTTTGCTTGCTCCACATGACTTTAAGGCAATGGTCTGTGTGACGGCTGTTCTTAGTTGACAGCTTGACTTTATCTGGAGGGAACTAGAATCCAGAGATGGAGGGCATGTTTGTGATCTGGATATTGAGGCTAGAAGACATAAATTCATATATATCCCTCTCTTTCACTCTCTCTTTCTCTCTCTCTTTTCCTCCTCCTCCTCTTCCTCCTCCTCCTCCTCCAAGTTTACTCTTTTTTTCATCATAGTTTCAGTGACATTCTGACTTCATCTTACTGGGGTTTTTACTTATCTAAATTTTGTTACAATTTTTCTAATTATTGGGATATGTGTTTAGATTATTTTGTCATTTTCTTATTTTTAAGGTTTATTTTATATTTATGAATGTTTTGCAAGCATGTATGTCTTTACACCGCATGTGTGCAGAAGCAGAAAAGGCATAAGATCTCCTGAACTTGGGGTTACAGACGTTGTAAGATGCCGTGTGGGAGCTGAAATCTGGGTCCTCTGCAAGAGCAGTCAATGCTCTGAGCCCCTGAGCCGTCTCTCTTCAGCTCCAAGTTTTTAAAGTTTTCTAATTGTTTGTTATTTTCTTGTCTACTTTGTAACATTCTTCTGTCTCTTCTTTTTTCACTTGTTGATGATTTCTTTGGCTTTTTGTTTGATTCCTTTTTGAGGCTAATGTAACCCTGGCCTCGAACTCCCTGTGCTGCTCCCTCCTTTCTGGTACTCACCTATTACTATTTTCCGTTTACCCTAGATGATTACTAACTTCGCAGCACTCTCTGCTGTTGCCATAATATGTTTTGCAGTAATTAGTGATTCATCGCTGGGTTTTATTTGGTTTTATTTAACTTTAACTTTTGAATGGATTACTATTTTGGTGACTGAGACCTAAGCCCCTCAGAGAAACTGCTGCTGCTGTGATCCTCACATAAAACCGGAAGCTTCCAAGCAGCTGAGCAAATCACAACACAGAAATCCCAGGAACATGAGAAGCAAGTCAACATGACTCTACCAAGATCTTTACTCTTTAAAAACTCAGTTCAAAAAGGCTAAAATAATGGCAGCCTTGGAAAAAGATGTCAATGTTTACCAATAAAAATAATCACTTACCTCAAAGAAGATTCAGGTGAGCAGGTGAATCCCATCCTGAACCTGGAAGAGAAAAGCAGTGCTATTAAGGAAAAAGTCAGCAAAAGAAAAAAAACAAGCAACATTCAAGAAAAGTTCATCAAGGAAACTGAATCTTGAGACAAAAAAAATGAAATAGAAATGCTGAAGATGAAAATTTCAAGTAATTAAATAAAAAAAACACAATGGGAATCCAGCAGACTCACAAAATAAAGAACATCAGTGTAAAGGAATGCTGTATTCAAACAGCAAGCAGGAGAATAAACGGCCACATGTCCGAGAATCCTGGGATATGGCCAAGAGACCAAGCCTAAGCATTCGCAGGTTGAGAAGCTCAGCGTGAACACACAGCAGAAAGTCCCCAAACCCATAGAAACAATCCAACCTCAAACACAGGAAGCAAATGAAACCCCATGCGAAAATGACCAGAGAAGAACATCTCTATGGCACATTATAGTCAACTTGTCAAGATACAAAGCAAAGAGCCAGGCATGGCGGAGCACACCTTTAATCCTACGACTTGGGAGACAGAGTTAGGTGGAGTTCTGTAAGTCTGAGGCCAGCATGGCTTCAAACTCTACATAAAGAGTTCCAGGACACCCAAAACTACATAGCAAATCCTGTCCAAAAAAAAAAAAAAAAAAAAAAAAAAAAAAAACAGTGTAACTGAATGGTTTACTTCTGGTTCCTATCTTATATCCCAGTGTTCTACATGTCTGTCTGGGGGTTAGTGCCATGCTGGCTTCATAACTATAGCTCTTTAACATGATTTGTGGTCAGGTAGTATATGTCATTGGAGTTTTCATGAGGATTGTGTTGACTCTGTAGCCATTTCATTTTTTTTCTGCTACCCTGGGATCACAGGAGGTATAATGATTATTTGGGGTTCAGCTACTTCCTTCAGGTTATCTCTGAAGAGGTTCATTCCACCTTTCTGGCTTGGTTTTTTTCTGGATTGTCTGTGGGGTTTGTTTGTTTGTTTTGAACAAATGTGAAAGAAATGAGCAGAAAAGCATTTTTAGTATACTTGTTATTGTTTTATTTAAAAAAAAAACTACTAATTTTGTGTGTTGAATTTTATATCCTGCTACTTGATAGAAGTGATCACCAGGTCTAGAATTTTCTGGTGGCTTTTTCAAGGGTCTTTTGAGTTTCAGATCATGATTCTACAATTAGAAATAGCTTGATGTCTTTCTTTCCCATTTGTATCCCTTTCATTTCTCTTGTCTTATTGTCTAGCTAAGACAAGAAACACCATAGCAATTAAGGGTAGAAAAATTTTGGTATCTTTACCTCATTCCGAATTTTAGAGTGAATGGTCTCAGGTTTAACCCACAGCATAGTGCTGCCTGTAGAATTTTCAGGCACGGACTTGAGTATTCTGAGGCTTGTTCCTTCTATTTCTAGCCTCCTCAGGTATTTTATCACGAAAGGATATGGAGCCTGGTCAAAGGCCTTTTCTGAAATCAAGATGAACACATGTGTGTTTATGTGCTATATTCCACTTGCTGATAAGCATATGTTGAGACAAATTTGCATCCCTGGAATGAAATCAACATGTCACACTGTATAATTTCTTAATGTGTTCTTAAATTTGGTCTGTGAGTGTTGTATTTTGCATTTGTGTTCCTCTGGGATGTTGTTCTATTAGCTGTGTCTGAGCATGTCCAGAACCAGCTGCAGTGTCAGAAATACTGGCTTTCTAACAAGAGCTTGTTGGTTCTCCTCCCCTGTTAATTTTGTAGGATGTTTTAGAAATAATTGGTGTTGGATCTTTTTTTTTAATCTCTCTATATAGATTTTATTTATTTATTTTATTTAGTTTATTATAAAAACTTGCAAATAGAAAGCACCATAGAGAAGGGAGTTCAGTGGTTAAGAACACTGGCTGCTCTTTCAGAGTCTCTAGTTCGATTCCCAGCACCCACATAATGACTCACAGCTTCTTGTAACTCCAATCCCTGGGTAACCCTTTTCTAGCCTCCCTAGTCAATGCATGCACTTGGCGCAGACACATGATGTCACTATACTCATACACAGAAAGTAAAAATTAAAACTTCCTAATAATGACAAAAAAACTTTGATGCATGTACACTTGATGTATATAATGCTTTGCTGTGCTCTCACAAATTCAACTGGAAAAAATAAAAATAAATACACCACATCTTAGTATTTCCTAAGTTTGATCCCTCTGGAATATTGTCCATAAAAACACTTAATTATGGCTCAAAACTATGAGTGTGCATTATAATTTAATAAACTGCTTTCTGGATTTTTCTTTTGTTTTGTTTTTGTTTTTTAGGAGATCTTAATGTAGCCACTGTGTACGTGCTATAAAATGACTCCAAACTTCTTAGTAGCCCACCAATACATATGCTACCTTTAAAAAAAAAAAAAAAGTACCTAGAGCAAACAAAGGAGCCTGTCAGGATGGTTCAGCAAGTGAAAGCACTTGCCACCAAATCTGACAATGATGAGCTCCATCTGTGGGTCCTGCATGGAGGAAGGAGATAACCCGAGTCCTCAGAGTTGGTCTCTGACCTCCACATGCATGCCTTGACACACATACACTCACACAAATAAGTAAATAGATAAACATTTTAAAGCATAAGTATAAAGGTCGGAATGGAGCCTATCAGTAGTAGCTCCTCGCCCACCGTTCATGCAGAGGCATGCCTGTTGCTCCTTGCATTTCCTAAGCACCCTAGTGCACACCATAGCAACACTTATTCCAATGTGGTGATATCTTATTTGTACAAATAAAGCTTGCCTGAAGATCAGAGGGCGGAGCTAGCCACTAGTCAACCATAGAGGTCTGGAGGTCTGTACAGATAGACAGGAAGTGATAGGGCTGAGCAGAGAGAGGAAGTGATAAGGCGGGAGGAGAGAGACACTCAGTTTCTTTTCAGGTGGAAAAAGTTGAGTAGGTAAGGTGACTGTGGTTTGCTATATTTGACGCTGGACATTTATTATTAAGACCTATTAGAACTTGTGCTACATGTTGGCGCCTAACATGAGGCACAAATTCTCAAAAAAAAAAAAAGCCTATGGCTTTGCAGCCTCCGGCATAGGCTGGAGTTGCATGCAAGGCTCCTGCCAGAGTTGTACACATGGCTCCCACTGGAATAGCCACCCAGCTGGTTAGGTTCTTCTCTGTTTTTCCCTAAGCCTCTAAGCGAGTTTGGATTTTTCTTTTCTGTTGTCATTGCAGCCTCTGCAACAAACTCCATGGGCAAGTGGGCTCCAAACACCCTAGGACTTACCTGCCCTAGACCAGCTGGCTCTGCCTTTGGGCAATCCCCACTACACATGCTTCTGCACAGCACAATTCGGTGTGCATTCTTTTCAGACAGCCAGCTCCCTCACTTCCTCTCTCCACTCACTCGCTGCTTTTCTTCTCCGATCCGTTTCCTGTGCAGATTCCTCCTACCCACTAGGGCCCGGTCCAAATGATGCCTCTCCGATAAGACCCACAGAAAACTCAGCTCGTTGCTGTCTGTCTTGTGCCTGTCCACTCTTCTTTGATCACACGCTTCACATGAAGATATTATGTAAACACCTACAGGTGTTTAGTCCTTCACCTACAGAACACAGCCACATCTTAGCCAGTCTTTTCCCTGCGTAGCCAGTGTGGTGTTCATCGCATTCAGTGGAGCTAGAGTTCCACTGAGAGGCCGGATTTGGGTATGCATTGTAAATAATGAAGGACTGGAAAGAGAACAGCAAAAGCGGTAACTCAAAGATTAGAGTCCAGCATCCTCAATATAAGTGGCAATCAATCTTAATTGTGGTAAACCCAGCCCCAATGACCTGATTAGTCAATGTAGGAACCTATAAATAAATAATCTGAAGCTATCCATCACTTCTTCAGGGGGGTCAGAAGGTTACAGCCTTGGGTTTTTAAAGAGATCTACTAACTCACTCTGCAGATCGGCGTGTACTACAGAAAGCAGCTCAAAGGTCAGGCTGAGGCTGAATTTCCTTGTAGGGAGACTTGTGTGGAAACAAGGGCTCTGGTGCTGTAGTAATATTGATTTTCTAGAACACTCAGTTTCAGTAGTACTAGCTTTTGTCCATTTAGCAGTATCTACGGCTGGGCATGTCAGACAAAAATTCTGAAAATCTGACATTAACACACTTTCATTGAAAAGTTTCAAATCCAATTTAGCCGTGTTATTGGACAAGAATCAAACACCAAAGAGGCTGGATAGCCAACCATAAAGGAATAAACAACACTCACCCAGCAGACTCGCGCATTGCCTTTCTTCCCCTTCCTCTCTGCCTAGCAGGCTGCCTAGGTCAAAATCCATACCCTCAGTACAAGCCAATCTGCATAATGTCTTCTCCATCCACACACCTGAGGCAATCGTTCTATTCATTATGGGGGGAAGTGAGTCTATGGCCTCCTCTAGATATAAGTATGGGTTTAAATTAGTCCTTTAAAGAAAGCAGAACATTTGCTTCATAACTAAGAAGAAAATCCCTGTTCCCAAAGTCAGAGCTATAAGCTAACTTGTGTGTGCTCCACCCTACCCCCAACCACAAGGTCACATGTGCAAGTCTAACTCTCCACATGATAGTGTTGTTTGGAACCAGAGACAGCTAATTTTGGATGAGGTCATCAGAGTGGAGCCCAAAGGATAACATTTGTATCTTTACATAAAAGAACATCAAGGTGCTCAGCCTCGCCCTTTTTCTCCCTCCTTCCTACTATGCACAGGTATAACGGAAGGACCATATGTAGTGGGAGGGCCATATGAAGACACACGGTTGCTACTCTAACAGAGCTGGCACTGGCATCCTGAGCATGCACTTCCAGTCAGAGAACTATCAGAAAGAAATTGCTGCTTTTTAAGGCTCCCAGCCTTTGGTTGGTTGTTATGGCAGGCTGACGTGACTGTGACAACTGGGATGAGAACAGGCATTGAATAAAATCATCCTGAATGTAGAACCCTCTGGACCAGGGCAGAGCGCCCAAGGAAATGAAAACGATGCTCTCATGGTGTCGCACCTGGTCTCTTTCACTTGCAAACGCAACCTCTTGGCTTGTAGAAATCATATCTGCACAAGGATAAAGTCTACAAACAAGAAAACGATTGGATTGTCTCCATTAGGAATGCCTATGGAGGCACGTGCCCAGCGTGTGCTCTCATGTAATTTCCATTTAGAAGAGGAAATTATAAGTGTAGTCTTAATGCTTATTCCACTAAAAATAAATAAATAAAACTGCATCAACAAAAACTGAACTGCTTTTAAAGGATACTTGACCTGTTTCTAGACTCTTCTTCCTAGAGAATGCATAAAGGTTATGGGTATAAAAGAGTCACTGTATACAACATCTGAAGGGAAAATGGGCACTCTGTTCAAACAAATTTACAAACAAAACATATCCATATCTGAACTCAACATAAGGATCAGTTAGTTTTAACTTCTATTACAACTCAGAGGTGACCACAGCACCGGGAACACAAGAAGAATTCAATAAATATTTGTTGAATTTTTTGAACAGCCATAAAGTTAATCATTTCAAATGTATTTCATTTTCCCAAAAATGTTTATCGAAATGCTTCTGTTGAAATTCAGTTTGAACATTCTGGCACAGGAATATACTTGACTGAACAACATAGATCAAGCTAACATCTCATAACTGTATCTGAGGGTCATTCGTTGTTTGTTGGGGGGATGTTTTTGTGAGGGTGTTGGTGTGTATGCATGCATTTGGTTTGGGTTATGTTTGATTGTCTGTAAACCACAAAAATATTAGCCAGAGTCTTACAACATAGCTCAGGTAGACCCCAAATTTGCATGCATTCTTCCTTCCTTAGTCTCCCCATGTCCATCACATGCCCAGCTTGTCACTGAATGTTAAAAACATAATGCTAGGTGGTTTCTGTGTACATCAGATACACCCATTCTCTACCCTACTACCAACATGACTATACTGACAGGCTGCCATGTGGCCTTGGCCAATAGACAGGCCAGATAATAGACAAGGGAGAAGATAATGAAATTGGGATACTTGTTGCCTTGGCTTCCCTAGTGGACAATCTCCATAAACTGGATGCCTCCTTTCATTCATCCTTTTCTCTATACAGCCTGCCCGACCTCCAGGTTCCAGGAACCCCATCTCTACCAGCCACACTTCACACTCGACATATGCCCCCACTGTTTCTAGCCCTAGCATACTTTTAATACTTCTCCACATCTGTGTAAATAATCCGTTTTAGGTCATTAAAAATTATTCAATTATGATGTCACTGTTGATGTTGCCTAACCTCAACTGCTGCAAGCATGGGACTCAGCTGACTTTATGATACAACTTGAGATATAAAGGAATAGATACTTTCTTAGCAAAAGAAGATCTAAAAGTTTTTGCAGTAATGGGGAGATATGTCTCAAGTGACTAGCAAAAAGCTATCAAGTCTTTGAGACATCCAATTAAATTTTTAGACCTCCTTCAAGATAAAAAAAAATAATATTAAAATGTTAAAATTACTGCCCAGTGAGAAGGCCACAGGTGATGTTTTTCTACACTGTTTCCAGGGCATGAGCCCAAGGAGCTTCCAACACTGAGCTACTCAGCCAAGGCCATAGGCACAGCCATGCAGAAGGCTTACGCATTCAGATCCGACAGCCCCAACCATACATTAGAGTGATATTCACACCAGATACACTCATCTGTTTTGAACCCAAAGCTTCTGTAGTTTGTCATCTTCCGCCAATGATCATGAAGAACAGACTCCTTCTTCAGGGGCTCTGTGTGTGCTGCCTTAGCTCCTAACCATGAGCTCCTCTGAATATAATGAACACAGAAACCTGGCTACCTGCAACAGTGTGTGCTTAGAGCGTGGCTACATGTGTGATTTGAATTGTTGGACAATCTAAAGATCCTCATCTTCAACTTTTGTTGACGTAAGTCTTAGCATTAGGCCTACTATATACCTCGGTGACATACACTAAACATTGGGTTCTGGAAGTATCTGAAGACCCAAAAGAAATGGGTTCCTTGACTCGCATCGTCTCCATTCCTGGAGAAGAATTCAGGATGCTTGGTCATTTAGGGACCTTGAAGTCTCATTCTGATGAACAATGAAAATAAATGAATTCACCTGCCCAGAGAATAATTTCTTGGCTGTAAAAAATGGTGTACACTTTGCTAATATCTTGATGAATAGCAACCTTCCTGGATCCTAATATGATGTCAAAGAAAATTGAATTTTACATTCTTTTTCAGACCAGGAGGAAGGCTTAGTGGATAAGAGCACTTGCCAGCAAGCCTGAGGATAGCCAGATTCAACCCCCAAGACTCACAAGTAGAAGTGGAGAACCAACTCCCAGATGCTGTCTTCTGACCTCTCTATACACACCATATAAATAAATAAATAAATCAGTGTTAAAATAAAATCCATTCTCCAAATTCAGAATCATCTCATGAAAACTCTTTAACTTGAGGGAAGTATATTTTGTGTTTTACTCTACTCTAATATCAGACTAGATCTCTGACAGCATTCTTCTCTCTTTACCCCAATCCAAAGCCTAAGGGATTGGGGAAGAGAGGAGGGCAACACATTCTCTTGGCTCTGCCACCCGGTTTAGGATCCAGATTTGTCCATATCCACCTGCTTTCAGAGCTTATGGCTAGTTCCACTAGGGCCTCTGACAGGACTACATAGGAAGGCAAATGAGGGACCACTGTCGCTTGCAGGCAGTTTCATCTTGAACTAACACAGAAGCATGGCAAAAACTGGATAAAACCTTATCGACTTACTCCAGCAGCCTCTGAAGGGAGTGGGGAATCTTGTGCTTAATGTTCCCATCAGGTGACTATGAGCACTGAAGATTGTTCCTCTGGGGAAAAGTCAAAGGTGAGGAAGACTTGAAGGGGAGGATGCCAACTTGGCAGGAAGAACCAACAAGAAATTGAAAGACACGTTGAGATGTCACCAACTCAGTCTCATAAAGATGGTTGGTTGTTGAAGCTGAACATCAGCTCTGCTCTATTGTGAAGACATGGAACCCAGAGTCCAGAGTCCATATGATTTGACCAGCATGTCTGCCCTGTTGATCTTGCTGTACCCCAGCACTCAGCGCCCTCTATCCCAGCACTGAGTACTTTATATCCCAGCACTCAGCACCCTGTATCCCAGCACTCAGCATCTTGACTTCCACATGACAGTAGGGGGAGGGGATATTCCGTTCTGAGGTCTATGAGATGAAAATAATATATAGCAAAATTTGAACTAAAACACAGGGAAAAGACTTTATAAGTGGTGTTTCCTTACCCTAAGGGGCATCATCAAAATAGCCTCAGGCAAATCCCTTGAACTCCATCCTATGTCCTGAGTCAGGATCCTAAGACGTGAGAAGCGGGTAGTGTCAGTTCCCCCAGTTCATTCTGATAATCACCCAGGTTGAGGGACCATTGCACTGAGCATTAACAACCACCTCTAGACTCCTGCTATGTCCAACCAGGAAATGTAACCATCCTGTCTAAAGTTGTTCTCTCGGGCAATTCAGTCACAGCTATGCAAAAGTAATCTCTAATGCACCTTCAGCAGTCAGCATTTATTCCAGAATGTCATGTAACTATAGACAACAATGATCCCCAATCCCTGCTCATTTTGCATTGCTAAGACTCAAACCCAGGGCCTTGCACATCATAGGCAAATTCTGCACCCCTGAGCAACAGTTAGAGGATTCATCCCTGGGAAAGGCTAATTCTTTCTCTTTCTCAGCACTCATTAGTTAACTGTAGTTCTTTATCTAGGGATAGAACCTTGCAGGATTCCCCCTTCCACTAAACATGTCTATTAATATTGTCATTCTTCAGCTCTTATCTTGGCAGCCATATTGTTCTGGTATCAGAGGTATGGCTTCCCTGTCATGTCTGGGAGAAACAATCTCACAGCAGACTTCCTGTTCCCCTGACTCCACAATCTTTCCACCTCCTTTCCTTGATGTTCCTGAGCCTTAGGTGCAGGGGTTGTGTAATAGATGTGTCCACTGGGACTGGCTTTCCATTGCCAGTTGGTCTCTGCATTGTGATCAATGGTGTTTCTCTATAGCAATCTCTACTGCAAAGAGAAGCCTCTTCAATGATGGGTGGGAGCTACACTTAGCCGTGGGTACAAGTTTCCCCAGTTCGGTTAGGAATTATGCCAGTCAGGTAAAGTGGCAGCAGTATGTTCTCCTAGTATGCATATAGTAGCCCCAGACAGTTTGAAGTTATACCACGTGGGTTGACAACCTCCCTACAAAAGTTATCACGAGTTTTAATCTGACTCGGATTTCATGGTTAAATATTGACATGTTTATTTTTAATTTATTTATTTTTAATCTGTATGGGTATGTGTATGCCTTTGTATGGGTATGCGTATGCACACAGTACCCACAAAGGCCTGAAAAGGATGTTGGGTCCCCTGGGAGTTATAGATGGTTGTAAGCTACCACGTAGGTGCTTTGAATCAATCCAGGGTCCTCTGGAAGAGCTGCCAGTGCTCTTAACTGCTGAGCCATCTCTCCAACCCCAGTGCTGGCTTTTAAACCAAATCCATAACACTGGTGGCACAGGATACATAATCGAAGAAATAGATCCGCCGTACTGCATGACAAAGTTTTGTTCTTCACACCAACAATGACACACCAAAAGGTGTACATAGAAGCATAATGACAAATGCTATGAACAAGGATTCAGGAAATAATTCAAAAGTTGGGTCTTCATTAATATTGTAGGAGAGGTATTTTTTTTAATGATCATAATTAATCCTTACCTGGTATCACCCGCCTGTAATCCTAGCCTTGAATAAGGTCAAGGCAGAATTGCTGTCGGTCCCACGCCAACCTGGGCTGCAGCGTGAGACCCTGACTCAGCCAGTCAGATGTTGATAACCAAAAGGAAAATACAAATCCATTCTATGTGAATAACAAGCATGCGTAGTTTTCAGTTCTTTATTTCTTCCCTTTTAGATGCCTTTCTCTGGCATTCACCCTGGGTCTTTTCAAAGCTGTGTGATATTCCCTGCAAGTAGAAAAGGAAGCTAAGAATGGAACATAACAAATCAGAGGGCAATATGTTCTCTCGACACCACTCTGAGGGGTATCGTCAAAACGAATGCTCGTATATTTCACAAGGTGTTCTGAGGTCCCGACAAGAAACGTGTGCCATGCACCCCGCAGTGCTCACTTCCTGGGCTACTTACCCATGCTGCACTAAGAGCTGTGCAGTCAGCTTCATTCACTCATTTTGTAAACACTAGGCCCTTTCATTTTTTTTTTCAGTCCATACTCCCCTATTTAAAGAAGAGAAAAGAAAACGCCATAACACCTCTTCCCGTGCCTACTTAATCACCAAGCCCCAGCCTCTTCCAATTAGCACATGGCAAAGCTGAGTCTACAAACCCAGAGCGCTGGGTCCTGAGGCACCAAGCAATGCCTTCCATTCCAGACACCTGTGCACTCCAGCGGCCTCTGCCCACTCAAAGGACTCCGTGACGCTCAAACGCAAGCCTTAAATTACGCAGCCCCCTCAATTCCTGATAGATACAAAGAAACAGGGAGGGAAGGGCGAGACTGTGGCAGTAGGTATAGCGCTAAAGCAGGAGCACAAACCAATAAATGCAAGTGAGCTGCACGTCTGGGCCACTGCGGAGTCTTAAACCAGGCCTGTTGTGTTTTGATCTTACAGGAGCGCATATGGCCTTCCATTAGCAGGTCTCAGAGCGGTGGGCCACATTACCCTACCATATGTGCCGTTCGCAGCAACAGGCCTGATTTATGGCGGTGAGCACAGGCGTTTCCTTTGTATTTCATCTCCTTGTTATTTCAAGAGAAACGTAAGGGTAGATTTATTCTGCCATTACAAAGAAGCTTCCTAAAGATTGCTTGTTCAAAGCTGATGGTTTCCAGTGGGTGAGGCGGGTCCGTTTTCAACAAAAATAAAAACTCAGTGGGAGCTAGCAGCTTCTTCTGCCTTTGCCCCCAAAATAAGAACACATTTTCCCTCGACTCTAACCCTACTCCCAGAACCATGGCAAAATAACCAAGGCAAGAACATTGTGAGGAACGGTGCATGGTTAGTTCGGGGCTTCCATGAGCCACCCTGCTGGTCTCCATCCCTATCCTTGCCCCAGCAGTAACTGTCAGGATTTGTCTGGTCTTGTCGAGAAAAGTCAGGAAAATCTAAAAGATGGCAAATCGCATCTCATTAGAAGAATTTAAGAACCCCGACGCCTCCCCCAATCAAAAGCTAATTTACCAATAGCATAATCGAAGGGGGAGTCGTGTGTAAGGAAAAGATTGGACAATCCTGGCACAAACAGATAAAAGATATTAGAAGATGCCACCACGTACCGTTTAGGCCTCAGTCACCCCTCCCGTTCTGAGCTTGGAAGACCATTTATCTTGGGTGTCTCTGAGCCCTATTCTTATATTGCCAGGTCCTGGAGCGATCTGTACTTGCCTCATTATACAGATAAACTACCCTGCAGCTCTAAAAACAAAGCAACTAGCCAAGTAGTTTCACCTTGCTGAGTCTCTGCTAGATACAGAATGAAAGATTTCACCCCAGCCTTTAATTTGAATCCATCTCTAGTTTTAAAACAGCAAACAAAAAAGGCAGTATTTTCCCCAATTTCTACAAAGGTCTCTTCTGAAGAAACTTGATGGCTGTTCAATTGGGCTTGCCTATCAAGCAATATAAGTTGTTGCTGGTTGTTTTACACATACGCACACATACATACGCACACATGCACACATGCATGCACACACATGTGCACGCACGCACACACACACTCCAGCTTCTCAGATACTGACTATGTAGAAAGATGGACTAGGTTCAAGTGTGACTGACTGAAGGCCATATAGAGTGAGCTTTCTAGTCACTGTGGACCGCCAGTATGGAGAATGAATTCCTTACTGGAATAGGAGGGACCCTTTCTAGGCATCATGAGAAAGAGGCACATTTTAGACTAGTCTCAAATCTTTATCAGATCACCTCACCTCCTGTAAGTACCCCACTCACCCCTCATTTCCATGACCACTGGCTCCTCGGACAATCTAGAGGAGCTAGAGGAAGTGCTCATTGGCAATGACATCCACAACGCTTTAGAGGAGTCTTTACCATGGAGCTAACAAGTCTCTTTCCCTGATCTACCTTTCTTTGAAACTGAGGAAGGACCATTAAGAATCGAGTCATCTCCCCCAAGTGGCTGCACAGAACGTTCACTGGACATAATGTGGCTTTCCGTAGAAGTTTAGTCAGTATCTGTTGCTGAGACAGGAAAAAAAAAAGGCCTGGAAAGAGCTACTTAGAAGAGGAAAGGTTTATGTTAGTTCATAATCCTAGGTTACAGTCCATAGCTGGCCACAGGCCAACCCAATCTAAACAATCCCTGTTTCTAAAATTCCTTCCCTGTGAGAGATATGAAATACACCCACCCCTCTAGCCCCCTTCCAAGGCTTAACAGACCAGAGTTCATGCTGAGAAACTAATGACTTTATTAGGCTTGCTTATAAAGCATGGTTCCGGGGTTACCGACAGGAGTGCAGATGACTTCAAAGCAGCCACTCTGGAAAGCCATCACGAAACTTCCCCTTAGCTGCATAGATAGAGGTCCCTTCTCTTCATCTTCCCCATCCCATACACTACTGGAGGACAACCGTAATTAGGACAGAATTACACACAAATGTCAGAGAAGTGACTGAACCCTTGGATGGGGGGGGGGTCAATGACCTCTCTACCCGTTCCTTCAGGAAGAGAATGCCAATAGACAACAGGTTCTGCTGTGGTCTTTATCTCATCCAATGAAGACGGTAGCAGTTTAGCTCAGGGGACATCACCTATGACAACCCCTTATTGAGGTCCCCTTCCCAGGTGATTTTTCCGTTGTGTCAAACTGACAATTAAAGCTAACCATCCCAGTAACGGTGGATAAAATTTCAATTTCATACACTATGGATACTTGCCCCATTTCACACCAGGGTCTCTAGATGTTGACTTTACTACAGTAAGATTGGGATTTTATGTGGAAGATTAGGAAGCAGACCAGAAAGGTAACTCACTGGGAAAGGGTTGGCTGTGCAAGCATGAGGACCCGAATTTGATCCCCATACCCATGTAAAAGTCTGCACATGGAGCCAGGCACTGGTGGTGCACACCTTTAATTCCAACACTCGGGAGGCAGAGGCAGGCAGATCTCTATGAGTTCAAAGCCAGCCTGATCTACAAGAGCTAGTTCCAGGACAAGTTCCAAAGCTATAGAGAAACCCTGTCTCAAAAAAAAAAAAAATGTTTGCACATGGTAGCATGTGCTTGTAATCCCAGTTCTGGGAATGCAGAAACAGGAGGACCGCTGTCACTAGGACTTACTAACCTGCTACCTCAGCCAAATCCAAAAATCCCAGGTTCCCGTGAGAAACTGTCTCAAAAACCAAGGTGGATGGATCCTGGAGAATGACACCCAATGTTGATCTCTAGCCCTGCACACATGCACGCATGTACACAATAACAGAAAGCATTATACTTCTTGGGCCTCTAGTGTTTGTGGAATTAACAATTGCATTTAAAAACTTACTGAAATGGGACTAGAGAAATGGATCAGTGACTAAAACCTTTGCTGCATACTCATGAGGACCAGAGGTCAGCTGCCAGAATGCATACAAGATAATCCAGGCATCCAGCACATTCCTGTAACCCAGTTCTGAAAGGATGGAGACAGGAAGATGACTGGGGCTTGATAGCTTCCAGCCTAGCCAAGAAAATATGAGGCCTAGGTTCAGGGAGACACCCTGCCTCAAGGGACCAGTCAGAGAATGATAGAAGAGGCCCACTAATACCCTCCTCTAGCCTTTGTGCACAAGTCTGTGAACGTGCCTATCCAAAGTATTCTGTGCCTACACTCCACACAGGGATACACAAAGAAATACATAACTCTTTTTTTAAAAGAAAACTTATTCTAAAACTATTCATAGATCTTGTAGGAGCTCCCTTAGTGTTTAGTTCTGACTGGTCTTTCCATTTTCAACATGCTTCTTTGTTGAAATAGGAGCAGCGGGGCTGCGTCCCCAACACCCCGGCTGCTTGGCTAGCTCATGCCCGAAATAACAACACACAAACTGTATTCATTTAAGAACTGCTTGGCCCATGAACTCTAGCCCTTACAGGCTAATTCTCGCACCTGGACTAGCCCATTTCTAATAATGCGTGTAAGCACCCCAAGGTGCGCTTACTGGGAAGATTCTAGCCTACTCGGAGGAGCTTCATTGCGTGCATCTGCCCGGGAGAGCTGAGCATGGCGTCTCTGCTCCAGCAGAGCTGTCGGGTCTCTCTGGAAGCAGAGCAGAGTCTGACCTCACTTCCTCTTCCGCCCAGCATCCTATTCTGTTTACTCCTCCCACCAATGCTTTAACCTATGAGGCCAGCCAAGCAGTTTCTTTAATTAACCAATGAAATCAACAGATTGATATATGACACTCCCACATCACTTCTTCTATACTAGTAATAATCGCACTTCTTGGTGGGGTGTGGAATGGTATCTCAGCGCATGTCTACAGCAGAACGCATGCAATCAGAGGAATCAATCTTCCCACTATGCTGTGGTTTGAGTAAGAATGGCCCCATAGATTACTATATTTAATTGCTTAGTGGCACTATTTGAAAGGATAAGTAGGTGTAGTCTTGAAGGAAATGTGTCACTGGGGGTGGGTTTTGAGTCTTCAAAAACCCAAGCCAGGCTCAGTGGTTCTACTCTCTCTCTTCCTACTGCCTAAGGATCAAGGTCTGGAACTCTCAGTGCCTTCTCCTGCACTGTGTCTGCCTGTGTGCTGTTGTGCCTCCTGCCGTGCTGATAATGGACTAAACCTCTGAAACTGTAAGCTAGCCCCAATTATCTTTCTTTTATGAGAGTTGTCATGACCATGCTGTGTCTTCACAGCAATAGAACATTGAATAAGACACACTTCTTGATGTTTGGAGCTTTCAAGCTCCCATTTACAATTCTTCACAAATCAAAAACAGGTCACAGTGAGCTCTTTTCATGCACTGGGCTGTGGACATTAGAACCTGTTCTTCTGCTTTAAAAAAAAAAAAAAAAAACCTGCATAACAGAGGTCAGGAATGTAGCTTTTGACTTCAACCTGAGGCCAGTGCTGGCTCGGACAATTTTTACTGATATGACCATATGGTAGTTACTAACACTCTGAATTTGTTTTCTTGGTGGAAACTGGGTTATTAATGCTTAAGTCCTAAAGTGTTGAGAGAAATATTGTGGTCTCCTGAGCAGCCTTATCACAGTGTCAGACAAAGCGCACATACACGGACCACTTTCCGAACTGGCCCAAAAGCACCCTGAACACATGAGTTAAGTCACTCACTAAAGAGCAGTCGGGTTCCTATTATGTTTCCAGAAACATCTTGAATTTAGGAGATAGTGTGTGACAAAAAGAAAATCTGTGCCTTGACAAAGTTCACTCTGACCAACAAGATACATATACCTAACCAGCCAGCTAACAACAAGTGTATTCCTAAGACATCCAATTAAGACAGCAATATGAACTATTACACATCAAAGAAAACTGACTTGGGGCAGAAAGCAGCTCAAAGAGTCAGAATCGTGACGCTAAATCCTCACAACTTTGCCGGCTCCCAGCAAATCAAGGACAGGATGTAGGAAAACCTGTATTTAGAGACACGTTCTTGGTGCTTGTCATAGAGGAAGCAACCGGCATGATGCAGTGACTGAGTAGGAAGATGGATGGTGGGGGCATGGAACTGGAAAAGGCACAGCCAACAAGAGAAGCCAGTCAACTAGCAAAACAGTTTCCATTTTATTCTGCTACACCCAAGGCCCTCAGAGCTCTCACTGCTGGTGCTATTTAAGCAAGTCGTGCTTCGTTAGAGCCTAGAGACGTCTAAGTAATCATCACTGCTCTCAGAGCTGAGATCTATGGGTACTTTCCCGACTGATGAAGATGTCAGGGCAACAAGAGTCTGGATGGTTTTCTACCCTACTGCCTCTGCATTTCCAGGGGCATAGGAGTGTTCTCCTCTATCTTTCCATCCCCTAATGTCCTGCCACTTCCGCCCATTTGCAGAACGTATGTAGAAGCTATCTGGCAAGAGGATTTCAGAATGTTGTTTGTAGACGTCTACACACCCCCTTCCCAGGAATATACAGAAGGGCATCGCTGAAGCCAAGAGCCAAGTAAAACACTCTTCCCCTCAAATTTCTACTGTTATAAATCTTAGGAAACCAAAATAAACAATAGATGTGTTCTCAAAAATGTTTGGGGCTAAAAGGGTGGGGCAGAATTAAAACATCCCAGAAATGATGGGGGACAACATGAGTACCTCTTTTGCACCCCATCTCTTTCTAATATCAAGGACAAGAACTCATCTAACCTCATCCACTCTAAATTGTAAATGACTGATAATAGTTTCGTGAACATCCAGTATGGTATAGACAAGAGTAATTAAGGAGTAATAAATATCAACTATAGTTTTCAAGTAACTGATTCTTAAGATGCTGTACAGTCAAGACAGAAAAGCCTGCCCTCTGGTTCAGACAATATAAGCAAACCAATACAGTCAAAATCAAAAACATGCAGAAGAAAATAAAAAGAGGAACCCCCCAAAAAAATATATATAATAGCATGGAAACTAATAGAAAACAGAGTGTCAGAAGCTCAGCACTTGGGTCCTCCAGCTTCACGTAGAAGAGGACTGTTACTATGCTCTGTAGGATGTGCCATGCTTGGCAGCATCCTTAAGCAGGAGCTCCCCAACCTAAAATAAACAAAACATCCTCCAGACATTGCCAAATATCTCCCAGGAAGCTATCTGTAACTTGAGCTGAGTTGACATGAATAAAAGAGCTGCCTAATGGAAGCAGAGAGAGAGATTAATCTCAGTAGATAAATCATGTGCAAAGACCTAAAGGTGCAAAGCAGCAGGAAACGTGGCAAAGAGAATGGAGGGGTGTGAATCCAGGCAGCAGAAAGTAGTTCACGTGCCGAACTGAAGGTTTGACATAACTAAGAAGTGGAAGGCCACTGCGGGATGTTGAGTAGGACAGTGGCTTATCTCTGTTTGCATTTTGGCCGCATTTCTCTGGCGACTGGATGGATAATGGGATAAAAGCAGAGGAGGTTAGAAGGGAAAACAGCTTTCCTGCATGGTTGCCATGTTCTGACCAGATAACAAGCAACACAAAGGTAAAAAAGACATTCTGAAGGAGTGGAACCCAACAGGACATTTGTGTGATGAGGGATGATGAAGAGGGATGAAGGAACCTGCAGGATAAAGGCTTGAAGCTAGGGATGGATAAAGGAGATGAAAACTGGGTCCTTCTCAAACATGCAAAGGTGAATTGTACGAGTCAAGGATGTCACGATGTCCTGTGAGCAACCGTAAGTGCATATGGTATAAGTGTGCCTTCTGCATAACACATGTATATTTGTTACTCAAGAACTGTTTGGGCTGGATGTCTGGGTTTCCATAAGAAACCACAGCCACTGTGGAAGGAGAATAGGAAAGACCTCATGGCAGACTTCAGAGGACACTTAATCTTGAGGGAAGAGAAGGTCAAGAAAGAAGAAAAGTTTTTAAATGATTCTGGAAAGAGCCAGTAGAAAGAAGCTGCCATGATCTGAATGCTTGCATTCCCCCTAAATTCACAGGCCGAGGCCTTTTTGAAAGGCCTTATGGGAACTTGGCTGCCCCTCCTGGGTAATATCAGTGGGTCCAAGAATCCAGCTACAATGGCAAGGGAGCAGACAGACAGGGAGACCACAGACTCCTTAAGTGTAGACGGTGTTTTTAAAAATCCGTCCCAAAGTTGGGTGTAGTGGTCCACACATTTAATTCCAGGACTCGGGAGGCAGAGGTAAATGGATCTCTGTGAGATTGGAGCCAACCTGATCTACATAGTGAGTTCCAGGCCAGCGAGTGTTGCATAGTGAGACCCTATCTAAGGAGGAAAAAAAAAATGCAGCACTATTATGTTTGCATTGAAACCAAGCAGGTTTATAGACTGGGAGAATGGGTCCAGAGATGGCACAATCAGTAGGGACCAGTTCCTGAGAAGAGTGGAAATGAAGGATGCAGTTGAAGGAAGGCATTCATGAAGTCCAGTTCTCTGCGAGAGCAGCACTGGTCTCTTAACTGTCCCACCTACATCCCTCCACCTGTCACAGAGAGGCACCCTCCACCCCCATCACCTCGTCAGTCTTTGTGACAGACAGCACTGTCTCAAATGTGATGAAAATGAGATCTCCCGCATGCATCCACGGCCACAGACAATTTCCACTTCCGGCCTTCAGCAAGGCTGCACACAGAGAGGGACCTGGAAGTCCAGCCGGGCCACCAAAGTACCAGGCATTTGAGCAGAACCACTTCGAACCTTCGCGACCAGCCAAGCATCAGAGCCTAGTCTATAACATACTGGGCAACCGAGTTGCCCAAAATCCAGGCCCACAAGATTTTGAGGTGGGGAGGGAGGTGATCTGACATTGTCTCACACCAGCCGAGAATTGAGAAGCAAGGTTTTCTGAGGTTTGAGGTGGTCCAGATCTGTCACCTGGGAATGGGCTGCCAAGACTGAGGAATGAAAAGCCTCGCAGGGCTGAGAACGTGTGGGAGAAAAATGACGACCGAGGGCTGGGGTGACCTACTATGTCGGGTGAAATGATCGCTAATCACTTGCTGTTTTTACTCTGGAAAAAAAAAAAAAGAATAGGGGGAGCGCTACACATTATTCACTAGTGAGTCACCTCAGCTGCCACCGTGATGCCTGGTGACACATAATTAGAAAACAAATGACAGATTAGTTTAATAATATTCATTAGCAACTAATGAAACTGACAGTGTTTCCTATTGAAAGCAGGCTGGGCTGTTAGTTGATTTTAAGCAAATTATGCTCCTCCCTGTCCATGCTCCCTCTCCACCTCCCTCCTCCTTCAACACCTCCCTCCTCCATCTGCCTTTCAGCTAAAGGAGAGGCTGGAGGTAAAGAGCGAGAGAGGATTGTAAGTGGGTCATAAAATAGGGCATAAAGGGTGAGGTGGTTGGGGGGAACAAAAGGAGGCGAGATCAGAAAGCGAGGGTAGGAGCTGGGCTTAGGGTTGGGGGGGGGGTGTCTAGAGAGGAGGGGAAGAGGAGAAAACCTTGCTTTCCCAGTGGTCTTAAGACAAGCAGCCGCTGTCAAAAAAAAAAAAAACTTCCACTTGCCACAGCTAGGAAATGGTTAACAGAAAAAAATCAATGCTTCCTTTCAGGCATTGTTGTTCTTTTTCCCTTAAAAAAAAAAAAATCTCCCCAGTAAGAATTTTAACGATATGCAGAAATCATAGCTGTCTTGCTGAATTGGTGTAGGACTGACCCCCCTTGACAGTTCTTAAATTATTCAGCTATCAAGGGCCTGCTAAACATTAAATTAAGCATCCTCTCTCCCCTGTCCTAAACCATTAAGTTATGCAAATGCACAGATAATGGGGCATATGACAGCTGGAGGCATAAATCACGCAGCTCTGTCTCTGGGCCGTTGTTATGTGGGAACTGCATCTGCCAACAGACGGAACAGCCACAATTAGATCTCTTAATGGAACGGGGAGCCACTACCTGGTCCTCCACGCAGCTCAGGTTGTAGACCCGGGAGTGAATGAGGCACTTGGGAGAGCTTGTGCGCTCATCTTTTCCCTGCCCCTCCCCCCTCCTTAATACCTGCTCCTCCAATTGAAATGAAAAATTACCTGTAATTGTTATCATTTGCAAACAAAACCTGTCAGAAGATGAACCTGCTGTTTACAGCGGATGTTTTTGTTGCTCCCTGGGAAGGTTCTTTGGGGAATTTCCTTCATTTTTTTTTTTTTTAAACAAAGTCTCTGTCTTTGAAGACGCAAAGATCTCATGCTGCCCAGTGCGAGTACCAAGTAACCACTTTCCCATGAGAGCTTCTAAAGTGCCCCCATCAAAACCAGGACAGACCACTGCAAAGACTGCCTGAAATACGCTCCCCCCACACACCTATCTGCAGCTGCTTGTCAAAGACGGCCCAACTGCTCTACCAGGCCCCCCACCGAAGTCATGAATGAGAAGAAAATGGAGACAACTCATTATCTGCCATGGAACTTTCACCTCCTTTTAGATTTATGACTTAACACGCTCAATTACAGCTGGTGGGGGTGGTAAGTCCAGGTTGTTAAGCAGGTATGTAGGAACCAGCCCATTGTTTTGTCTTCTCTCTTTTGTGTTTTTACTACCTTACAAGAGCAGAAGTTTGTGAGACTTCCTGAGCAGCTGACCGTTGGCCCAGCACCACTTCCCTAATGACCTCCTCAGAAGAGGACCTGGATTCCTCAGGGTATATATACACTGGAAGCTAAGGGCGGAGGCCACGCAAGCCGATCACCCTCCCCGCACCTGGAGCAGCATCTCCACAGATTCACATCCTGACACCTTTGTTGTTGTGGTTGTTGCTATGAAGTTACCTTTTCCGCAACAGTGTGGAAACTAATAGACTCTTCCCGCGGAGCCCCTGGCAACAGCTGTTTCGTCTCCCATCTGCCCTCCCTGATTCTTAAAATCGGGAGCAACTGAAGAGCTCCAGCCCTTTCGGAAAGTCTGCATATATTTATGAGCAAGAAACCAGGCCTGCCAAGGAGGCTGTGACAATAACCAATAGCAGAAGCCAGCCATCTTCCTTCCCCCCAATGCTTGTGCTAACCACCCTTTCAGGACAATTACCTTGAAGCTGGGTCAGCACTGCTCCAGAGATGGCCTCACCCCTGACCTTGAAAATGCCTGTCTTGTGCAGATAGGGAGGAAGTAGGCCAGCTCTCAGGAATCCCTGACTGCTGCTGAGGAGGGAACTCACCCACAGAGTTACCTGGGCAGCCTTGTCAGCTTCAGCATCTACAGGACAGTGTTCCTCTGCTAGGCCTTCCTGCCTGGCGTGCTTCCTTCTCCCAATTTTCCAGGCAACTCTTCTTAAGAACCTTCTGGAAACTGGGGGGAAAAAATGTAATCACAAACAGGCCTGAGTTGCAGATTCTCATCCCAGGAGGAATGAGGACCCAATGACTACAGGACTGACTCCGGGGTTCTGTTTCAGTTTCCTAAACAAAACGGGAATGACCCAAATCAAGTGTGTATAGCATTTCTGCACTTGATAGCTGTCGGACCAATGAGCCGCATGGGTACAGAGCTATGGACACACTATCGAGGTTTAGTGTGTCTGTGTGCAACAGCACACAGAAGTCCACTGATGTGTATACTTTAGATATGCATTCTCTGTATTCTGACACCCTGAGAATGGCAGTTCAGAAAGATGGAGCCTTGGCCAGGCGTCAGTGGTGCACACCTTTAATCCCAGCACTGGGGAGGCAGAGGCAGGTGGAACTCTGAGTTCAAGGTCAGCCTGACCTGTAGAGCAAGTTTCGGGACAGTCAGGCCCACTCAGAGAAACCTTGTCTTGGGGGGGAGGGGAGAATAGAGAGATCTGAGTAGCAGTTTTTATGTAACATCTTCAAAAAGAATGGTAATTTTTAAAAAGAGACAAGGTTTTTAAAAAAGACATCAAGTCTCATGGTCAACTTGGAAAGACGCGAGTGCTGTATGAAGAGTAATTAGTTAAGTTTGCTAAAAGTAGCTCCTCTGGCATCTCCATGCCAGTGAGGGTCTGGAGCTCTCGTCAATGGCTAGCCTGTGTTCTCCCTGGAAGAGGTGGAGACAGGAAACCTTTGCTCTTTGCAAGTCCGGCTTGCAAAAGTGCAGAGAAGGCAAAGTTCTCCTGCACTGCTTCTTTATTGCCTCTGGCTCCACAGTCTTCCCCTTTGAGGGAGGCATTGTCTGACATCCCACATCTTGCCCAGTAATCTATGACCTAATTCCATAGGGCAGCTTGTTTGTTTGTTTGTTCTTCTTTGCTTGTTTTGACAATCTCATGTAGCCCAGGCTAGCTTCTGCCTCAAACTCCTCACCCTTCTGCCTCCACCTCCTTAGTGCTGGGATTAAAGACATAGGCCCCTCCATGTCCAGTCTTCTGTGGTGCTTGGCATCAAGCCCAAGGATTCAGATATGCTAAGTCAGCACTCTCCCAGCTGAACTACATCCCCTTGTTTTGTTTGTTTGTTTGTTTTGGGTTTTCGAATTAGGGTTTTTCTGTAGCTTTGGAGCCTGTCCTGGAACTAACTCTTGTAGACCATGCTGGCCTCGAAGTCACAGAGATCCGCCTGCCGGTTGCCTCCCGAGTGGTGGGATTAAAGGCGTGCACCACCACCACCCGACGAAAGACCTTGTTTAAAAAGCAGGATGTTTCAACACGTGTGGAGTAAGGTCTTGAGAGTCTGTATTTCCAATACTGGGTTCATGGATCTCTATGGCATAGTAATTAAAACTTAAAATGTAACTTTGGTTCTCACACCTGCTGGACTGGTAGCATATGTTTTGAGGCTAAAGCCTCCAACTTTGGTCACCAGACATTGTGTAAGATCAAAATATATTGTTTGAAAAAAATTAAATACAAGGAAAAAAAATAAGTAATTTGTGCAAAACTGTATGCAGTTTCTGCACTGATATCCTTCACAGAGCACTCTCGGGTTTTCTGACACACAATAAATTGGGCTATAAACCTGAAGAAAGCTGGAACAGCATTTCACGGAGGCACGGAGAACTTTAGAGCAACCCTTACTAGCAGCCCATGTGGTTCGCATTTCCTAGCAGGAAAGGCTAAGGCTAGATTAACAGGCCAAAGGCAGTCACACCATTTTCCTTAAAACACATGACTCATGGGGTAAAGGGGGAGGAGGGGCTGCCGGCCCTCCCCTCTACATTTCCAGCTCTTTTTGTTCAGAAATAGCTTAGGAGTGGCCGACCAAGTTTGATACTACCTTTAGTGGAAATGGCAGGAACTGGTTGGCTCATAACCGATAGCCCAGAAACAGCACATCAAATATGGGGTTATTAGAATTAAGTTTAGGGGACACAAAAAAAAAAAAAGCCATCGCTCCAATGAAAGTGTCTCAACAAGGTGAAGTTTTACTTTTTATCAAGAAGGCCAGCTCCAAGGGGCAAGCACTCAGAGACGGGAAGCTTACTGGGTTTTCATTCCAACACATGTACTGTCTTTTCCCCACTGTCTTTTGAGACTGGTTAGATTTAAAAGAATCAGCAAAAAAAAAAAAAAAATGAAGGAGGAAGTTGGGGGAGGCGTCACTGCTTCTGGACATCAATGGGGCCTTTGTGTGAACAAAGGGTTTTAGCATGTTGGGGGGTGAATCTTAAAATATTTGATAAAAGTCTTACAAGGCGGGAGATAAAAAGACATTAATTCCTTGTCATAAACACAAGTTTTATAGTGTCTGCTAGAAAAGAATCGTATTTAATATTTCTTAAAGTAAAATCTGGGTTCTCTATAGAGGCCAGACATTTCGAGACCCCGAATTTTCAAACATTTCACTGAAGACGGTGTTATGCAAAGTGCAGCAAGCTCATACCGGCAAATGTATCCTGGTCCACCTTTACATTCCTCCCGTTGCTATCCCACGTGTTTCCCTAAACTCTGGATAAACCAGAGAACTCAGCGATTATCCTGGGGCTCCACACACCCCTCAGAGGTCACGTGGATCTCATCTTTAAGGCACTGTGGGGGATTTAAATCTAGTTAGGAGTCTAGAAGCAGGGAGGTAGAGAGGGTCTTGAGAATCTGCGCTTTCCTGAAAATCACCTGCCGTTCTTTTGAATAAAGGAAAGAAATAAAAGGAGGACATGACTGCTCCTAAGGGGTTGAGATTTTTAGTATAGATACGAGGAATGTGCACAGGCAGAGGCAGCTGGAATGTTCCAGGCTAAACATGACTGGCAGACTGGACTGGGCCTTGTGAGGAGAGGTGGAAAGAGGAGGAGAGAGCCAGGAGCCAAGAGGCCTGGAGTGAGCCAGGAGACCAAGAGATTCATTCAGTGTAGCCAAAATGGCTGTGTTATACAGAAGAGAAAGGGTGGAGGAAGGGAAAGCCCAAGCGAGTCCTTGCACTGGAGAGTTCAGGGTAGGGGTGGGGTATGCCAGGCACTAGATGCTGAGAGATTGGTGGACAGTGTCCACGTTGATATGTTAATGGGCACCTTAGCCGTTTGTTCAAGATTTGAGACCTAAGAACTTTTCCAGGTAAACAGGTTGATCCCACAAGGTGATCACAGGTAAGAAGTGGCTGCTGGGAAGGATACTATGCCCCAACTTTATCAGTGTCGCCCATCCCACCTACAGGATCCTATGACCTCACATAGCATAAGCGTACTGTAACAGAAAGCGCTGCTGGTCCGGGTCTTCCCTGTGTGTTACTGTGGTTCACTCACAGGGTGAGATCCTGGGTTGGATTTTCCGTGGATTCCGTCCTGCAGCTCGGGCAAACGAGGCCCTCCCTTGGAGCACACTCACTCTCAGACCTCTTGCCTGGCACTGAGCTGGGAATCAATTCCTGGGCATGTTCTTTCCTTATATCACTGTGCCCAGAACTGTAGGAGCCACTGACAGATGTCACTACGCTCTGCAGGGATCTCTACACCAGCACTTCCCAAAGACCACCAGTGCCCCAGCTGGGAGTACCACGGAGAAATCAACTGATATGACAGGACTGGAGTGTCCTGGGAAGAACTGCTAAGACCTCTGTTCCTTTATGCCATGCCAGCTCACAGGTAGGTTTTCTGAAAGCAGGCACCCCAGCACCCCAAGACCCCAGCACCCCAGCCAGAAAGTAGAAGTTTTGGTCACACGCCTGAACTAGAACCAATCTTCTGAAGGGTTGTACCAGGCCCACTTGCTCTACCTGAGAATCAAGTTTTACACACACACACAATCACCTGGCATCCAAGCAAAGCAAAGGGCACACAAAGACAACAGCTGTCTGCATATCTTCCCCAAGCCCTAAATGAGATGTGATATGTCGTACAACGGAACATTACTAAGCCACGAAAGTGAAATGCTGATGATACCGAAACACCAATAAACTGCCAATTCGTTGCATTAAATGAAGAAACCAAGCAGACAAATCCAGAAACAAACAAATGAAAGAGACTGGTGGTTGCCAACATGGCAAGGTAAAGGGAATAGGAAGGAGTTTAAGTGTGAGGCTTCTCTGGGGGTGGGAAAATGCTCTGATCTAGCATGAATGCACTTGAGGTCACTAGCATGTACTTTAGAGGGATGAATATTATAGTCTGTGAATTAAAAATTATAGTAACTTTTTTCAAGACAGCAAAGGCATACACACGGACAGAATATTGTATACATAATAAATAAATAAATATTAAAAAAAGACAGCAAATGACCTTCTAGATCAGTGGCTCTCAACCTAGGGGTCGAGACTTCTTTGGGGATCGAATGATTCTTTTACAGGGGTCTCATATCAGATATATTGTATATCAGATATTTATATTATGATTCATAACAGTAGCAAAATCATAGTCATGAAGTAGCCGCTACAGTAATTTTATAGTGGGGGGGGGGGTCACCACAACGTGAGGAACTGTATTAAAGGGTTGCAGCATTAGGAAGGTTGAGAAGCTCTGTTCCAGATGGAATCAGGTCTCCAAGGAGTTTATCTGCCAAGTGAGCCCATGAAAGTTCAAGCTCCATGAATGTTTGTTAAGAGGCAGGTCACCCCAACTCCTCAAGTTTTGTTCTTTAGCCAGTATTCTGTTGCTTTCCAGTCCTCAGGGAATTTGGAAACTTCTAGCGGGATCAAGAGACGGGCGTTGATTGGGGGAGGGGGAGGGAAATGGGAGGCGGTGGCGGGGAGGAGGCAGAAATCTTTAATAAATAAATAATATAATAAAAAAAGTGAACTCAGCAAATTAAAAAAAGAGAGAGAGAGACGGGCAGAAAACTTTCTGTAGCATTCAGGGGTCTCAGGCCACAGAATTGTGAATTGCTAAAAAAAAAAATAGGAGGCTAACTTCTCAAGTATAATCAACTACAGTTATACCAGTATGTCTGAGTGTTCAACAAACTGCCAATTGAAATCACAACAACTGCACAACGTGTGTGCATTGTGATAGCTATAGGATGTTTGTATTGCATTGGGTATTATAAGTAGGCTACAGGTGAAATGACATATATAGGCTGATAGACACAGGTCTATGTCATCTTATATAAGCCATTTGAGCATTTTGCATACAGAAAGGACTCTAGAACCAATCCTTCTATAGACATTGAGAGAACTATGCATCCAGCCTCCCATCCCTTCAAACAATGCCCTCTAGAAAGTAATTGTGGAAAGTAGTTGAAAGCTCACAGTTCTTCATTCCTGTGAACTCTGTGAGATCTACCATAATAAACAAGTCTCACCAAAATTGACTCTTCTCCTCTGTCACGTACTCAAGGATTTGACAACTAGTACTGCCTTCTGTTGACTGAGGAACCAACAGCGAGTTCCTCTGAAGTTCAGTATCCATCTCCCAAATAGAGGCAGCTACAACAGCTTCCTGGCTGAATGAGAAGACTCAATGATACCACGTGAAATGCCAAGCACACTGCATGGTACACAGCTGGTGCTTCACAACTAAACATCCTCTCTTTACTAAATATATTCAAAACAATCACAGACAGGTAGGTAAATGTCTTTCTGGTTGGCAAAATGTTGATGTGCTACCATAGCAATCAGAGACTTTCAATATTTGAAAAATGTATGACTGAATGAATGTCCCCTTTAACTCCCATCTCAGCCACACAAATCTAGGGTGAACAGTCCATGACAACGTAATGAGCAGAAATGACCACAAATAGAAGACTGAACTGAAAATCACTGTGGCTATAAAATGCCTTACTTTTTTCTTTTCATTTTGAAACACACAGCCCAGGCTGGCCCTCAAACTCACTATGTAGCCAAGGATGACTTTGAATTCATGATCCTCCTTCTCCCTCCAAAATCCTTGGATTAGGGAATATGCTATTGCACCCAGTTTATTTGTTTAAAATATCAAATTCAGGGCTTGGTGGTTGAGAGGCAAGTACTCACCAACTGAGCTACATCCCAGCCTAATCCTTGCTTTTAAAGAACTACATGTTCCAAATCTTTGCTTTGGGACACTGATGACAAGATGTTTTTTTAATGCAAGCAGATGGATGATCATTACATAGAAAGCATTAAAGCAGAGAGAACAATCAGGCTAGAGGCCAGAAAACAGCCTGGAGTAAAGAAAGACAATTCTTAGGAAGCGTACTAGTTAGAAGTTGGGACTGTGGGAGCAGATGCCCTGGGTTTGACGCAAACTCAGTCGAGTATATCTAGAGCAGGCACTTAACCTCCTCGGCCCCGGCTATCCACGTATTCATAATGTAGCAAGGATTAGAGTTAATAAATGAGAAATGTTCCAAGCAATGCTTAGATCTTAAGTTCTAATAAATACTATTACTCTATTTATACTGATTATTATTATAAGTCTCACGATTTTTCAGATCCGTTTAACCCTTCTCTTATTTAACAGTCCTCTAAACTATCGTGTAAAATGGGAGATGAGGGGGAAATTATCCAAGAAACTTAAGCAATACAGGAAAGAATTACTGAGGATGCTTGATTCACAGAACAAGTATGGAAGTCTCTTTTTGTTGGTATAAAAAGGGAATTTCGAGGCCCCGAGGCCAGTTCTTTATTCCTCAAAGGAGGCAGTTACTATAATGATGTTCTCTGAGCCATGTGGCTAGTTAGCACCTTCCCTCGCCATTAAAGCCATGAAATTTATTATGTTCCCCTCAGAGGGCAGTTTAAGGAGAAATTGATACATTTGTACAGAACATATTGGCCATGCTGGAAGGATTTTTCCCACATCTGCACAATGATGAGAAAATTGGACATGACTAAAAGACTGGGCAGCCCAGTTCTTGCAACAAATCCTAGCAACAGGTGTCACGATACTCTGAAAATGCCTGATGTGTGGCAGGACACCCGTGTTGGCCCTTAAGTCACGTTCCGAGGTAAGGGGCTTTGTAGTGTTTCTGATCATTAGTTTAGGTGTCTTAATAGACGACTCCTTTCTTAAAATCTTACATGACACCTAAATATATCAAGAAAAAATTGCTGAGCCACACTGGGTTTTAAAATAAAATGGAGACGGTGATTTCATCTTCCTGCAGTGGCCCCCAGAGTATTTCCAAGAAATCTGCATATGCCATGAAGTTATATAAGGTCCCCAGATCCCCCTCCAACCACAAGCTCAGACATCAAGATGCTACAACGGAAGATCATGAGATTACTGCTTGAAGGACGGTTACTCTCCAGATGGTGGTTCTCAACCTTCCTACTGCTGGGACCCTCTAATATAGTTCCTCATAGTGTGGTGACTACCAACCATAAAATTATTTTTGTTGCTACTTCATAACTGTAATTTTGTGACTGTTTTGAATCTTCATGTAAATATCTAATATGCAGAATGCCTGATACGTGGCCCCTGTGAAAGGCCATTTGACCCCCACCAAAGGGAGGTGACCCACAGGTTGAGAACCACTGATCTAAAGGGATATTTTATAATCATTAACACAAGCAAGTTCTAAACAGCATTAAACTAAATATTGCTCTTTTTTTCCTGCTGGCTAGTAAATTAGGGTTCTTAGAGAGTATCAGCTGAGACCCAGGCACAGTAGTAGTGAAACTGCATTTTTCTCACCATATCACGTTGTCATTTAAGTCAGCTGGCCACCTCACGTGCTTCTAAGGTCTTTCTCCTCACCATGGGAAACAAGGTTGCTCTGAACCCCATAAACGGCAAAGCAACACCTCTACAATGGTATGCAGGTAACAAACCCCACACTGTACCAGGTGCCAAATGCCCTTTGGTGAGCCAAGTAATCATCTGAGAAGCGTGTTCCATACTGGACCCTTTCCATAAATGGCAGAGAAATCTAAGCTACACATCTAACCAGAGACCTCCTAGGCTGAAGTATTCCACTCATTCATTCAGTCAGTCATGTGATCAACATTTAAGTGAGAACTTCCCCAGACTTCGCAGGGCTCCCAGGACCCAAGGTCTTCATGGCGAGACTCAGCTCGGCACCGTGACCAGTTGTGTCCCTCTTAGACATCAGGTTGTTTATGTCACTGGGACTTGCCTTGCTTAGCCCTTCCGTCAACTCTACTTAGGAGTGCTCCCTCTCCCTCTTACCCTCCCCTTCCATGTGTGTGCATGTGTCATTTGTGTGTCTATTTGCCTGCCTGCCTCTGTGTGTGTGTGTGTGTCTGTGTGTGTGCACATGGGAACCTTTTATTAACTACTCAAAGATCTGTCCATGTGCTAAGTCCTAATGACCAGTTTGAGCTCACTTTCTGTGTCTGTGTTGTTTGAAATTCACGATAGCATGGAACATCGTGGCAGAGTGGAGGCTATTCTCTCCCTATAGTTAGAGAGAAGAGAAACATCCCAAAGGCGCTGTTCCAGTAACCTAACTCCTTCCTAATAAGCCACACATCTCCAAGATTCTTTCAGTCCCCAAAAACATCACAGGCTCGAAACCTAGTCCTTGGTGCATTGGCCTTCTGGGGACCCTCCAGATTTTAAAAACTACAGCACAATTAATAATCAAAGCAGGCTTGCCTTGTCAAGTCGGCTGCCACTGTGTAATCAGATACCCTGCTTGCTACATCTTCACCCTGCTTCAATTATAGATTTACTCATCTGCCTCTCCCAAAAGATTCAAATCCCTTCTGTGCCCATCATGTCTGTTAAATAATAAATTTCGTAGGCTAATATTTTCCTATACTTATTTGAATTCAAAATGCTGAGGGCTATAATGATAGCATTAAAAGTCACTGGGGAGATAATAAAATCATAAGGCACAAAAAAAATCCGTGGAGAAAACATTAAAATGTATATATTATTCTTGGCAAAGACAGCAAAATGACAGTAGGTTGGGTTAGAGAAATGAGCAATCAACTAATTTTGGTTCTTCTGGCTTTAAGATTTCTGGGAAAATATAACTGGTGTTGAAGCTCATTTTGAGCCGTCTCTTCAAAACTTAGTACGAGCCAAAAGCTACATATTAGGGTAAGTCTCCCCTGGCTTCTCTAAATTTGCGTCCAGACAAATTGCAGCCATCACACTATCCAGTGGTCACTGTGAGCTGGCCTTGAACAGGCTGATTGATTTTTATAATGTCCCAGGCAATTTCGAGTTGTCAGTAAGAACTAATTCTGTCTCGTTAGTGCCTTCACTCTTGGCAGCTCCGTGACCACTTATTGGCTTTTGTCTTCGTGGTCATTTTCTTCTGCTAATTCTAAAGCTTTTTCCCCCGATCTCCAGCCACATTCAAAGGTCTGAAGCTATAATCAGAGGTGCCCTACCTCCGGCCCAATTACAGGTAAAAATATCAGCTCTTTTCACGGGCTCCAAAGTGGAACCCTAAAGTCCCATGGCCTGTGAAACCTTCCTCCCGACCAAACCCCATTAGGGCCTGTAATGCTGTATTACTTAATCAATCCCGCAACTCTGTATCTGAAGTCCTCACTGAAGTTGATATTAAACCAACTTGTCAATCTGTAATTGCCGAGTGCCACACTCCACTCCTCATGTTGTGCAGCTGGAAAGCCGAAGCTGGCACTGACTCAGCCTCTCCAGATGTTATCTCCACATCATCCCAACTAGGAAGATGGTGAACCTCTTGCTCAACAGCCCTGGGGCAAGTGAGCCATGGTCCTGTGAGATGCCAACTTGTAGCTTATTTGTGGAACCTATTCCTTGAAGAACTTACATGCTCAGAATTAAATCCTTGCTGTTCAGCAAAGATAGTTACCCTATTTGTATTATCACACATGCTTCTAAGACTGTAGACAGTGCCGTGAAACGCATGCTCCATATAAAGACTATTATATATATCTTGCTAAATTGGATAAGTAAAATGCTCTTTTTCCCCCCTCACTGAGATCTGTGTTGTAGGAGGCCAGAATGGCAGATCAGCTGAGTTACCAAGGTTGCATAGGGGACCCACCCCCCCATATGATCACAAGCAGCCGAGCGTCACTCTTCAGATGGACTGCAGAGGTGAGCAAGATGTGCTCCTGCTCATGAGGAACTGAGAGATCAACCGAGGTCATAAAATCTGAGACGGTGACATAAAAGAAATTTGATCTCGAAGAGTTCACAGAAGAGGCATCCACGGATTCTCCTGGAGGTCACTGTCAGGGTGAGTCCCACAGAGGAGACAGGAAAGAGCTGAGGAGAGAGGCGTTCCCAGATGGCGGAGGAGCCTGAAGGGTCAGCTGGGAAAAGAGAAGCACTGGGAACGCATGGCTACATCACCCTCACAAGCAGCATCACACAGGGTGGACCTGGGGTCGGGGGAGAGGGAGAAGGCAGGCGGAGAAAGAAGTCTTTGTTATGCTGGCATCTGTGTTGATTTTCTCATCTCTAGCAGAAAGCAGCTTAAAGGGACTGATCCATTTGGGCTCCAGTGTGAGAGAATCCAGTCCATCATGGCAGAAAAGACACGTTTCCTGGCAGCTCCACAGTGGGGAATATATGCAGTTTGTTTACATCTAGCTTGGCAGAGAACCAAGACAGGACCAAGACTGGTCACATCCCCTGATCCCCAATAACTCACCTCCTGAAGCCAGGCCCCAATTCCTAGGGGTTACACAAACCATGCCACCAGTTGGGGACCAAACATTCAAATCCGTGAGTATGCGAAGAGACATTCCATGTTCAAGCCACAGCACTGCCACGTCGCTTTCGGAACTTAATCAAGAAGGCCAGCGCACTGTATCCTGCTGGACTCGACTCTGAACAAGCTTCTTTCCACCCGGCCTCCTGATTTTGCTTCATACTTAGAGAAATTGCTCAAGAAAACCTCTTTCCCATCCCATTAAATTGTGCCTACCCCAGAGACACTTGCTCAAACACGTCCATTGCTCAAACATGTTCTCCATGGATGGAGGTAGCTCTTCCAGTGCAGCAGCCTACAAGGATTCTATGGTGCCCAGGCTACTGGAGTCAGCTCTGCCATGGCCCCTGGTGATAAAACTCACAGACATCAACACAGATCCCAGCTGTCGTAGGATCACGGACCAGGACATGGCCCTCTGCTGCAACTCAAGCCCAGATGTCATTATGGCCTTGGGTAGCAGTGCAGGCCACTCAGTATGGCCCTCAGTATTGCTCTATGCATACTATCCAGAAACTGGAAACAATCGTGTATACGTCAATGGATGAATGCATAAAGAATAGGTGGTACATTTATACTCTAAATTAAAGCCGTTAAAAATAAAATCACCTCAGAGAAACCCTGTCTCGAAATAAAAAAATCACCTGAGGCTATTTTGAAGTCTGAGGCTTATGCTGCTGCTGGGGACATACTAATTTGAGTGGCTGCCACCTGAGGCCACAGTGATATCTAAAACTGAGTTGCAAGCAAGGGTCGTGTCTGGATCCATGGCCCAACTGCAGCGGAGGTCTGTGATGATGTCCATGGCCTGTGTTACCACTAAAAGCCGCGAGGACACCTGGTGTCTGGGATGCCACCTGAAGTCATGTTGGTGACTAAGGGCCACACTGTTACCAGGGCCATGCAGATCTCAGTGGCCTTGTGCTGACTCCCAGGGCCATGGAGACAACTAAGCCATGAGTTGATGCTGAGAGCCATGTCTGGGTCTATGGCCCTACTGCAGCCGGGGTCTGTGTTGATGTCTGTTTCCTGTCTTACCACTGAAGGTGATATACAGATGCCTGTGGTCTGGATCACCACCAGAGACAAACTGATGGCCAAGGGTCATGCTGCCACTGGGGCCATCCTGATCTCAGTGGCCCATGCTGCCAACTGAAGCCATGCTGATGTCCAGCTCAAGCTGCAGTCAAGGGTCATGTGTGGGTCTGTGGCCCCGCTGCAGCCGGGCACTGTGTTGATGTCCATGCACCATGCTACCACCAAAGGCTGTGCAGATGGCTTTCTTTGTTCCACTCCAACTTCTGCCCTCACCACTCTACAAAAAAAACGGCTTCCAAACCTCGTAAAGGATCTCCCAATAGCAAACTCGGAGAGTCTATTTTAACAGGCCCCCAGACCTTACATTCACACCACGCTAAAACCTATCAAATAGGCACCAAAACCTGCCAAAACAGGAACAAGGGCTTAGTCCATACTTCCAGGAAAGTCCATAAGTGACTAATCTTGTTGTTGTTGTTGTGTGTATGTGGGTTTTTTTTCTTTTTGTAGTTCTGCTTCATACTAACTGAAGTGTGCCAACCAGGATATGGTTTGGTTTTTTTGGTTTGGTTTGGTTTGGTTTCCATAAAAGGCAAAGAGCTGCAAGGCTTGGGGTTGCATGATTTGGGCGAGTTCCCCATGCACTTGTGACTGGCAATAAAGCCTTTTCTTTCAGCGCTAAGACTATCTGTATGGTAGTCTCTGGCAGGCACATCTCACAACGCTGTTTGCACTCCTGCTCATGCATTCTGAAACACACAGCACGGTGAGATGTTCCGTCTTCCTGGGAAACCTTCACCAGTTAGTAGGTCCTATCCTGTAGCGATAGGAGCGGCGGGGCTGCGTCCCCCGCACCCGGCCGCCCGCATGGCTAGCTTATGCCCGAAATAATTACACGGAAACTGTATTCTTTTAAACACTGCCTGGCCCGTTATCTGTAGCCTCTTACTGGCTAGCTCTTACATATTGACCTAACCCATTTCTAATAATCTGTGTAGCTCCACGAGGTGGCTTACCAGGGAAGATCTTAACCTGCGTCTGTCTGGAGTGGGAGAATCATGGCGACTCCTCGACTAAGCTTCTTCCTCCCAGAATTCTGTTCTGTTTACTCCACCCACCTAAGGGTTGGCCTATCAAGGGGCCTAGGCAGTTTCTTTGTTAATAAGAAATCACTCCCACATCATTATCCTTCCTCTAACCTTCAGCTACTCCCTCCCTCCCAGGTTCTCCTCCTTCCTGACCTGTAGGTCTGAGGGCATCTCAGAACTCGGTCTTCACCCTTCTCTCCTCCCCACCCAACTGCACCAAGCATGTTGTATCTGGTGACTACCTGTGTTTCAGCCTCATTATGGCCAAGCCAAGGCTCAGGCTGACATTGCCACAGAACACATACGATTGTTCCATATACGCTTCAGCTTTCACAGCTAACAGGCAATGTGATGAAGATACCTACAGGAATTCTTAGAGCAGGTAGTTTTGTTTTGGTGACAACCAATTTTCTTTTTTAAACTCTCAAGGCTATACACTAATGGCTCTCATCGTAGACAGCCTACTGCCTCAGCACTGAAGGAAGGGTAACTAGGAAAGCTTTCTCATGTGATTCTGTCTTATCTGGGAATTTCCTTTAAATCTTGCCTAGAAATTCTCAAACTGCATAGAGCTGTAGGAAAGGTTTGAAAGGATAGCAGGGTGGTTGTTAAAATTGGCCCAGGCCTTTACAATCCATTTCCAAGGGCCAGAGCCTCTGATTCACTCAGATTAAGTGCTTTCTACACGCACCTGAACAAAATAAGGGTCTCAGTGCCAAAGAGGCGGAATACTGGTAGACAGCATTAGCAACAGTCATTTGGCTACAGCCTCCTAGCATGTTTAAAGGCCATCAAAGTTCTGGATGGCACAGGAGATCATCTGTCAGCCATGGCTCGCTGGCTATGGTATCCACAAGCACCATGCTAGGGACTGTCTATGAATAATGAGCTTGTTGGGTCAATGAAAAAAAGGGCTATGCTTTATAGTAATGGCTGCAACACAGGACATGGAGAGGGAGGAGATGGTACCAGAGCCCTGACTTAGATTCTTTTCTGACTTTCACAATCTTTGTGATGGTAAATCTTGTTCATTTGGATTAGAATCACCCAGGATATTAAAAAAGCACAGCTTACATCAGTGAAGGCATTTTCTGCAAGGAAAATCAACCGATTGTAAGTGGTACCATCCAGTAGTCTGGGACCTTGGAAAACAGAATCAGGAGGAGGAAGTCGGCAGTGCAGACCTTCTCTGTCCTTCCTGGATACCCTTCAGAGAGCCACTATGACTGCTATGACCTCCCCACCGCAATTACCAGAAACTAAAAACTAACTTCCACCATCCCCACCTCTTGTTTTGCTCAGATGTTTCGCCAGAACAGTGAAAACCTAACCCCAACCTGTGAGGGGTGTGCTTCTGTGCATCTAAGTCTAACGGTGCATCCCATTTTCTTCCCCAACAAAACCATCCCCACGCCATTATAGACACCTTGTCGTGTCTGTATGTCACCTGCTCATACTGAACGGGAATGGAAAGCCCAAGGCAAGTGGCGGCAGGTGAGATCCCACCTTCCTCCAGACGTCTAACTGAAGCTTGTGTAAAAGAGCTTTCCACCATCCTCAGCAAGCTCTGAGCGCATGCGCCAAATGCAAGCTCCTTCAATAAGAACCAGAGATAAGTTTTCAGATACCGAGTTTCAAGATATATTTATTCTACCTGAGAACACCAATATTTCCACACCATTTTTAGCAACTATCTTTATAACCCATTTTTCAAAGGTACTGCCAGCATTAAGTCTAGAGTGTTCCATTTCCAAACCTGAGCACTTTTAGGAAAACTTTGTATCCTCCTGGGCTGTACCGAGGCCAAGAAAAAAAAAATCATTAGGTCTTCATGTCAAGGCGTGTGCTGCTACAACACAGGCTCCCCTGCAGCAGGACCCTGGCTTGGTTATCACTCACCATGCAGCACGTCCTCATAGAAGTGGCCAGTCTTTGGTGACTCAGTGTCACAGGCACCATCCTTCTTGTGTTACATAAAACACACTGTATCCATTTTTCCCTTGAGCAGCAAGGTCTTGAAATATCTCCAGAACAGTGGCGTGCCCCAGGTGAGGAAGATCAGGAAGAAGACAGCCCAAGTTAAAGTCACCTGTTTGGACTTATGTGAGAAACCCCTACGGGTCCAGCAGTAGGGCGCTGGGTCCAGGCAGACAGGGGAAATTTCCCTTTAGGGAGCTGGCTCGTTGTAAGGGTTAACGGTGACAGTAGTGGGGTTTATGTAAGTGGTAGCCCTGTTCAAGCTATTTATCCATCCGTCCTCACACAGTCCTTACAAGGTCATAACCCAGAAGATCTTGATACCTGATCCCCCTCATGAACAAGGAAACTGAGGCCCTGAATTAAACCAGTGCTTCACACAGCCAGGAGCTCTCGCATCGCGAGCCCAGCCACCTCGCATGTGTGTGTGTGTGTGTGTGTGTGTGTGTGTGTGTGTGTGTGTGTGTGTGTGTGTAGACTACCACACTGCTTTGCTTTCCAGCACCTCGGTCCCCAGTGTGTCACAGCGGGGATGGTGAGGGAAGGTGACAGATGGGTGGCTTTCCCAGCCATCTTGTTGGTAAACCTATTTCCCCCTCAAAACAAGTCTTTCTGAATAGCGGGAATTATTGAGGTGGTTGGGGACCAGCAAAGAGAGGAAAGAGATGGGAAGTCAGCATGCTTAGGTCTTAGCCTGTTTCCCACACTACGTGAACATGCTTTATGGAACTACACGATTCAAATTACTAAGATGCTAAAGATTCCATCTTATGATTTTTACAAGAAAGAGGAGATCTTATGTAGCAGCTCTCCAAGTAAATACTCCAGTTGGGAGTTGGCCCCAAATTCCAGACCCTTCCATGCCCACCCTGTCCCCAGCGGTTGCCAAGGGCTTTCCCTTAACACCTGACCTCCAGAGTCTAGGATGACTCTGGGAAAAGCTTTGACACAAGTCACACTCTCAAATCTCCCTCAGAAGGCGTGTGGCCTACCTCTGTCCTCAAGTCAAATGCCTGGCCATGGATCAGCTTGCAGCCCACATACCAGAGAGCTGCAGAAAGAAAGTAAATTGGAGTCATTTGCACCCTTCACTATTAATCCCTCACTAGGACAGAGCCATGAGTGTCTTGGCCTGTGAGGCTGCTCACATCGACCTCGGCTCCTCAAGTGATCTGCTCCCAGCCAGCCATCACACAGACGTTCCACCCACACCGGTACCGCCCATCACTCACTTCGGTCCCCCTGACCCAGTTCACATGAAGTTGATGGAAAGAAGATAGAATAGGGAAATAAGGCATTTGAAAGGGAAAGCCAGGCTTCCTAGCTTAGATCTGCATCAGCTCCTCTGCCGACAACAGGAAATTATTTGGCTACCCAAACAGAGAAGCCCGTTTCTCTTCCTTGGGAACACGGTGATTATACACACGAGAGGGAGTAAATAAGATAAAGGACATAATGCTCGGTGGATTTTTCACTGGGTGAGCAGAATGAAAATCATTTGAACGTATTCCTGTGGAAAAAATAATCAATTTTTCATAGACTTGTTATAGGTTTCATAAAATATATTGCACACATATTTTTAAAGTAAGAAAATGGCTTTTTAATGATACTTAAAATATATGGCATGGCAAAAATTATCTAAAATGTGTTTCTGAGGCCTGAAGTTTGGCACTGCCTGCTGAAATATAGATGATTTGGGTAAGCCTGTCTTCTTGGGATAAATGTGGAACCCAGCACATCTTATTATAGAGCTAATATGAAGAACTCGGTACTCAGGCAGTTAAGTAATTGGCATAAATCCTCCCAAGATATTAAATCCCCTAAACTTCTACTATTTACTAGCGCCCAGTGGCCTGTATACATTAAATAACTGCTTTTAACCCAGAGGCCAGGGGGGAAACAAAGTTCACGTAGAAAAAGCCAGCCCAACACAGAATGCAAGTACGGGCACCATCAAGAGAAGTCAGCTAACAGACATCCCAGGACACACCCCAGAGCTAAAAACACAGGACTACATCATCAGCAAGACCTGGGCCTCTACCCCTGCTGCAGACACACTAGCTCGGTTGTCTGAGCAACTGGCTTGATTTCCATATTGGTTAGTAAGCTTCTCGCAGGAATGCTATCCATTACTAGGAAAATCCCGCTCCAAATCCTTGTCTACCTCCCGTAAACACTGAATGGTGGTCCATAGGGCGCATGCAGAAACAGAGAGGGCAAACTCTGGGCACAAGAGCACAGAGAACAAACACAATCCAGCATCTTTAAATCTATTGCCAGCAAACATGAGGGTCATTTCTCCAGAGAATGGGCCTATTTGTCACTGCCTAAAAACTAAAGTTTTTCTTCCCTTTGCCAAGTAGGAATGTGTGTGGCACATAGCTAGTATATCATACACAGCCATCTTTTGCTATCCAAAGGATTGATTCCAGGACCTACAGGGAGAGCAAAATCTAAAGGGTGCTTACATCCCTTATTAAAAAGTTGTAGTGTCTGCATAGACCTCCCAAACACTCTCCCATCTACCTTAACCTTCTAGATGATTTGCAATGTCCAGGCCCATGCAAATGCTATGCAAGCAGCCCCTGAACTGTCCTATTTAAGAATATAGACAAGAAAAGACTGTACATATTCAATTCAGGCATTTTTCAGATCACTTTAAATCCTAGTTTGTGGATAGACATGAGAACCGAATATATAGGGATGATTGAGCTGATAGATAAGAGAATCTTTGAAATTACTTGTAGAACATCCAGTATGTGAAAGTTACTACGACCACCCCTAGCCATGCATACATAACTAAGCTGCCTCTCTTTATTTTTCCTATTATGCAGCCAGTATTATGCGGTTACACTGCAGCTCACCTGGCACCTTTCTCTAAGGAGTTCTAAGCATGACCCATGTCAGAAAATTTAGGTTTTACCTTAGAAGACAGTAACAAACCCCAAACAAGGAACTGGACAGCTTTGTGACCTCCAAGAGGCAGATGCCAAAAGTCTGCAGAAGGAAAGGTCACCTTAGGGGCCTCCAGTTGGCTGAAAGGACTCTGGGAGCTTGAGGAAGGGCACAGAAATAGGAACAGATGCTGAATTTCCTAGAGATGAGAAAACAGACAGAGATTTAGAGGCAGAAATAAACATAGTGTTTGCTGCTAGGGATGAGAGCGCCTTTGGACACAGGGCTCATTACAGGGTGGGACTTCCTGGGGAACAGGGGTAATAAGCCGTCGGAGAAGTCCATCTTTTACATAGAGGAGTCATTCTGGCTCATGAGTGGGGATGGCAGAAGTGTCTTCAGTGTGGCAAGAATTCACCCCAGGATTCCGTTAAAGAGCACGCTCTCCCTGACATTGAGTTAATGATTTCATTTGCACTCAGCTTTCCAATATCCCATCTCAGTGGTTCCCAACTTATGGACCACAGAGTTATGGCAGAGGTCCCCAAAGTCATATAAGCACTGCCCAGAGAACAGCGAATGGCTTGCTCCCGGTATATTGCCACTATTTTGTCCTAATATGTGGAGGTGCTGTAAGACATAAAATGCAAATTCGTTCGAAAGTTTAACAGTAACCTGAGTCGCCCCAGGCATCAGCCTGCGGCGACACGCAGAGTCACTTTGACAATAACCGAAATGTCACTGACTCGGATTTCCCCTACACAGGGATTCTGCCTGCAGTAAACTGCCCCCTCTTGGATTCCTAAAGATTTTGCAGACCTTCCTTGGAAACAAATCCATCCTCCCTAGAGAGCCACTGGGTGGCGCCACACCCGCATAGTCCTGACATCACCGTGGTGTGGTCCCTCCGGAGCAGAACAAAAAATACCTGTTGGTTACACGGGACAGTGAGGGGCAGACACCTCATTATTCCCCAAACAGAAATGCTTCTGCTCTTATGTTCTACTGAAGATTGTTTTCTAAATAGCTTTTCCAGTTTTTACTTAACAGCTCTTAAACTTTAAGTGGACAAAGTAGTATTCATACGTTGGTTGTTCAAGAACAGCAGAGACGTATTTCCTCCTACCCGGTATCCAAAATTCCCTCTCACGCATGATTCTGTTTGACCAGCAATTAAGCTTTTAAGTACATGAAGAAATAATGCAAAGTGTAGAGAGACGAGACCTGTAGATGCTCTGCAAGAGCAAATGGGGAAAAGACTAGTGAAGAAATAGCCCATCACGCCATTCATTACAGACGATAGGCAGACATTAAAAGCAGTGAGGTTAGCATCTCGATTTTGTTACTGGAGATCCCTGGGGCACACTGATAAGTCAAATTCGCCAGTTAACATACATCGGCTATATCGTGCTCCCTTCTTAGAAGTAGAAGGCGTGAGTTAACCATATGGGTACGCATACATTCAAAGTGAAGCCCCCTGGGGTGTTGATAGCCTCCCTCTCCCATCCCTAATGAAGACAGCTTTCTCACCAGCACTCAGTCTTTTTACAGAACTAACTAGAGGTAGGTGTGCATGCTTGCTGTGCCCCGCCCCAGTCCCCACCCCGTGCCATGGATGGGACCCGGAGTACTGTGCACACCAGACAAGCACTCTGCTCCTTAGCTACACACCAGCCTTGCACTGGGAGATCCTAAGAGAGGGGGGTTAGTGTCCAAACTGCCTTACTAAATGAAACAAGAAATCATAGATAAGCATTGACAGGCGGACCAGAAATGGGAAAAACCAAAACTCTAGTTTTTAAAAGAAACGGAGATTGCAACAAATGCCTCCAGGCTTGGACCATGGGAGAGAAGGCTGGCAAAGCAGGAGCAGCCTGCTCCTGTGCCCCAGGCACCCTGCCTGCTTCACGCCAGTCCTGGCCTGCCTTGGTTCTTCCTGTCTCAGTCAAAATGCATTTCAGCTCACGTGCAGACACTATTTGCCACATACATGGTTTAGAGTTCTTGGCCATTTCAAAAATATATTTCACTGGGTGCTCATAACAGTCTCTAGGGAAACATAAGCATTACTTCCCATTCTGTAGAGAATGGGGAAGGTCAGAAATTTTGTCCAAGGTCAGTGGCAGGCAAGTTCCACCCAGTTCAGTCTGCAGTGGCTGCTCCAAAAGCATTGGCGTTGCATCTTCCATCCGTAGGCTCTGTGTCTCTTCCTTTGCCCCCACCTCAAATCCACACAGTACAGACCAGCTAGAGTCTAGCTAAGGCTGCTGGCTACTTAGAATGAATGCCTCTGAATCCTCCACTCTCTGCAACCTCCCACAAAGGCCACAAGTTTTAGTCCTTAGTCCTCTGCTTCCAGCTGTGAGGATGGGCAGTTGGGGAAGACACTTGCCCAGAAGGTCTTGGAGTCAGTCCCAGCTAGGATCCATGCTGCCGCTGGCTTTCAGTGTCTCTGGCCTTTCTCTTACTGAAGAAGAAAAAATACCATCAGGTGTGGGGCCATTGCCTGGAGCTCAGTCAAGGGGGCCGAAAGTCTGAATTGGATGTTAATTCAACCAGACCATGACACACCCTGTATACCTAAGGTACCACCAAAACCCCAACAACAAATTTCATCAAAATGAAAATCCTTCCCCGTAGCCTGTACGCATTTCTTTTTCTTGGTTCTCAACTGGTACATTTGAGAACTGGAAGTATAATGAACTCGTTTTCAAATTGTGATTTTGTGTTTGTGCGTGTGTGTGTGTGTGTGTGCGTGCACACACACACACAGATCTATTTCGCACTTGTCGGAATTTATTCCGTTATTAGAGGCCCTTCCTACAGCCTGGATCTTAGGCATTATTAGATAAAGCTTTGCCTCCCTCTGCTGTTGAGAAAAAGAACTGTAGCAAAAACAAAATTTACATTGGAGAAAATATTCCAAGGAAACTCTACCTAAGAACATTTGTATAAAGTGGCGGTAGAGAGGGTTAGTATTACAGCACTGTCCACAGAACACTTGAACTAATACTTCTCAGAAGAATTCACCTTCAAACCTGGTAACATCAGACCAGGATAGATGGCATGCTCACCTGTGTAGCGGAACAAAATCAATCAAGTGATTCTTTGGTCACTGGGCTAAAAGATTCAAGATTGATTTTTTCCCCTTTTAGTAAAATATGAAACTCCCTGGAAACTGTAAGTATTACTGAGGTCCTGTATCTTATGAGGATTTATGTGGCAAAGGCATAGCCATTTGTCTGAAAACTTGCCTTCGACGGCTATACAGATGGTTGAATTTGCATGAGCTCATCAGGCAATGATTTTTAAAAGCATTAACCTCAGAAATGGGGAGGGGGGAATAGAGGTTTGCTGCTGCTAAGTACCAGGGTTCTCAATCATAAAATTAAATATTCCCTTGCAAACTTGGCTGTATGATAATCAGCTATGACCTCTTGTGATGGTTGGTGATCTGCGGGAAATTCTAGATTTCTAAAAGAACTGGATTTTGTCCTCAATGCCACAGAATGGAAAGCTGTTTACAGGAAGTCTCTCCTCCCGAGGAAGTCGCCTGCGTACTACAGACAGCAGCAAAGCCCTACCAGGCCCATCTCACTGAACGGCTGAGTACCTAGCGTACATGAGGGCCCCTCTTCAATGCATGTTCCCACACGAGCATGCAGCTGTCCTAAGAGGGCTCCGTGTCTAGATAGACTCAACCAAGGTCAAAGAAACAAATGGGGGTGAGGGGTGGAGCAGTGGGATGCTTTAAGAGCAAGGTCCATGCCTGACAGCCAAGGCTCCCTTAGGGACTCCCGCTTTGGCCTGTGGAGGAAGACACACCTGAGAGCCAAGCTTCTGTGGAACTGAGAAAAGCCCGGAAAGCTTCTCCACACAGCCGGACTCCCCTCCCCGGAATTTGGACCTAGGCCAGACCAGAAGTTGTCTTTCTTTTATTTGGGTTAGGGGGCGGAGGTATGAGAGGGGCGGAGGCATGAATATGCCACAATACACACATGTGGAGGTCAGAGGATGAAAACTGTCCCTCTCCTTCCACTCTGTGAGTAAAGGGGTAGAAATCAGGGTGTTAGACTTGGCTGTGGGTGGTTTTACCTGATGAACCATCTTGCTAGCCCCAGATGTTGTCCTTTTAACAAATGACTCAAGTGATTTTTTTTCAGTTTGAGGGATTGAACTTAGGGCCGCATGCTAACTTTGCCACTGATCTACAACCCCAGGCCTCCAGGCCATTTTATCGCCTGAGAAGAGGAGAAAAGCATTAGCCCAGTGACAGCAAGGTGGAGAGACAGAGGGCACTTTGGGCTGCTGACCATAAGGTCACCGTCCTGATGATTAACACGCAGCCAAGCCATCTTGCAGGCAAGTGAGAGAAACTGCCATCCGATGCTTTAGTCATAAAGAGGTGTGACTGGCCGTCATCTGGGGTTTCCTACCTGAACGCTGAGAATGCTATTTGAAAAAAGACACAGCTGCTTGCTGTCACCCTGTGGAGGTGGTGTCTGTCAGGCAGCTGACCTACAGGAGATTCTCCCAAATACCATGAAGCCTCCCTCCCAGCAGGAAACAAAGTCAGTGTTAGACTTTACCCTCCCCTCCACAGGGAGCAGCACCTCCAAGGCCAGATCCAGGTTTGTAGCATCCCCTGACTACAGCACCGAACGACAGAGAGGAGGACACCGGCGGGTCAAGCACAGACAGAAGCAAAGCTTCAAGCCAGCACATTGACTGTGGCAGCAGAATTCCAAGACGGCTCTAAGACTGTCCTCTCCAGGGTCACACCCTCCTCCCAATCATCCAGTCACATGGGTCTGATTCGATGAGATGGGCTCTTTCAATCTGGTCTATCGGTCAGAGACAGGCCAATGAGAGAGAATCTCAGTATAAGAAAGATGAAATGGGAGTAACCGGGCTAGCAGAAATGAAGGTATCCCACATAGACACTTGGGCCTCTGTAGTTGCCGGTCAAACTCTTAAAACAGTGATCCCCAACAACTTGGACTCTCTCCTGGAATCTCACATTGGGAGAAGGAAAAGGCTGGAGCTTAGTGCCAACCAGAGGAGGGGTTTGTCTCCCAGGAAGTTTCCACACAGTCCTGACGGTTCATCAGATTGTCTCCTGGGAAAGACTGGAGCTGAGCCGGTGACAATCAGTGACAGGCAGGACCACACCTTGACCAGGACTGCTCCACCAGACACACTCCTCTCTCCTTCTAGTCAAGCCTATGCTTCATGCCAGGGCCCTGAAGACGGGGCTGGAGAATCCCCTTCTCAGAGATGCTGTAGAAAATAAATCCCCTTGCTTTGTTTTTCAATATTACTTGTTTAACTGTTCGTTTGAGGACAGATGGCCAAGCCTCACTAATCGGAGCTTCCAGGGTGCTCAAGCTCTGACCCGAATAACTCCAGTAACTGAAAGAATCCATGACTGGTTTTAAAGCAAAGGGGTCATGAGATACAGAATTTGAAAGGACTCAGAGCTGAGCAGTCTCAGGGGACATCGTCAAGGTAAGGGGTCCTTTCCCTGCATCCATCAGGAATGGGTTCTGCCAGCAGTGAGTGACTGTGCATGACTGAGCGTGTGAGTGACTGACTGACTGACTGTGTGACTGAGTGAATGAGTGTGTGACTGAGTGACTGAGTGAGTGAATGACTGAGTGAGTGTGAGTGTGTGTGACGAGTGAGTGAGTGTGTGAGTGAGGGAGTATATTAGTTAGAAGACACAGCTTCCATTGAGAGCCACAGCCTTGGACAGCACCACACATGCACAGCAGGGACCATACCCATATCTATGGTATGCCCAGTTTTTACTTGCAGTGCCATAGAGATAATAAATTAACATCTGATCAACTGCTAAGTATGTGATGACCCAGGACATGGAAGTAGAAAATGATGCAGAGAAGTCTCGGGCTCTGATGTCTGACTCACTATTGGGAAGGGTGGAATCCAACAATATCTCGTTTTAAACGCAAACAGATTAGAGTCACAGACACTCACTCTACCTGGATTCGCTCTGGAAAGATAAATAAGGAGTGCCCATCATGAGAGAGCAACATTTGAAACCCAGTCATGGAGCAAAAGTTCTAAGAAGACTGCACCAAGGGCTTGGAAAGCAGAGCGACTCTGCATCAAGAAAGGATGGAACTGCACATGAAGGACACAGGGTAAGCCAGGAACAGAAGCACAGTGCTTAGAACTAGAAGAGCCTTCCAGTGGCAAGAGCTGCTGACGGTGTACTGGGCTTTGGGCTGTGGTCTCTATCCTACCACACCCCTGGGGAATCCGGTGCATCCTGCAGGACCTTCCTGCATGCTGGGAAATCATAGCTCACACCGCCAAGCTCGCTGTTCGGGTGGCTGTGCTCATTCTTTGTGCCCTGCTTGAAGACAGTGCTATTCATTTGCACCCAGAGTGGTGCATGAATTGTGTGCCTTGCCAACTGCATGCAGGCACCTCCATCAAGTGCCATACAGTCACAGATTGGAGAGCCACCATCACCTTCCAGCACTTAGGCTATCCAGAGTCCCTTAAAATCTTCCTCAGAGTGAGGGATGGACAAGAGGAGGCAGAAGGAACACCAGCACAAGGGTAGAACGTACTGGAATTCTGATCGGCCATGCTCCCAAAGAGCCTTTTAACGGAGATGTCTAATTGATCTTTATTGAGCAGAACCTTCCCTTCTGCTTACAAACGAAATGAGCGTTCTCCCCTCTGGTTCTGTCTAGAGAAGTTAATAGTCTCAGTTTTCTCTTACAACAGAGCAACTTAATGACCGGAGACTATCATAAATAGAGTTTATTGTCCAAAATACAAGCCACAGTCTCATCGGCCTGCCCCATTGAGAATGCCTTGTTCATAGATGTTGATTTTTACATCTCTCCCAGCCAACATGCTCACTGCTCCTATGGACGAGGGTCTGCAGGCTGCTTTAAAAAAAAATGCCCTCAGCAATCTGCAGGGTTTTTTTCCCCACAGCTGCTGTACTAAGCACCAGTGTGAACCTCTCCAGCACCATGGGTTGCACTCAAACAATCTCCGTGTACAGGGCATCGTTCCATGCTTCCAAGACTCATGCTCACCACTGCCTGTGAGACCCAAAGAGTGGCCGAGCGGAAGAAGGGTTCCAAGCTCCCTGAGCACATTTATAGAGGACTTTATTGAATTTAGCATTACTTCCTGCAAGAGTCTTCAAACATGACTAGCGGAGAGCAAAAGTTCCATGGTAGTGCTAGGAAACTCGGGGTTCGTGCCTTGACTGACACACTCTAGAAGGTGGGTATTCCTGACATCTAGAGGATGGTACTTGAGCAATCCCTGCCTAGGGATATGTCCTAGTCATGGATGAGACTCCTGCTTCTACTTGTTGGTCTTGCCCCTACCTGCTTCTCCAGTTTACCATGTTAAGAATGGTAGGCACAATAGCTATAATTCGTAGAAGTTAGTATAAGCCAACGCTGGAACCTGTGTGTGGTGGCACACACCTTTAATTCCAGCACTTGAAAGGCAAAGGCAGGTGAATCTACATGAGTTCAAGGCCAGCCTGATCTACAGAATGAGTTCCAGTACAGCCAGGGTTACATAGAGAAACCCTGTCTCGAAACACACACACACACAGAGAGAGAGAGAGAGAGAGAGAGAGAGAGAGAGAAAGATTTAAGTGTTCTCAACAAGACAAATTTTTGATATCAGGGTTGTCCAGAAAAAAACAAAAACCAAACACTAGGATATGATCACACCACAGTGGTTCTAACAAATCCCCAATTGGCCACCAAAAGACTGTGAGAGGTCAAACCTGGTGTGTGCTGCCAAATACAATGAAGACAGGTGTAAGGTGTGGCCCGAGGCTGGAGGGCATACCTGGGATGTGGCTTTCCTTCTATTTTTCATCACAGATAAACCCTTAGAACTATGTTCTTAGCAGGTCCTTGCCAGGTATATGGGCTGAACATCATCCCCTAAAATAATCTATGTGGAAGCCGTAACCCCTGGGGCCTCAGAATGGAAATGAATGGAAATGGGGCTTTTGAAGAATTTTTGGTTGAGGTAAAAAGAGACCCTTAGGATCCTCCTTGGCCAATCTGATTGGTGTCCTTAGAGGAGGAAATGTCAAAAATTCATGGCCACAGTGGACAGACCATACATAAATTCCTGAAGAGGGCATCATCTGCCGGCCTCAGAGACCCTGTGAGAGGGCCCCACCCACCTGGGTCCTAGCATCCAACCTCCAGAAGTCCAGAAAGCATCAGGTAATGGATGTGCTGGGAGCGGACAGGTATATGTATAACGGCAAGGGACACTTCCCAAGGATAGGCAGTGCTGTCTCCAGGCAGAAGTTTCTATGACCTTGAATACCTTTTGGCTTTTCCAGAGGGGTATTTGAGGTGCTACACTCCAAAGCATCAGGTCATTTGTCAGCCAGATGCAAACCTTTGGCCTGTTGCCTACTAGCTTCTTTTCAACTGCCACGGCACCACCATGCGAGGACCACACTGCACCAGGCTCCTGACCCTGGTTTGGCTTTGTATTATCAAAGGAATTTACTGTAAAAACAAGCAAACAAAACGACAAGAGAAACACACACACAAATACACACACACACAAACACACACACACACAAATATACTGTTTCTCTGAGCCTGAGACAACAGAAGTGGCAGGCTTATGGCAGGGACTTGAATGTAGGGTCTCCTGGCTTAGGATGGGAATTCACAGCTGTCTGACTCCCAGATAACAAATGTGGAACAAGTCCTTCAGTAGGCAACACCAACAGGGTGCTGCTTCCTGCCGAGAGCTACCCTGAACACACTGCACGCTTTGGGGGAGCCTTAACCGTCACCTCGGTACGGCAGCACTGCAGATGTCACAGCGTGTCACAGGTAAGGCTTAGGGACTTCCAAGGCTGGCCTCCCGGCATTTGGGAAGGCTGGGACTAGCGCCAGTCACCAGCATAAGTCCTCTACTCGGTCTCAGAACTCTTGCCCATGTCTGCAGCTGATCACAAGGCCAGCCGAGGCTGCTGCATAGAGGCATTTAGATAGGCCTAAGGAGTCTTTGTCCCCAGCTAGAATTTCTATGGCCTTGAATACCTTTCAGCTTTTCCAGAGGGGTGTTTGGAATCATCAGGTCATTAACCAGCCCAAATGCAAACCTTTAGCCTGTTGCCTAATAGACTCTTTTCAACTGCCTCAGGGAGTCCAGGGGGTCCAGGGAGGCAAGGATTAGGAATTTGGGGGGTTGTGGGCTCAGAAAAGCTGGCGTCACCTGGAGGCCTATAGGGGCTGAAACACTTGGCTTGATGAGATGAGGGCCCAGAGGAGGCAGGCATAACCCAGCGTGGTGCCACCTGCTCCCCAGCCCAGCCAGAGCATGGGTCTGCTGGCAGGCAGCCTCAGTTACTCTGGAAGGCCTGCTCTATGGGCACCTACAGTGTTCCTAGCAAAATCAAAAATCATTGGCAAACAGTGATTTCTCAAGGACAGGCGGAGAAGACGGCAATGGGGCCCAGAGGGACATCCTTCCTCCTCTAGAAGGGCCTTCCAGCCTCCACACCAGCACCACTCTGAGCTGACTTCTTCTTCACTGGGCTGCCAGGCATACACTTAGTTCAAGCCACACGCTGCCTACTTGTGACCGTAGAAATGTCTCCAGAACTTGCCATATACTCCTAGGAAAAACAATTACTTCTGTGGAAAGGGACTTCTCTACCCTACCCATGTGTAAGATGGTTACAACACTAGAAAATTTTCCTCATGTCTATGATATGCATTAGAAGAGCATTCCTGGGCTGGGTGGTGGTGGCACAAACCTTTAATCCCAACTCAGGAGGCAGGGGCAGGCAGATCTCTGAGTTGGAGGCCAGCCTGGTCTATAAAGCTAAGGTAACAGGACAGCCAGAGCTGTTACACAGAGAGACCCTGTTTTGAAAAACCAAATAATAATAACAACAACAACAATAATAAAGGGAGAACATCCCACCCCTTTGTGCAGTGCACCGTCTAGCCACCCGTACACAGCAGCCCTCTTCAGCTTGACCGGTGCTAATCTGCCCTACCTTTGGTCATTCCTTTCTGCTTAGCTAACTTCTAAAATACTGAAGGAACCCGAGAGAAGCAGGAACATCAGACTACATTTGCTTCCTGACTTACATTTGGAGTTGAGTTTTCCAGGTTCCACTCTGTGTCTCTTCACACAATAGAAACCCTAACTAAGAAGACACAAGGCCTTTAGGTCTTTTGATGTCAACTTGACTCAACCATGAAAAGGAAGCAGGGTTTCATGGGGCACAGGTCCTGCCTTGCCCTCAATGCCCAGATCCTCACCAAACCTACAGATACAGCACTTCAGCATGGCCAAGCATTGAGTTCCCAGAGCACAGCACCACAAGGTTGCATTCTGAATTAGAGCATTTCCCAGGAAGGCCATGAGTACACAGCACCGCAGCCAGGACTGCAGGCCAGGAGCATGGACCAGGGCCTCCAGATAGCTCATCCTCTCACGGACACACACACTCTGACTATGGAAAGCTTCCCTTGAGGTCAGAAGCAAGTCCGGGACACCCAGTCTCTCCACTGCTCTTAACACATTACTCGGCTAACACAGCACTCAGTTAGCGGAGTACTCAGCATGGTACTCGGTTAACAGAGTACTCAGTTAACATAGCGCTCACTCAGTTAACACAGCACTCAGTCAGTTAACACAGCACTCACTCAGTTAACACAGCACTCATTCAGTTAACACAGCACTCACTCGATTAACACAGCGCTCACTCAGTTAAAACAGTACTCCCTCAGTTAACCCAATACTCCCTCAGTTAACCCAGTACTCCCTCAGTTAACACAGCACTCACTCAGTTAACACAGTACTCACTCAGTTAACACAGTACTCACTCAGTTAACACAGTAGTCAAAGCCCTAGACAGAGCAGTTGGGCCTGACAAAGCTTTAAGGCAGTCACACTAGAGAGTGACAAGAGAAATAATCTTAGTTCCCAGATGATGGATCTTTATAAGAGAAAAAACCTAAGACTTCCTCAAAAAATGTTATTAAGACTAATACAAATTCTGCCAAAAAAAAAAAAAACTGAAACAAACAAAAAAAAAAACCCCACTAAATTCAGTCAAGTTGCAGGACACAAAGTTAACACACACAAAACGTAGCAGCTGGTGCTGTGGTATACCTGTAACCCAGCACTGGGCAGTCAGAGGAGGGAGCGGTAGTAGTTCCTGCTGGTCCAGGAACCCTGTCTCAAGAAACAAAGTTAATCATTTGTGTACACACTAACAATTAACATTCTGAATGGGGAATCAAGAAAAATCTAATTATACAAACATACTTAAATATAGACAGTTTTTGAGATAGGAACAAGCTGTGTTGGCTTTCATGTGGCAACCCTCCTGCTCACTCTCCCAAGTGCTGGGATTACAGACATATGCAACCACACCCACCTCAGAATACCAGAATTAACTGAACAAAGACTCACAAGACCTGTGTACATGAATACCCCATATTCGTGAACCTCAGAAAAGATTGCTAAACTGGGCATATAAAGGCATCTATAGGTCCAATGTAACCCCCACCAAAAATTCAATGGTATTTTTTCACAAAAATAAAAGAAAATCCTTAAATGTAATCTCAGATAACCCCCCCCCCCAAAAAAAAACAATTCTGTTTGGTTTTTTGATTCAGGACCATCCATCTATGCTGAACTGGAACTCTCTCTGTTGCCCAGGATAGCCTCAAACTCACAAAGCCTCTACCTCCGCTGGGACTGCAGACAGGCATCACAATGCCTAGCCCTGATCTTGAGGGACTCAAAACTAGAGCCTCACACTTTCCGATTTCAAAACATACAACAAAGCTAAAACAGTCGTATGAGTTTAGACAAAAGATCATGTGACCAATACAAAGCTACAAGGATCAGAATAGTTAGACACTAGTCTGAAGACAGACAGGCCAATGAGGCAGAACAGCGATCCCAAACTAAACTTGACACATATCACCCAATGAGCTTAGACAGGGAGAAGATCACCCAGCACTTCCTGTGGCGGAAACCCACAGGGGAAGGAGACCTAACCTCTCCCAAGCCCAGATACAAAAATTAAGTCAATTATAGCCATGTCTGATGGCATGCCAGTAGCCGCTGCACTCAGGAGAATAATACGTTGAGGCCAGGCTATGAAATAAGAAACAGTCTCCAAAGGATGTCAGGACCACGGGGGGGTGCACCCACCCACTGAGACAGTGGGGGCTGATCTAGTGGGAGCTCACCAAGGCCAGCTGGACTGTGACTGAAAAAGCATGGGATAAAACCGGACTCTCTGATCATGGTGAACAATGATGACTGATGAGAAGCCAAGGTCAATGGCAAGGGGTTCAGATCCTACTTCATGTTCCGGCTTGGTGGGAGCCTAGCCAGTTTGGATGTTCACCTTCCTAGACATGGACGGAGGGGGGAGGACCTTGGACTTTCCACAGGGCAGGGAAACATGACTGCTCTTTGGATTAGAGAGGGAGGGGGAGAGGAGTGGGGGGAGGGGGAGAAGAGTGGGGGGAGGGGGAGGGAAATGGGAGGCTGGGAGGAGGCGGAAACTTTTTTTTCTTATTCTCAATAAAAAAAAATATATAAAAAAAAGAAACAGTCTCCAAAGGGCAGAGAAAATCCAGCCCTAAAGCCATGATATTCCTAAAAGAGAACATGGGTGAAGCTTTTGGCCATTGTTGCTAACTGCGACAATAAAAGCACAAGCAACGAAAGCAAAAAGCAGGTACGTGAGACTACCACAACAGGTACGTGAGACTACCACAACTCAGCTTCAACCCTAGAAGGAAACAATGAGCAGAGAACGCCTACAATTCAACAAAAGAATAAACAAGCCAACATAAATCTACATGGAGCTGGGGCTGCTGGCATGCCTGTAATCCCAGCACTAGGGATGCTAAGGCAGACTGAGAGTTTGAAGCCAGTCTGGGCTGCACAGAGAGATCCACTTTCTCGCCTCCATCCAATCCCTCTAAAACCACAACCAAAGTTGTCCTGGACAGGGCCAGTGCTACGGTCCCAGTTTCTTAGGGAGAGCCGCTTGATCCCACGAGTTCAACATGTAGTCCCCCCGCCCAGCCTGTGCAACATAACATTACAAAACACATTGGCAAACGTCTCAAGTGGACATTTCAGAAAAGACAAACAGACAAGCAGTGTATGGAAAGGTGCCCAGTGCCGCCCATAGCCAGGGAAATTCAAATCAAGAGGATGGGGTAAAACTGGAATACTCGTGCACAAACAGTGAAATGTAAAACTCTCCTGTAGGCTCCATGGAAAACAAAATGGCGTGCTCACGAGAATAAAAACAGTCAGCAGGGCAGTGGTGGCGCACGCCTTTAATCCCAGCACTCGGGAGGCAGAGGCAGGCAAATCTCTGTGAGTTCGAGGCCAGCCTAGTCTACAAGAGCTAGTTCCAGGACAGGCTCCAAAACCACAGAGAAACCCTGTCTCGAAAAAATATATATATATAAATATGTATTTATATATATTTGTTTTATATATATAAAATATGTATAAAATAAATATATATGTATATACATATATATATATATATATATAAAAACAGTCTTACCATCAGATCTACTGTTTGAGCTCGATTTCTGTGACTTGGATAAACGTGGCCAAAAGCAACTTAGGAAAGGATTTCTCTGACTTCCACTTCCAGGTCACACTCCCTTAGGAAGAGAAGCTGTTCCAGCAGAGGAAGACTGTCTGCCAACTTACTTCCAGACTCACCATGAGATAGATTCCTTACACAACCCAGGCCTACCTGCTGTGGACGACACTGCCTCTAGTAGGCTGGGCCTTCATGCATCAGTTACCAATTAAGACAATGAAGCACAGATGCACATGTACATAGGCCCACCTGAGGGAGGTCATCCTGGGTAAAGCGAGGAAACATCCACGTGATTAGCCGCCATATCCACAACCCTATATCTGGTGTATCAAAAGAATTGGAAGCAGTCTCAAAGAGGCATGCTGACAGCCGCTCTGTTCTCAGGTAGATTTGACCAGACATCTGTGGATGGATGAAAGGATCCACACATGGAATATGGGCTATGCATACGATGCACTATTGCTCACCCTTAAGGAAAAACATATGCCACATGCTAAAACAAGGGTGGTTCTTAAGGATACCATGGTAAATGAAAGGAGCCAGTCACACAGTAACCACGTCTGTGTGACTCCACTTATCTGAAGCCACTAAACTCAGACAGGAAGAGAGTGAGAAGGTGGCAGTCGCCGAATGGGTGCAGACAGTGAGTTTAACAACATGGAAAAGTACTGGCATCTCTGCGCAGCAGTGCGCATCCAGCCGGCTCTCTGTCCTGTATGCCTTAAACACCAGGCAAATGGGAGACGTGAACTCATGTTTTGAAGTTTTGGACTTTCGTGACTGAGAGGGAAAGTTCTGTTTTTCTGGGCTGGTGAAAGCGCAGCACTCCCAGGAGGAGGCGGACTGGAGAGAGGGCGTCTCAAGGTCCCTTCCAGACTCAGGATCTAATGCCTGTTTATTGAGAACCTCTTGGTGCGCGTGTTCTCTGTACTACATCGGAATGGAGTTTCCTGCGCGCCCTAAAAGCTTATGAGCTAAGGAGGCCAGAGAACAGGCAAGACATAAAAGCCTGTCAGAACACTGCGACAGCCTTAATCAGACCGTCTTTGCTTTTCTCTGCTTATAAGTCACTGGCTTTAAATTTAATATAGTGTCACGTCTTTATTTTTCTTAAAGTTTTCTTAAAAGATCATATAAAGATTTTCTTCCATGGTAAGACTTTTATATTATATTTTTCTTAAAATGGAGTATGGTACATTTACCCTCCATGAGACAAGTGCGTATAACTCACCTTGCTTTATTAACAACACTGCTCGAGGCTTCTATGCCCCTAGCAATAAAAATGTGTTTTCAGACCCATCAAACCAATGAAATCTGAGTCTTCAGAGCACAAGATAATGAAAATCTCTAGGCCGGTGTCTTTTACTACTTTTAATCTGTTAACAGACCCCGAGTGTCTCCGACGAAAGGCATTCTGGCGTGAATCGCTGTCGTTAATAGCATTCCATACAGGTAAGTCTTGATTATTCCAATTTCTCACAAATTTGGACACTTTTACTGCCTGTAACATCTCTAGGGGAGAAAAAAGGAAAGAGACCCACGCAATTGATTTCTCCAAACATACAAAGAAATGTAGTATGCGGACGAGCAAGCCGATCTTACAAATGCTGGATGTGGAACCTGGGGTTTCCAGCCACAATGTCCTCTAACCTAGAGGACAAGCTATCACCAAAAAGCCCTCTCCAAATGGACTGAGTGTTACAGAGGCCACCAGTCTGAAGACAGGGCTGTGGAGATGCTTTTTAAAGATGCAGCTGCAGGAAGAGCATTCTAGGGCTGGAGTACAACTGGGTCCTAGAGCACTTTCCCGGCATCTGCAAGGCCTTGGGTCCATCCGTAGCACTTGAAAAGCACCAAACAAAAATAAATGTCATCCCATCTCCCCCCTTCTTCCTTAAAAGAGAAGGCTACAGTACCCATGTGGAAGATGTCGGCCCTAGGAAAGGGAAAGGAAACACTCTTTTATGGTCTCCACAGCTGAGAGGATTGTACACAAACAGATCCTGAGTCCCCACCTTCTTCCTTTAGCCTCTCATATAACCCCATTATCCTTTCTGTCTCTCTGTTCGGCCTAACACAAATGCCTTTGGGCTTTGCCATCCCTTTGTTCTTCATCCTCCTTTCTTCCTTTTCTTGTGAGCTGTCCCCTTGTCACACACTGCTGAGAGGTGCTTTTCTCTTGCTAACCTGGCTTCTGTCCATTGACTTCTCAGACCCAGTCAAAGTCCTCCCCTTCCCTGCAAGAATAACATCCTTCTTAAGGACAAGTCAATTCCTTATTGCTTTTCAAGAAAGTTAGTCACCTTTCGTTATGATATGCACGTGAAATGTCTCCCGCAGGCTGGTGTGTTGAAGGTTGGTACCTAGCTGTTTGGGGCTCTTTGGGAAAGTTGTGGGAATTATAGGACCTAGGTCCTAGCAAGAGTAAGGGAGCCACTGAGAATATACAGTTGGTTTTGGCTCACAGTCTGGTGAGACAGTCCATTGTCGTGGAGAACTCATGGCAGAAGGAGTGGCAGATCACACACTGCATCCACAATCAGGAAGCTCTCTTCCCTTTTTATTCAGTTCAGGACTCCAGCACATAGATGATGTTGCCCACCTTCAGGGTGAAGTCTCCCCTCCTTAGCTGAAGTTTTTCTTAAAACATACTCATCGTCACCCAAGGTGCCACACAATGACACTAAATGTAGTCAAGTTTACCATTAGGATTAATCATCACAGGAAGCATATCCTTAGAGGTGCTACCTGGCCTTCATCCCTGTCTCCTTTCCCTGCTTCCTCCTCTATCACCTGTTCCTGCTTTTGCTCAAGCATCCAGGGAAGGCCACTCACCCATGAGCTAAAACACACCATTCCTCTGTTAGGGTACTGTTGAAATAGGAGCGGCCAGGCTGCGTCCCAGGCACCCCGGCCACCTGCTAGCTCATGCCCGAAATAACAACATACAAACTGTATTCATTTAAACACTGCTTGGCCCATGAACTCTAGCCCTTACAGGCTAATTCTTGCACCTGGACTAGCCCATTTCTAATGATATGTGTAAGCACCCCAAGGTGCGCTTACCGGGAAGATTCTAGCCTCTGTCCATCCTGGGTCGGAGCTGCCTGGGAGAGCTGAGCATGGCGTCACTGCTCCAGAGAGCAGAGCTGTTGGGTCTGACCGGAAGCAGAGCAGGGTCTGACCTCACTTCCTCTTCCTCCCAGAATTCTACTCTGTTTACTCCTCCCACCTATGCTTTAACCTATCAGGGCCAGCCAAGCAGTTTCTTTATTGCTCAATGACCTTCCTCCATCAGGGTACCCTCTCAATTTTGATAAAATTGACAAGAAAGCCAACTAACACACCAGCTTTTTGAGAAACAGCATGTAGCTATCCAAAAGGGTATGGACTAGGGACTTGTTTGAGAAAACTCAACATCGTGAATGGGTTTTTGTGGCCTGATGTACCAAGAACTTGCCCTGCACAAGGCTTGGGTGCACAGGAGGTGTGAGGGAAAAGGGGAAATCTCCAGGAGGTAAGGGTGTACAGTTAGAAATGAATATTGTCTAGCTAGTGGGATGCCCCTCCCCCTGCCTTCTCTTGCTGGGGCTCCCTCTGTAAACTCCACCAATGTTCAGCCAATCAAAAGCAGCATCAAGAGGTTGGACGTCGGGAGGAAAAGAGAAGCCAGGGTGTTTCTCTGTCTTCAGGGTGGTCTCTCTGGAGAGCAGGCAGCAGGCGCACCGGCTGTTGTGGAGCTATGTTTACTTCCTTGTTTGCTCCTCCAGCCAGTGGGTGGCTGCTGTGACTTCCTGGCTGTCTCACCATCCTGGAGCCTTCTAGCATCTTCAACACCAGATGAAACTGGCCTGAGGTGGACATTTCATATTCAAGCCATAACAGGTTGTTTCCCTATATATAGATGTGGTGGGAAGAGCTTGTAGAGGAGGGGATGGTGCAAACAGAGAGATGGGTAGGGACATATGGGTTGGGCATGCATATGCAAACTGATCAGTTTCCCTTTCTTTGTCTAGATTATCCAACCCCCAGCAATAGTAGGAGAAAAGGCAAACTCATTCCACCTCCAAACACGTAAGTCTTGTCTCTGCCAGACAGACTTGGATGCACTCTTGGGTCCTGTTGAAATAGGAGCGGCAGGGCTGCGTCCCCGGCACCCAGCCGCCCTCATGGCTAGCTTATGCCCAAAATAATTACACGGAAACTGTATTCTTTCAAACACTGCCTGGCCCGGCTAGTTCCAGCTTCTTATTGGCTAGCTCTTACATATTGTTCTAACCCATTTCTAATATTCTGTGTAGCCCACGAGCTGGCTTACCAGGGAGGATCTTAACCTGCGTCTGTCTGGAGCGGGAGAATCATGGCGACTCCCTCACTAAGCTTCTTTCTCCCAGAATTCTCTTCTGTTTTCTCCACCCACCTAATTTTCTGTCCTATGAGGGCTGATTCAGCAACAGCAGCAGAAAAAAAGCTGCGTCATTTTAAAGCGAGGCTTCCTGGGGCTGCCAGCGTGAACTCTGGCTTTATATTTCAAGGCTTTTATGGGACTGGATGTTTGTGTTCCTGCTTGGGATCGGAGGAGAGTGCTCTGAGAAGGTGCAGATGGCTCAGCGCTCCCCGCCTGGACCTGGGCAGAAGGCCGAATCAGGCTCAAGCAGGCGGAAGAGCATGGCGGATTCCTGCCGCCATACAGAGACGCGTTTTCAGACTGCGCAGTGCTCTGCATGTCAGATTTGGCTGTAACTTGGATGAAAAGAGTTTCTGTGCTGCACACTCAGTCTCAGAATTAAACTGCTGATTGCGGCTCCAATGTGGACTGCTGTGTGCCTGGAACCATGAATAGTTCAGGGGCACCAAATGGATCTGAGGCAGGAGCAGCTGCTCCATGCTGAACTGTGCTGGTCTCAGGCAGGAACTACCATAATTACCTTAAAACTGCGAAGTTAAGGTTTAGACTGGGCAGGACACAGGCAGTACCATATTACCTGTACATGGTACAACTTAAGTTTTTAAAAAATGCTTAACATTTTAAAAAATGATCCTGGATAGTAAAAAAAAATTACAGATTCACAATAAAACAGATTCAGACACTGTTGGATGAATGTACGTAGGCTTGGGAGAGAGAAGAAAAAGAATATAAAAAATAAAGTTAATGTCTTAAAAAGAAAAAGGGTAAAGTCTTTAAAGAGACAGAGTACAGACATACAGATAGTTATAGATTAAGAGAAATAAAGAAAAATAAGCCACGTAAAAATGGAAAATTCACAGAGAGTCTGGATTATGTACATTGTGTTTTCTTTAAATTTTTTGACTGTGAAGGAGCTAAGTACAGAGAGACATTTCGTTGCATGGGCTGCCAAGCTAAACCAAAATGGATATAAGGGTATTACGATTTCAAAATTTGGATCTAAGGTTATGATGCTTTGGAAAAGTCCTTCTTTTGTTTTTGCAGAGGATGTGACCCTGTGGATTGCATCTATTCCGATTTGGTATGATAGACCATGCCCTCCTGAAAGCTTGCCGTGAACACCCTCAAAAAATTGCTTCGCTCAATTGCCAACTGAGATGAAACTAGCACACAGGTTATACCATGAAAGACCTAATTAACGACGCCCCCATTCAGCAGGAAGCAGTTTGGAGAGAAAAAACTGCGCCCATGTTCCCAAATATTGTTTATAAATGTTCTTTTACATTTAAAGGGGGAGATGATATAGGTATGAATAATTTACATTGATATGGATTTTGCTTTAGTGATTTAAATTTAAGGTTAATTTTGTAATGTATATAGGTTGTTAATGAATAATCATTAATAATAGTTAAGTTTGTAGTCATGTTAGTTAAGATTTTCTAGATGTGCATAGATATATTTTAGATAGGCATTCTTCATATTTTTCAAAGATTATAGAATATGGCATTTTAAATGTTTTAATAACTTAGGACTTTTCATGACAATGAGACACTCTGCTCCTGGCAGCACCAATCTACTTCAAGAGGAAGATGGGCATCGAAGAGGATCCTTATGGAGTTTGATAGCCATTTGGGCAAGAAACTGCTCTTGCCTGGACTATTGCATAAACTGGACACAGAGAACCCGCAGAGAGAGGACTGCTGAACTTGCCTAAAGGTGAGATGATCTTTCGGGGTTCCTGATTCATGAAAGAGTCTGCAAGACATTCTTCAGGACAAGCAGATAGTGACTGCCTTTGAAATTTCCTGCTTTGTGGAAATGTCTGCTGGAAACTATGGGCCTGTAGGCCGAAGATGGATGCCCCAACGGTACAGAGGAACTTTGGGTGACTGTCCAGGCAGCGAGATGTCTCTGTCATTTCTAGAGTTTGAGAGTTTGCTTATTTCTTGTTTGCTTAGGTAATATTGTATCTTTCTGGACTCTTTGATGGAGTTAAGAATAGTTAGCTATAGTTATAGTTTTCCTTAGTTATGATATAGATTATTGTAATTTTTACTTGATAACTGTTTTGTTATATGTAATTTTGCTATGTTAAGTTAAAGCCTTCCTTTTTTTTGTTTAAACAGAAAAAGGGGAAATGATGGAGGAAGGTCATTGGTTAATTATAATAAACCAACTGCTTGGCCTCATAGCTTAGAACATAGATGGGAGGAGTAAACAGAATAGAATTCTGGGCGGAAGAGGAAGTGAAGTCAGACTCTGCTCTGCTCCCAGAGAGACTGAACAGCTCTGCTCTCTGGAGCAGAGACACCATGATGGACGGAGGCTAGAATCTTCCCGGTAAGCGCACCTTGGGGTGCTTACACACATTATTAGAAATGGGCTAGTCCAGGTGTGAGAATTAGCCTGTAAGGGCTAGAGTTCATGGGCCAAGCAGTTCTTAAATGAATACAGTTTGTGTGTTGTTATTTCGGGCATGAGCTAGCCAAGCGGCCGGGGTGTTGGGGACACAGCCCCGCCGCTCATATTTCAACAGGGTCCCTCTCTGGGGAGTCTGTCTCTTTGTGCTTTGTCATGTGCACCTCTGCTTTCACAGAAACTTGGCTGCTGCGTACCTAGGTCTTGTTTTTCCTGCCCTTTTAGTCTTTACATCAACATAGAAAAATGATCCATTCTTTCAATACTGGATAACCTCACCAAGGCAGCATCGATATTGCATTGCTAATTTAAGATAAAAATAAAAAAGAGAATGTGCCTGGTCTGCCAAATAATATTACTATTTTGCGAGCACATAATTGTAACACTGCACTGTTTCTTATGGAGGTATTATTGTGAAATACAGAGACTGTTTCCAGACAATCAATATGAATGTAAGTCAGGACAGCCATTAGATGTGATTATATAATAATCCTAGATCTACAAACCCATGATGAGAAACTAGAACATCAACCCATGGATTCTACCTATTCATGTTTAAAATTTTTTAATTTTATTACTATTATTATTATTATATTTATTGTAAAATGTATGAGCAAGATCACATGCTGTGGTGTGCATGTGGAGGTCAGAGAATAACTTACCAGTGTTGGGCCCCTCCTTCCAACAAGTAGGTCCTTGGACCAAGCTCAGGTCATTCACCATACATGACAGTAAGAACTTTTTACTAACTGAGCCATCTCTCTGTTTCTCAAGACACATCTGACTCTCAGCCTTAAAATCCTCTCACTCTAGCTTAGTTCCTGTTGTGATAAACACCATAACCAAAGGCAACTTGGAGAAGAAAGGGTTTACTTTAGACTACAGGTTTCCAGCATCGAGGGAAGCCAAGGCAGAAGGCTGAAGCAGAGAGCACAGAACACCGCTCTTTACTCAAGCGCCTATGGGCTTGCATTCAGCTACCTTTCCTACACAGCCCAGATCCACCTGCCCAGGAACGGCACAACCCACAACAGGCTGGGTCTCCCTACATAGATTAGCAAACAAGAAAATGCCCCCACTGACTTCTGCACAAGCCCAGCTGCTAGAGGGAATTCCTCTACTGAGGTTCATTCTTCCCAGGCATGTCAAGACTAGGCATCTATAGAGTGTGTTCACCTCATTCGCACAGAGGGCTCTGGACACTGAACTTCCGGCAGGGAAGAGGTCTCCCCAGGAGCAGGGCACTTCTACTTAATATGGAGAGTAGCATAGCATGTGAACTGTACCAGGCCCGGCAGCTCTGCCACATCTGCGTGGGCACACACAAGCTAGACACTCAACCTCTGCACTATAGGCACAGCCTTTGTGCCCACGTTTTGTTGGTTTTTATTTTTAGGACAAGATGTCATATTTCTAAGGCTTGCCTGGAACTTGCTAGGCGGTTGAAGATGACCTGAAACTTCTGATACTTCTGTCTTCACTTTTCCAGTGCTGGGATTTCAGACATGTACCGTCACTCTCAGTTTTTAAAAGAACCTTGACTAAGACAGACTATTAGTAAAATGGAAATTTGTCACCTAATTGAGCCTCATACACATCTAGCGAGAAGCAGGCACCAGTGGTGTGTGGAAAGCAGCAGTTTCTATAAATACAAGAAGCTATTAAAGCCCATCAAGTCAGGAAGCAGCTGAGAGATGGTTCCCTTGTGGGGACAAAAGAACTCAGTGGCCAGTCTGCCCTACTCAGAGTTTTAGACAAGGAGGAGAAGCAGAAAACTCATGTCCATTGTAAGACATACTATGGGAAAAAGTGAAGCCAAAAAACAAAGATTCCAGAAATATCCAATGTTCTCATCAAATTGTGGCCAACTCAGAATCAGAACCTGGTGAAATGAAGGTAGAGATGGCCAACAACACAGTTGGAGAAGACAAAGGCACTAAAACAATGGCACAAGGGTTTCTGCCATGAAATCTGCAAAGCCCAAGTAGAATGCGGGACTCTAATGAGTCCACTGTTGGCTTTCTTGCCTGTACTGTCAAGCTGAAAGGAAAGACAGGCTAGTGATGCATGCATCTGACCCCATGAGCAAACAGGAACCCAGGATATCCCCCTGCACTGAGAGTTCCAAGTGTGATATACACAATAAAGCCTTCTTGGAGCGAGTGCATGGAGATGACGCCTAAATCATTATGTCAAGAAGAAGCAAAGAACTGGGGGAGAAGTTTGTATGTATTCGTAGTGAGGGAATGTCAGACCACCCTGGAAATTCTGAAGAGCACCTGCGGAAAACTTTTGAATGTTCAAATTGTCCTGAATTTACTAGAAATAGCACTCTCAAATGTCACCTCACTACATGCCAAACTAGAGTGGGGGCCAAAGAAAAAGGGAAGAAGCTTTCTAAGTGCCACATCTGTAAGAGTGTCCTTAAGAGCCGAGGCCAGTCCAAAGACCACTTGATAATAATACACGTTAGAGATACCCAACTATTGTTCTCTATGACTTGTAGTTTATGCAAGGAATTGAATTAAGGAGGTATCTTAGTGACGCTCACCATATTTCAGAGGGTCTGATAACTACTAAAGAAGTCCTTACAGTAGAAACATGTGTACAGACTGAACCATGACATCAATAACTATTACAGAACAAGTAGGAAAGTGCATGTATTACTGTTGCATCCAGTTCGTGAGCCAAGAGGAGAGAGCGCCTTAGCCAAAAATCAGGAAGATAGTGAGTGTCTAGAGATCAAGTCATGAGTGTGTTCCCAAGCTGGAAAGCCCGAGAAGGACAGAACAGCTGTGCCAGTATCAGGACGAAGTAACAAATGTTCTTGAATTTACATGTGGGGTAAACTGATGGACGATGTGGCCGTCCTTAAGCTAGCAGATAGGTGGACCAAAGTTAAATTATTTCCTGTTGCACTGAACTGTTTCTATGGAAACTAACCAATGCCTGTCCTCCCAGACAGTGCCACAGAATGGAGATATTTCTCCTAAGTGGCAGGTTTGAGATGTATATTTCTGGTAACTTTAATAGATTATATTCTGATGTAATAAAATCCTTTTGTACACTGTGAAGATGTGCTGCTCTCATTGGTTTAATAAAAAGCTAACTGGTCAATGGTGAGGCAAGAAGAGGTTAGGCAGGAAAGACAAACTAAGAGAACTCTGGGAAGAAGGAGGGCAGAGCCACCAAGAGATGTGGAGAGAAGAAAGATGGATATGCCATGTTAAAGAAAGGTACAGAGCCATGTGGTAACCCATAAGCAATATGGATTAATTTAACTTGTAAGAGCTAACTAGAAACAAATCTAAGCTATCAGACAAGTATTTCAAATTAATAATAAGTTTCTATGTGGTTATTTGGGAACTGGCTGGCAGAACAAAAAGTCAGCCTGCAGTATTCTGATTGCATAATTGGGTACACATGTATCTAGTTTCATCATTTCGATGAGAGTCTCCTTTTTATTTTTTCTAAGTCATATCCTTTATCAAATTCTTTGCATACTATAAAGTTATGCATAAAATTATTAGTGGCAGCCATGGTGGCATATGCCTTTAATCCCAGCACTCAGGAGGTAGAAGCAGGTGAATCTCTGTAAGTTCCAGGCCAGCCTGGTCTACACAAGAAGTTCCAAGACAGCCAGGACTAGTAGACAGACCTTACCTCAAAGTGCAAACAATAAAAAAAAAGCATTAGAATGCATACTTATGTACTGTAATGCATATAAGAGACACAAGTGTTTAGGAAACACAAGGCTGCATGAAGACATGTGCAGTGCTACTGTGTGGCTAACGTTTGGGGTCTGGCTGACTTGTTTTGGGACACTATTCTCATCTATCCAGTGGCTACTGATGCTGTCCCTTCAGAGTGGTGGTAGCAAACTTCCTAGAATGTTTAAAAAATAAAAACAAACAAACAAAAAGTCCTGTGCTTGTTCCTTTTGCATACCAACTAAGCCTTTGTAAAGCATTTCTGGTTCTTTCAAGGTTTTTGTTTTTAGAAGCAATGTAGACTGCTTTAGTAGTTGCTGTTTTTACTTAAAACAAGTACCAATTCTTTTCCATTTAAGTTGAAATTTTTTTTCTCTTAACAGCAACTGAGGGGCCATTTTTAATCGGAAAATTGACACGTGACAAACTTTATTTTGAAGAGATGTTGCCCTAGTCTTTTTTATCACAGATGGAAAAAAAATAGACAAACATTTTTAAATTAACAAATTTAAAGTAAAGCACAGAGAAGTAGATGTATATAAATATATCAGACTTTGTTTTGGTTAGTATCTTTTTCCCCAGTCATGTTTGCACTAAGTAGAATTGGCTGATCTTGTGTAAACCGGGCTGCCTCTGCCTCCTGAGTGTCAGGATTAAAGGTGAGCACCACCATGCCTGGCCCCAATTCTTAATGTAAAAAAATTGTGCTATAGCTTTCAAAGAAATACAAATAAAAATGATAATCTGTGGACTTAAAGTAGGTATGTAGGGTGCTGGAGAGATAGCCCACAGGTTAAGAGCACTGGCTGCTATTCCAGAGGACCCTGGTTTGATGATAGCTCACAACTGCCTATAACTCTGGTCCCAGGGGATCTGATGGCCAATTCTGACCTCTGTTGGTACCAGAGTGCACAGGCCTACATATAAGCAAACTTTCATACACATAAAAATTAATTGTCAGAAGCCATGGTAATATACAGCAGGTGTCAACGAGTGTTCAAATGTCAATCCACCAGAGAAATGATTCTATGATGGATGAGAATCCCAACCAGGAAGGGCCTATGGAGCCACCAACTCTGGAAACTGTAGCTCCTGTCTGTAATTTCAGATTTGCTAAAGCAGCTAAGTGTAAATGGAGACTTTTTGTCCCTCCCAGTCCTGTAGCTGCTTTTAAAATAAACACTCAGAGGCTTAATATTAATTATAAATGTTTAGCCAGTAGCTCAGGCTTATTACCAGCTAGCTCTTACATTTAAATTAACCCATTTCTATTCATCTGTGCATGGCCACATGGCCTGTGACTTACCTGTGCTCTGGTATCTTGCTCCTTCGGAAGCTGCTGGTTCCTTTCCCGCCATGCCCTTCTTTTCATGTCTCTCTACTTGGATTTCCTACCTGACTCTATCCTGCCTTGACACAGGCCAAAGAAGCTTTATTCATGAACCAATAAACACAACACATATTCACAGAGTACAGAAGGACACCCACATCAGCTATGGTGTCTCCCAACATCTGCACTGTAGTATGTAATTTCATATGTAATTACATATGTATGTGTAATCTCATGATTGCATCTCAGTCTTATGGCCACACATACATATAGGTGATCAGGAAGATGACTTCTCATTAATTTTATAATTTTAATATATAGAAAATATTCTAGGGCCAGGCGGTGGTGGCGCACGCCTTTAATCCCAGCACTCGGGAGGCAGAGGCATGCGGATCTCTGTGAGTTCGAGACCAGCCTGGTCTACAAGAGCTAGTTCCAGGACAGGCTCCAAAACCACAGAGAAACCCTGTCTCGAAAAACCAAAAAAAAAAAATATTCTAGGATATGCTTCATACCTAGATCTATCATTCCACAAGGACTGGAACACTCAAAAGCCTGCTTTTTTGCTTTTACTCAAACTACACAACAATTAGCTCATTTTTACCTCAAAGCAAGTTCAAATTAGACTAAATGCTTCTGTAAATGGATCATAAGTTAAAAACTCTACAGTTATACACAAGATCAGAGTCACAGATGTCTAACCAAGGTTATTAACACAAAGTATCCTAAAATGTCAGGCCAATTTTTCTAACCAAACTTGGCTGACAGCATAGGCCAGCGGCCACTCCCTACTAAATTCCTTAGCAATTAACACTCTATATAAACTTCTTCTGATCTCAGTTTATGATACCAAACTCAAGCTGTTTATTGTTAAGTTTCTCCAAATAAAAATTAATCAATTAACCAAGCCCAGAGAAAACAGTCTTATGTCCAGTTACTGTGGGTAAAGTTTCACAATTAGCCAGGGCTGGAGAGGATGGTCTGGCCTTGCAGTCTAAGTTACGAGGAGTTTCCCCCACCCCTTTTTGTGTTCTACCATCTCAAACAGGGTAAGAGAATATATTTTTAGAACCAGAGTATTTTCAGTGCAGCTGCCCAGGAAAGTGCCAAGCACCATGTCCCTGCCTATGCGTTGCCGTAGTAAATGGTTCAGCTCCTTATCACTTCCCAAGGAGATGTAACTCTTGTAACTTTTTTTCTTATTGCATCTAGCCTCCTGCAAAAAATATATTTAAGCTAGGTGAACAAAGCAGGAGAGAATTGAAACAACAAAGAACTAGAAAGAATTGGAACTTGGAAGAAAATTAGAGGACAGAAAAATAAAGAACATGACCCAAACAACACATGTGTGATTTTATTCCGAACACCTCAGACAGGAAAGTGTTAAGTGCAGTTTCACCATGGTTTGGAGCTTTTCTTCGAACCCCAGAAGTAGCCTTGAGAACTGGTCTCTAAGTCTACTAATAATAAATCTCTTTTTAAAGTAGGCACATAGGTATTTTTTAATCAGTATTATTTATAAAATAAAATGTAGAAACTATTTTATTTTATATTTATTTATATTTATTTATTTAAAATCAGAATTTGTTGTTTTTGCTTGACAGGATCTCACTATGTATTCCAGGCTGGCATCCAACTTGAGATCTTTCTTCCACAACCTCTGGAGTGCTAGGATTAAAGTTATGCACCACCACATCTGACTGACAAACTACCAGGTTTTCATAAGGCTTGGTTACTGTCTTACTTTGGGTTTTACTGCTATGAACAGACATCATAACCACAGCAATGCTTATAAAGGAAAACATTCAACTGGGGCTGGCTTACAGTTCCAAGGTTTAATCCCTTATCATCACAGCTGGAAGCTGGCAGTGTGCAGACAGACATGGCACTGGAGGAGCTGAGGGGTCTGTCTCTGGATCCACAGGCAGCAGGAAGTAAAACTTGTCAGGCTTGAGCTTCTGAGACCTCAAAACCCATCCCCTGGCTCCCGTAGTGACACACTTTCTCCAACAAAGCTGCACCTACTCCAACAAGGCCATACCTCCAAACAGTGCCCCTCCCTATGGGGGCCATTTTTATTCAAACTACCACAGCTGAGGTTGGCCTTGCTCTTCAGCTCAACAGAAGCTAGACTTGATGTAGCCAACTGGCCGATGCTTTCTTCCAGTTGGCTCAGGGTGAGACACAGCTAAAGACAGCCCAGTCGGAATGTACATCAGGAAAGGCCAAGGTGGCCATGTCCTCACTCAAGCAGCCTCAGACAATGACAATGTCCAAACTGCTGCTGCCATATTGGGATCCGGAAGCAGGTTATAAATGCACCCAGTGCAAGTTAGGAAGGCAGGCTTCCAGGGAAGGCTGGTGTCCTTGCCTGCATCCTTTCCAGTATCCTTAACTAATACATTTACCTATTTGTTTTATAGCTTAAAGTTTTATCCAATTTGTATTCAATATTCTATTTATTGTAACTAACAAAATCTTAACTGGTTCAAAACCCAGACCTTGCTCTCACAACTGACTATACTCACAAGAATCTTGTTAATGGACGGCACTGCCTTCCATGCCTTGAATGGCTGCCACATGAGGGGCTGCTGCTGCTGGGGAAATTGAGAGGAGGTGGTGTTGAATGGGTAATGTAATTTGTTCTAGATTGAAATGTATCCCAAATGCAAAAGTATTTCTCCCCGGCACATTTTAGAGCAGGTTTATTTGGGGTGTTACCAACTATCTTTGGGTCACATGTCACTTCCCAATAACTCCTGAAGATTTCTGCTTCCATCAAAGACTTTTACCCTCAAGAAACTATGGTTTTCACTCAAAGCAGCAGCAGCAGAAAAGAATGATTCCTCCTCCGGCTGCCTTTTACACTCCTGGACAAAACAGTTTCCATTCCTGATCAACTGTACCTTTCTTTTGAGAGAGTCTCATGTAATACAGGCTGGCTCAAACTCACTACATAGCTAAGGATGACACAGAACTTTGGTTTCTCTTGTTTCTCCCTCACACAGGTTTATGTGGCACTGGGACTCGAACCCAGAGCCTTGTGCACAGCACCGTACCCACGGAGTTATATCCCCAGCCTTCCCTTTACATTTCTTATACTTGAACTGAGCCTCATTTCTCAGGCATTTACAATGTCTTCGACCTTTTACCTGGCTTGATGGAGGCCAAGGTCTTACCCTCCTCATGGGGACAATTCCACTGAGCAACTGTTATTGGCACTGACTTCAACTTTGGGTTATTATATGACATCTTTCAAAGCCGCGGAAGGCTGCGTGGCTCATGATCTGGCTATTAGATTAGAGCCCCATATTGCTGGAGGGCTGCACTTCTAAAAATAGTGAAACCTAATAAGCTTGACTAGATAAAAGGAAAGTCGAATCCTCAATCTCGAGCAGAGAATTCTTCTCCTGGTTCGACACAAGCACACTTGCCCCGAGTAGTTCATCACTGTGACAGCGCATCTTAGAGGAAGGGTCTTCTGGCTTCCCGTGCTTGGGGCCCTTGGTTTCAGAGTTCGTAGTCTGTGGTCACTGTAGCGCCATTGTTTCTACACCCGTGGCGAAGCATTTGTGTGGAGAAAGAAACCTACTCACCTCATGTGGAAACAATATGAGAGGCAGAGGACAGGCCGAGGAGACAGTGGTCCATGCAGTCAACCCAGACGTGGGCCACCCGTTGATGGGGTAACAGTCCTCATGACACAGGCCCTTCCCAGAGTCCCATCTTCCACCACATTGAAAATGAGACGGGGCTACCTTCCCAAGCTAAGCAAGAACACACAGGCTTCATTGCCTTCTTGAGTATATTTTCAGGGCCTATGCGATAGAAATCTCCTAACTGCTGGTAAGGGCTTCTAAAATGTACTTTTACATACCTCCACGTACATCCTTGAGGGTTGTAACGGGAAGGAGGTGAACACTGCCAGTATGTCACTTCGCCTCCTCAGATTTTATTTTCTTTCTGTGGAACCTGTCACTTATTCAGTGAAGGAAAGCAAATTTATTCGTAACGTATTTCTCTATAAGTAACTTGCTTGTCCCAAAGGGCCAAGTAGTAAGCTGACATCAGGGAAGTCTGGGACCCTGGCATCACGAGTCTGCCTGGCAAGGTGGCGAGCACCTTTTGTCACTGACCCATTTCGCCAAACTATAAATTTCATATTCTTCCCCAAGTCACGTCCAAGACTAGTTAACAAACAGGGCTAATCTCTGTTAGAGAACTTCTCTGTGTGTAAACTTTCTCTCTAATATGCTTAGTTCCCTATATTCTTAGGATGTCCGACTTTTATCTCTGGGATTTTAAATACACATCAAATTCATTTGTCCTTTAGCTTTAAAATGTTTGCAGCAAATCTTTGCCCACTGTCAGTCCCCCCTCCCCCCAACATCTCTTTGATGTAGATTGTCTATCCACTCTGGAATAATCCAGGGATAATTAGAATTTCTTACCTGTTCTGCCCAAAAGGAAACAATTTATCACAAACTGTCAGGGATCCAGCTTTAAATTACCAGGAGCCCAATAAGAGAGCTAAGGAATCTCCTTTCCAATTATAGTGATTGATTTCTCGGCAGCTGAGTAGCATGGCTCTTTTTAATTATGTTCACTCCGATCAAATGTGAGAAACTTCATTTTATTTTCCTTCCGAGGAACAAGATACGACAACTATTAATCCCAGGGGTAAGAGGCCAGACCCTGCAGTGCCTGTGGCAGAGGCGGCCATGGCACCTGTCAGTGGGGCTTGTCTGCTTTTATGGTCTCAGGGGCTGTTCCAGCACTAGAGGGGAAGAATAATGACTCCCTCAGACAGCTCACCCAAGGACATGCTAAGTCTTCCAGACCCAGGGGCCACGACCGTGACAAGATGCTGGGTATGTCTCCCAGTGAACAGGTGTGGGATCCCCTCTGTGTGCTGTGATTGGCCTGTTGATAGGGAAGAACTTAGGCGGGGAGGACTGGACTGAATGCTGGGAGGAAGAAGAAGGGCAGAGTCAGGGGGATGCCATGGAGCCACCATCGGAGACAGATGTGCTAAAACTCTGCTGGTAAGCCACCACCCCGCGGTGATATACAGATTAATAGAAATGGGTTAAATTCAGATGTAAGAGTTAGCCAATAAGAAACTAGAGCTAATGGGCCAAGCAGTGTTTCAATTAATATAGTTTCTGTGTGGTTATTTTGGTTCTGGGCAGCCAGGATGAACAAGCAGCCTCTCCTCCTACAGACAGGAATCTAACAGGGGAATGAAGAGTTGGGAACAGATCTCAATTCTTTCTTGTGCAAAGAACAGAGCCACAGTACTGGAGACAACCCAGTGTGTAAGGTATACAGGTGTCTGAAAGTTTGGGGTCACAAAGACAGAGACCACCACTCCATCTGAAGTAGCACAAGGTGACCCCTACCAAGAGGGTGTGTGCAAAGGGCAAGCACACGGAGAATATGCCCTTGGTCTTTACTTTTTAACTCTTTCCTAAAGATGTATTTTTATTTTATGTGCACTGGTGTTTTGCCTGCATGTATACGAGCTGCCATGTGGGTGCTGAGAATTGAACCCAGATCCTCTAGAAGAGCAGTCAGTGCTCTGACGGGCTGAGCCAGCTCTCCAGCCTGGTTTGATTTAAACTCAGGCAGTGACTGTGTCTTTTCCTCATTGACTATAGTTGAACCTCATTCAACAATATTCAGTTGGCCAGTCCCTAAAGAATGGGTAGAGAAGTGGAAGAGGAGAGGCCAGCCACTTTAAGCTGAGAATATAGCTGGGCTTTTGTGTAAACAAAGGCTTTACTGGGTTGCAGTGGGTGAATGAAACATTTGCATAAAAGTCTTCTGAGGTGGGGGACATGAAAAGATTTTAATTCCTTGTCATTGTCACAGATGTTATAGCACTTGACTGAAAAGACTCATTTAATGTTGCTTAAATGGAATACACAAAGGTTTTTCCCCCGCTGGGATGACATCAGGACACGTCATGTGTCATAAAGAACTTTGAGAGGAAAAAAAATAAACTTCAGAAGCAATTTAGAAAATGCCACAAGCCAGGCAGTGGTGGCACACGCCTTTAACCCCAGCACTTGGGATGCAGAGGCAGGCGGATCTCTGTGAGTTCGAGGCCAGCCTGGTCTACAGGAGCTAGTTCCAGGACAGGCACCAAAGCTACAGAGAAACCCTGTCTCGAAAATTAAAAGAGAGAGAGAGAGAGAGAGAGAGAGAGAGAGAGAGAGAGAGAGAGAGAGAGAAAAGAAGAACACGAGTCAGTCTTTCAGCAAGGCTCGTGGGGGCCCCTAAGGCTCCCCTGTTGCCATGTTCCTAACCTTCAGTGACAGGCCAGAGGGTTCTCATCCCAAAGTCCCAGAGCTGTTGCATCCCCAGCATCTCCTCCTACCACCCTCCATGTGATCAACAGACTGGCATCAGCTCATCTCTCGTGGCATACAAAGGTCACATTTCATGCTCTGGTTATTTTCTATGATCTGTGCTCCAAAGTCTACCATGGCCAGACAACTGGCTTTCTCCAAAAGCTTCCAAATAGTAAAGATAATTCTAGAAACTTCTCAGTTTTAAACTCCCCCACTCTACTGTAGGATCCTAGTCTAACCGTTAGTAGAAAATGAACTGTACTGTACACTAAGCTTTTGATATTTTATAAAATCCATAGGCTGAGACGGCATTCTGCCTGTACTACCCCAAGCTGTTTGCAATACTAAGAAACCACGCACTACGCTCTGCGTTCATGAGGCAGTCTAAACATCTACATGCAAGACAGACAATCAGCCACCTCATCATTACAAAGAGGAGAAGTAAAATGTCACCTCCATGACAACAAAGAAAATAACAGGAAGAGGCAACAGAAGTCATAAAGAAACTCTGGTCTTACGAGACCTGGACGGAGGAGGGTTTTCCTTGGACTTCCCACGGGACGGAGAGCCCTGATTGCTCTTTGGGCTGACGAGGGAGGGGGACTTGATTGGGGGAGGGGGAGGGAAAGGGGAGGCGGAGGTGGGGAAGAGACAGAAATATTTAATAAATAAATAAATAATAATAATAATTAAATAAATAATAATAATAACAAAAAAGAAACTCTGGTCTTACTGAGTTGGGCAGAACTCTAAGCTTAGTGTGGCATGGGCAAACCCGTAATAGAAACACGCTAAGGACCATTAGCTCAGGAGACAGGAAGCAGGCAGATGTTAGGAAGCTCAGACTGCCACACTACAAAGCCCAGATCATTCACGCATCCATACACAGAGCACAGTCTGTCCAAGTGGCTGCGCTGGGAGGGGTGGATGAAGCAGAGACGGGTGCTGAAATAACCCAAGGGTTGTCACCGCAGGGCTGGCTAGGACATGAGGGTTGAAGAGGAGGAGGCAATGGGGGCTCACAAACACATGGAAAATGGGGGTTGTCTCTGAGTTGTTTGTGGACCCTTAAGTTGACTCCACAGACAGGCTCTTGGTGTTTACAGAATGCTGTGACGGTTTGTCACACTCCTAAACAAGACCTTGTTTTCAATACAAGCATCCTGCAAGGCTGGGCATTATTTCCATCCTTTCGCAAATGAGAAGCTGACACCGGACCAAGAAAACCAGTTAATCAGTGTCTTCTCCTTGTCCAAACAACTGAATCAGGAAGCACTGTTCTGCTGGCTTTTTCTGGGTAACAGGGACAGAGTTCACAAAAGTGCACTCTGGGAGCTAGCTGTGCTGGAAGGACTCTGCTGACTGTGTCTGTTCCAAAAGTAAAAGGCAAACAGCCACACTGAGTTGCATAAGTGCTAAGCCTGACAACTGACTAAACTGCTCTATCACAAGCAACTTTTAGACCCTGGGCTTCCTATTGGAACGTCTAAAAGGCAAGCAAAGAATTCACAGGCAATGGTTTAGACACTGCAGGACTTTAATGTTCTTCACATAGTCAACAGAAAACACTAACAACATATGAACGATGGGGAAAGACCTCAGCAAAGATCTGGAATGTACGGTATTGCCCTGATCAAACTACAAAACAGCCATGTAAACACAATTCGTGGGGATGGGAGGGTAACTGAGTTTTGTTTAACAGCCTAACCGGAAAGCAAACAAGCAACCATTTCTTCTACTTGTGGCCAGGATAAGAAAAGTGAATCATGGAACTTCTAGATCTTTCTTAGAAAGCGGCTTTAGAAGGGAGTCGGTAAAGGGTGCAACTGCCCACAGCAGGGGACAGTCGTGCACAAAGTCATGGGCTGAACAAACACTAAAAGCATTGACAGAACTGTCTCATTAGAAATATAAAGGCATAGATATAAATCGTATGGTATTAAAATCATACCCACTATATAAGCACTCATAGCGTATGTCACTTTTATCTTGTTATGAGAATAGCAGTCTACAGATTCAAAATGCTCACTGTTGACTTTAACCAAGAGCTGCATAACCCAGAAAACTCACTGCTGTCAGATCCAACACATGCACTCCAACCTCCTTGGGGTATGCTCCTGTGAACCCAAAAATAACTAATCAATTCGGCAGAACAAAGTCCGAGGCTAGGACTGTGAACCGCCTGAGGGAACGAAGCCAGGCTGGATTCATTAGAAAAGCAACAGGAAAGCTTTGAAAGTGCTTCCAGGTCAAGTCAAAATGAAGGTGGCCATCAGCTGGGAGTCCCATCAGCTCTGCAGAGCCCTGGATGGTTAGGTGTTATTCTTCGAAGAGTCTGTGTTAAGCATGTACTGGGGAAAATCCACATCTGTTAAGTTACTGTAGCCGATCTGAAGGTACTCTGAACGCCGCACGGTGCTCACAGACAGCGTGGAGCTGGTCATGCTCACAGCTGATGCATCTCCAAGAAGTTCTTCATGAAGGCAGCCAGCTTCTCAACATCTTCAATGGTGACAGCATTATACAGAGAGGCTCGGATGCCTCCCACTGACCTAGAACAACAGACCCAACCGTGAAGACTGAGAAAATCAGGAGAAGGCATACCAGTGTCAAAGCCCTTGCCTACCACACTTAAGGTTCACGCTTGAACCTCAGCGACACAGAAAAAAAAGTGCACTTTAAAAGGCATCTATTTCAGCATAACCCAACTTTCACTAACTACCCCTCCTGAGTTGCAACTCTGAGCCCAGTGCTCAACTCCCTGCCTGTAAACCATTCCCCCCCCCCCCCCCCCCCGCAGGGAGCATGAAGCTTCTGAGCCTTTAAGGAAACCCCCTGTACAGTAAAGGTCAACCACCATGCTCACACTGGATTTCCTCAAACTACTCACATTTTTAGAGTAATTATCAACATTATTTGGACAAGGGAATTGGGTTTCACTCTGACATTTCCATACATGCATACACTGGACTTTGATCATACCCACACTATTCACCTTTGATAAAGAAGAAATAAAGGAGGGGAGAAAAAAGCCTGATGAAGAGGGTGACGGTGGGTTTGGGGCCACATCTCTCGCTAGACTTTGCAACAGTTCCAAGCAGACAGACTGAGCAAGCACTCTGGGGTCTCCTGTATGAGAACAGTTACTGTGCAGGATAGATGATGTGCAGCTGAGCCCAGTGATGGTCAAACTCGAGAGTAGAGCAGGCAGGCCCTAACCGAGGCACTTTCAGGGCCGACGCAACCCTAGGCAGGATGCACCACAACCCAGCCAGCAGGTCTGTCACGACTCCAGGCTGTGCAAAGTCCTGGATTTGTTTCAGTCTGCCTCTGGCATGAGGAAGGCTTACCTGTGCCCCTTCAAGGAGATCATGTTGAGTTCCACTGCCTTATCAAGAAACCGCTTCTCTAAGGCTTCATCTCCTTTGGCATTGCCAATGCGAAATGGAATATTCATCCTGCTTCTATTCTGGCGCTGCACTGGACATCTGAAAAGCATGTTTATTATTCCAGCTACATTTCTAAGAGGTGTAATGTCATAAACAAATCCACAGGTTTTTAAACAGTATCAGGGCTGGGGCTGGCATTCAGCCGACGGAGTGCTTAACGTGTAGAAGGTTCTAGGTTCTGGTGGTACAAGCCTATAATCACAGGAATCCGAAGTAGAGCCATGAGGATTAGCATTCAGGGCCATTCAAAGCCAGCTGGGGCTGACCATGCAGAGCCTGCGGACACTCCTCTGGCATTTGACTAAATCCCGGAATGATGAGGGGCGGTGCATACGCCCAATAAGAGACTGTGTTTTTGAAGAATAGCTATGGAGGATGAAGAAATGGCTCAGTCAGCCAACTGCTTGCCGGGCAAGTTTGAAGACTTGAATTCAGTTCCCCAGAAGCCATGGAGAGCCTGGTGTGGTCACACACCTCTGTAATCCCCTCTTGTGGCAAGACGGCCACTGCAAGCCAAGCGCTCCCACAGGCAGACACAGGCACTCAGGGGAAATGAAATGGCAGCGTGCTTTATTAGCCTTGTTTTCCAAGAATGCACTCACACCCTTCACCCACACAAATTCAGCAAGTCTTGGGTAAAAGTTGCAATTTTAATTTAGGATTGCAGCATCCTTCTTTTCTATTTCATGTGGCCCACAAAATACTCATAGGGAGAGCCAGTTACTGTTAGGCAGATATATCTATTACAAAAGACTAAGCCTCATGACCATTAAAAATGGAGGTCCTGGCTTGCTCAGTGAATATAAATGTTTATGTATATATGTGGAATTGGATATATAACAACACATTCACATACCAGGTGATATATGGCCAGTGGACATCTGTGCCCACCTTGAGGGCTAGGGAAGATTAAATACCATTACTATCCATGATGTTTCTAAGTCCCAGGCACTACCTTAGGGGTATCTGCTATTATGGCGAGAAGTTTGTTATGGCAGGCTAGACAGTGGATGCATGTCCATCTCTCACCACCCAGAACCCATGAATATGACCTCTTTGGAAAACTTGTCTTCTGCAGACAAAATGATGACAATGATCTTGACATTAGGCTACCATGCACAGGTGGGTGTATCAGCTCATGCCCACAATCCCGGCCTTGGGAAGGGGGGTGGAGAGAAAGCAGGACAAATCCAAGGCCAGTGTGAGCTACATAGAAAGTTCAAGGCCAGGCTAGGATACAAAGTGCAAACCTGTCTCAAAATAAAATCATCCTGAAGTATTGGGGATACCTAAATCCAATGGTTCACTCTCATGAAACAAAAACAGAAAAGGAAAAGGCCACTAAAGACAAGAGACCATGGCAACGCAGTTTAAGTCAGGGGCAATCTGGAGAAGAAAGATCCTTCCCTAGAGTCCTAGAGGGAGCCAACCCAAGAATACCTTGATCTTGAATTCTGGGCTTCTGAACCTGAGAATTTCTGTTGTTTTAAGCTGCTGAGCTTATGGGTGGTTTACTACAGCACCCCCAGGAGACACTTTCAAGATCTATGCACCGTCTGTAGACCTCACAAATGCAGCCAGCGATCAACACATGATCCCCCATCCCTTTGTCATGAAAGTACGTAACTAGATAAAAGTCAACTCTGCCGTAGCCAATGTCATTCAGACTGCAGGCCAGGAATGGGGACACCACTCTGAGTAAAGGGAAGGAGGCAAGGGAGTTGGCCAAGTGGGAAAACTGTTTATAGTGGATGAGGACCTGAGTTCAAATTCCCAGAGCCCGCATAAAGCCTGATGGGGCAGAATGCATCTGCAATCCCAGAATGCACTGTAATCCCAGAATGCATTGTAATCCCAGTGCTTCTAATGTAAAATAGGATGAGGATCCCTGAAGTTCAAGGGATTGTTAGCCTGGCAAAGGAAGAACAAAGAAACCCTGTTTCAAAGAAGATGGAAGGAAGGTGAGGACTGCTAAGGAGGTTGTCCTCTGAGCTACACAAGCAAAATGTCCATGTATGCCTGCACACAAGCCCATGGGGAAAGGAGGGTCAGGAGTAGGGGTTTACAGCACAAGGGACTAACAGAAAAATTTCGGCAAAGCTGACAGCCTCCTACAACTGCTCTCCATTGTCCCAGAGAGGAGGGAGAAGAGAGGGGGTCCTACCCCAGCAAGGCACACTTCCCCAGGTCAGAGTATTTGGTGACATGACCCAAAAGACTGGGATTTACCAAGAGCCAAGAATTTCACCACCTCCAACCCCAGCTCGTGAGGCATGGGAGCAGTATGCCAGTGTCCTAGGAAAAGGTAAGTTCCGAGGAATATAGTTTCCAATTCCCAAGAGATACAGTGCATTGACTTACACATAAAATCCTTGAGAATTGTCAATTATCTCATAAATCATTTGGGATTTGATGGAGCTGAGCTTCTCCATGGCTGCGGCTCCACCATTGTTCTTGATCCATTCCAGAACCATGCCCATGACGTAGATGCTAAAGCAGGGATAAAAGATACCACCATTAAGTTCACCTCTGCAAAAGTTAAAAGAACATATAAACAAACTGGTTTTGGGAGTCACACTGACACTTTTAGCATCATTACAGATGAAAAAGAGCAGGTCACTTGAAGAGTACAGCAGGGACTAGGCCATTGCAACTGGAGCCCATGAAGCATTCTAAAGAGGCGACATAGTGCGCCTTAGGAATGCCACACCAGTCCCTCTAGGCCCTGATGCAAATGCTCCACGACACCCAGACCATACATCCCCAGGTCTTTAGACTAGCAGGTCTCAACCCCTGAGGTGTTGAACGAACCTTTCACAGGGGTTATCTAAGACCATCAGAAAACACAGATAGTTATATTATGATTTATGATAGTAGAAAAATTACAGTTACGAAGTAGCAATGAAATAACTTTAGGTTGGGGTCACCACGTGAGGAGCTATATTAAAGGGTCGCAATCTCAGAAAGGTTGAGAGGCACTGCTCTAGGCTGTCTCTCCAACCCTACCCACCCTAAGCTCACACTTCACCTCCTGAATCCTGTGTCCCTTGCTCATATGATCCATATAAGGTTGTAGGGGTTGGTTTGGCTTGGCTTCCCACTCGCTCCTTTATTTTAAACTTCTGTGAGTATGTCTATGCCTTACATCCTAATGCTAGAAGGCTGGAAGCCCACACTGCTCTTCTTTTCTATCCTGGAGTCCCAAGTCAGCACCTCCTAGCTGACAGAGGTGATGTGGCAGTGGCAGACACCACAGGTTCCACACAGGGCTGGTCACCATGAAAATGTAAGCCTAGTCTTTACCACTGAGAACAAGGAGTCGTTACTACCTGAGGTAAACACCTCTCCTGCTCTTCTTAGCTCAACCCCCACACCCCACATACAGATCCAGCAGCAAGATTTGCTTCCTTGTCTCAAGAGCTGGGCATGAGACTTAACTAGACCAATCAGCAATCCCTGGGATGTTCTCAATAGTAGGGAAAGGCAGACCTGGACTAGCTCATTCCAAGTAGCAGGGAAGTCCTAGCAGATCTCGTTTCTACCTAAACAGAGAAGCCAACATCCTGGCTAGAGAAGCAAGGATCAGAAACGGAGAGCTACCGACCTGTAAATCTCAGAGCATGGGAGACCGAGGCAGGAAGATGGTTTAGCCTGGGCTACATAGAGAATTCCAGGCCAACCTGAACTACATTGCAAGCCCCTGTTTCTCAAAACAAACCAAAAAAGAAGTGGAGAAGAGATGGTGCAAGATTTGTGTTCCTGGTTCTAGGAGGACCAGCCATAACACAGGGTCATTCCGTTCCGAGCCGGTGTTCAGACTTCTCTTCCACAAGATGGACACTAGCACAGGGCCTGGCAAGAGCAGCCCACACGAACGGGAGCTGGTGGGTACCCAAACGAAACTGAAGTTACAGGGAGGTTGAGGATGGCAGGTGGCTTCCCCATCACTCTTCTCACTGTCTTTAAAAAGGTCCCACGCATCCCTAACTGAAAGCCCACAGAGCAGAAGCGGATCTCCCGTCCTCCGTGAGCTTGGAGTCTGCAGGTGGTCGGCTCCCAGCTCCAGTCTCCTCGGAGTGTGGTTGTGCCCAGGTATGGGATAAAGGTGATCTACAGGAACTGCAAAAGGTCTGATGGGAAAAGAGGCTGAGCCAAAACCTGGGATAGGGATGCCCCAGCTAGGCTGCTTCCTGTTCCCGAACACGTTACCCTACGCCAGGATCACCAGGTCTCATAAACCTAACCCAGGAGTGTCTTCCCAGAAGACAAGAGAAAGCAACACCAGACATACAGGCTCTTCACAAAAAGTAGGCAGCAGGCAAAAGCACAGTAGAACCTCTCCGAAGGCTTTCTTGGCCTAGTACTCCAGGCTGGTGATGGAGGAAGGGAAGAGATGCAGAAAACAGCCTTGAGGGGCTGGGCAGAAGAAGCAGGGGAGAGGGATGAGTGGGGGAAGAAAAGGGAACGAGTCTTACAGAAGTCTACAGTGCCTCGGTCTACTGTTACAGATCACAGTAGCCTGATTCAGGGGCTCCAATGTCCCATTTTACAGACAGGAAAGTGGACTCAGCTTCATTTAGCTAAAGCCATCCATCCCCAGTAGCTTCTAAAAGCTAAGATTCTACCCCAATGTCTGCCTGACTTCAAAGCCAAGGTGCCTTTCCCTCGTGCCAGGGCTATCCGTTCTGTCTGAGACTGTAGGCCTCAGTCACCAGCTTACCTGTGGCCACCTGTCGGAATGGCCACCTGTGCGTGTGTCATGTATGTATGCCCCTGTGTGAAAAGATGCTCTCAAAATCTATGCAACCCCGAACCACTCCTCCCCAGAATCCACCTCTGGTCTGCTTGCCCAGGCTCATCCCATCAGGTTACCAGAGCCAAGGAGAGTTCTGACGAACACTTCCAGGAAACCATGCTCACTTTTACCCAGTGCTTTGTAATCCCTGCGTTTCAAAACTGCGGATTCTCTACGAAATCTAATGCAACAAAGGCCCATGCCTCAGCGAGACCTCAGGACCAACACTGTGTTCAGGCTTGCTACCAAAATTCTCTGGCTGCCTTCTTAGGATCTGAGCAGGTCAATGCAGCAGAAAGCCAACACACTTCCACAGGCCAGCCCCCTTAGCCTGGGTCTCCGATGCCTCGGCAAGCAGCAAGTAGGTCTGAAGAAAGCAGACTGCCCAGAAAGCAGAAAGGCAACCCTGGGGAGAGGAAGCCCTGCCTGCTTTTCCACCCAGCTCCCAGGTACGCAGTGATGCTGGGCCCCTGTGATTGACCTCTGCCCTCTAAAGCTCTTAAAGCTGTCGGAGCCTTGCAATGCTATGTGGATTCACAACTTGGGCTCCATTCTTTCCCTCATTAGTGCACTCTTTTACCTAACTGATGCCTTCGGTATGAAACTGGCTACCTACAAGCACACCAAACAGGCTTGCCATCTAAGCCTGCCTAACCTTATTAAAGCACAGAAAGCCTGTTCCTGGAATAGCTGTCCATAATGAAAAGCGGCGGGCATTTAAGCTAACATGACAGAAGGCTCACAGTACACTGCTGGGTTGAAAGGGGACTCACACAAGTCTGCACAGCACTGTGCACAGCTCAGACACAGAGCAATGTATGACAGTATACAGCTGATCCCCCCAATTCATGAATTTGGCAGCCATGGATTCCGTCAACCTTGTACAGACCAAGTTTCAAAACCAGTGTCTGGAAGGAATATAAACAAATCTTTTCCTTGTCATTACTTCTTACCCAATGCAGCACAGGAATTACTTAGAGCATTTATATTCTTTATTAGGTACTATAAATAATCGAGAGATGACTTACAACATACAGAGGAGTGTGTATAGTTATATACTGTGCCATTTTTAAAAAGAGATTTGACCACCTAAGAATTCTGGCCTCCTTGGGGCCCTGGAATGAGGCTTTGAGGATTAGGCAGGCACAGTGTTTCCCTGATCACGGTTCACATAGAAACTTTGGCTCAGAGCGGGTGTTTTATATATTTTGAAAACAATATCAATTATACCCTGCATGTCAGAGTTCAGGAAAGGTCACCAGAAGCCTCCAGGCTACAGGTGAGCTCCCAGGCTGGGGATGAGGTGTCATGAGTGTTTCAGAAGCTTGTGCAAGCCCACAAGCAGTTAGCCTTCCCTGACGTCAACTCCCCCACCCCCTGAGGATTCCAGCTTCGCCCAGCCTCTCAAGGGCCTGTGTACAGGCCATGTGCTACCCATGCAATTGCTAAGTAGCCCAAAGATGGCATTCTGTCTCCTAAGTCCTGAGGCTACAGGCATATGTCACCATGCCTATATCTCATCCTTTCACCAACTGAAATAAGGTAATTGGATAAAAGACATTTTTTTTCCTCACAACGAAGATAAAAACAATCTATACTCCTACCTTCTCACACTGTTTAGTTTTTGAGACAAAGTCTCACTGTGTATCCCAGGCTCAACCTTCCTGACTCCGCCTCTTAGTCCTGGGATTGTAGGTGACACCATCAACTTTCCTGACTCCGCCTCCTAGTCCTGGGATTGTAGGTGACACCATCAACCTTCCTGACTCCGCCTCCTAGTCCTGGGATTGTAGGTGACAGCAAAACATTGGGTCTCGACCTTCTCTCTAATAAAGCCTCCTCCTGGAAGACTGAGCTGTAAGGCAGGTATGTGCCTTCTAACTTCCTGTCCCACACAGCCTGGCACCTCAACTACTCCTTGAGAAACCCTGCCCTTAGGGTCCCCAGTAGTACCTTCACCACCTTTATCTTCAGTTTTTCTTTCCTGACTGGTGTCCACTGGTGTTTCCCCTCTGCCTGGAACCCCCAGAGGTAAGCAGGATAGAACTGAGTCCCATGCCACCCTAGGCCACATGCATTTTAGAAACATCTTTAGACCAAGTCCAGGAATAAGGATTAGGAGGGTCCAGAGAATTAACCCCAGAACACTCTACTCCTAAGGAAAAGGGGGGGGGGGGACACCAGAGACTGTTCTGTATCATGTGAGTGACACAGAAACACGGGGTGGGGCGGACTTTCAACCTAATTTGAAGTCCAGACTCTTCCATTTCTGTATGTGGGAGGCATTTTCTGCAGGAGGGAAGGACAGACGAAAACCCTGGCACCTTTGCCCTAGCCTGACCCTGCTCCTCTGGAAAGACGCTCTCTTTGTCTGAGACACAAACCAGGGCACTTTATCCACAGAGAGCTTGTGGGTTAATGGTCAACAGTCGGCGCCTGGATTATCAAGATCGAGCAAAAGCTAAGACTGTCATTCCCACAGAAAGGGCAACAAGAAAAACTGATCAAACAGTGTGCTTGGGGCTCCGGGGTCACTGGCTAACGAGGCGTGTTCTGCTGTACCTCCACTCTGCCAGAAGACTACAGCACCCCAGTTACCTGAAACACGGAGGTGTGTTATACAAAGAGTTGTTGCCAGCCTGCACTTTGTATTCAAGGACTGAAGGACACTCTCTGAGGGCGAACCCCAGCAGGTCATCACGGACGATCACCACCGTCACCCCAGCAGAGCCAACATTCTTTTGAGCACCAGCAAAAATCACACCAAACTTTAAAAGAAAGAGAGAGAAAGAAACATGGGCTATTTTTGAGGGAATTTGTAGCCACGCCTGAGTGATGTAATGGTGATATCTAGCTCCCCGTCAGCACACTTCTCTAAAGCAAGAACTGTTTAATTCTGGCCTAGGAGCACCCCACTATAGGAATGTCTACCCAAAGTAAGTCAGCACTTGGAGTGTGGAGACCCACGGCCCGGCCTTAGCCAGGAAGAGACTTTGCACGCCCAGCACTGTAAAGTCCCGGGACATTCATGCTCTCACAACCCTTGTTTACTTCACACCAGTCTTTAGGACAGGCCCTCTCAGGACTGGGATGGCTCAGTAGTTAACAGCACTTGCTGCTCTTACAGAGGACCCGGGTTTGTTTTCTTACACCCACATGTGGCTCACAACCACCTGCAACTCCAGTTCCAGAGGATCTGACACCTGATTCTGACCTCTAAGGGTTCCAATCACACATATTGGTACACAAAAATATATATGAAGGAAAAATACTAATACACATATAATAAGAAATAAATAAATCTTAAAAATTTGTATTAACACTGGACAGTGGTGGTGCACACCTTTAATCCCAGCACTCAGGAGGCAAGAGACAGGTGGATCTCTGGGAGTTCGAGGCCAGCCTAGTCTACAAAGCAAGTTCCAGGACAGGCTCCAAAGAGCTTCCTGTCTCAAAGGGGGGAAAAATTGTTTTAACTAAATATCCAGGCTTGGTGGTACACATCTGTAATCCTAGCAGTTGGGAGACGGAAGCAGAAGATTCAGGAGTTCAAAGTCACCCTTGCCTTCACAGTGAGTTAAAATCTAGCCTGGAATGCAGGCCCTTTGGACCGAGGTAAGGTGCACTAGACAGCAGGCTCGCCATGCATCAAGCCTGGGCTTCATACTCAACACCGCAAAACAATAAAAAGAAAATGGGGCCTCCAAACTATTTGTAACCCAAATGAAATACTATTGTTTAATCTAGAAAATGTATTTGTACAACTGTTAATATTTCATAATTAAATGACAAAGATTTTTAGTTAAATATTTTTAATTAAATATTGAAATGGTTAAAATATAAATTTTTTTAAACAATGGGCTACAGAGATGGCTCAGTGGTTTAGAGTGCTTCTTGCTTTTGCAGAGGACCAGGGTTCAATTTCCAGGACTCACATTGTGTTTGAGAACCATCTCTAACTCTAGTTTCAGGAGAGACAATGCCCCGCTTCTGACCTCTGCCAGCACCAGACACATCTGGTGCACACACTTGCACGTAGGCCAAACATTCATACATGTAAAATAAAATTACTAAATCTAAAAATAAATTAGGTCAATAGTAACTAATACAAATTTCCACTTAGAGACAGTCGGAAGCTACCATGAAGGGGGCTGCCGCAACCCAGCCTGGGTGCGTGAGACACCTGAGGGAGAATTTTAGGACACACCAAAAGCTAATGGTTCTTGAGGTCATTTCATTGTATAAGATACAGGTTCTATGTCACCCCAGGAAATCAAGTGCAATTGTAGTACAAGGGAGAGAGACAGAAGGATTTCAAGTTTGAGGCCAGACTGGGCTGAGCTATTCAGTGAGACCCTTCTTTAAAAACATAGATCTATATTACAGAACAGTCGTCTAAAACTGAACTTCTGATATATGCACCAGCATGAACCTCGAAGACATTAGGGAATTAAGCCTAGCACTAAAGAACAAATATCATGATCCCATTTAGAGAAGGTCCCTTGAGTACAAATTCATGAAGTTGGATAGTGGTTGGCAAAGATCGGGGTGTGGCCTTTAACCAGTTTCAGTACAAAATCTGAGGGTTCTTGGGGTTGGACAGAGGTGAGGGCTACACAGCAAAGTTAATGTTCTTAATGCCCCTGAGTTATGTACCGAAAAGTGGTTAAAATGAGGCCAGTAAAGTGGTCCAGCAGGTGAGGAACCTGCCGAGTGCATGCACACCACGGCAAGTGTGCATCCATACATAGACGATAACAATAGGTAGTTATATGTGTGTATGTACATGTAATGCATATATGTACACATACGATGGTAGGTAATTATATGTGTGTATGTACATGTAATGTATATATGTACGCATACCACAGACACTTAAAAAAACTAACAAATGTAACGACAACAAAAACACAGGGTCTCACTATATACCTTTGGCTGGTCTGGAACTCAAAATGTAAACCAGGTTACCATTAAATTCAGGAATTTACCTGCCTCTGCCTCCTGAATGCCAGGATTAAAGGTTTGTGCCACCACACTTAGACTTAATTTTGTTGTTGTTCCGTGACAGGGTTTCTTTGTGTAGCACTGGCTTTCCTAGAACTCACTATGTAGATCAGGTTAACCTTGAACTCAGAGACCCACCTGCCTCAGTCTCCTGAGAGCTGGGATTAAAGGCGTGGGCCACCACCATCACCTGGCTAGCTTAAATATTTTTTTTTAAAAAAAACATGACTAAAATAATAAATTTATATTTTATCACATTAAAAAAGAGACATAGTTGGGCATGGTGGCCCACCATAGGAAAGAGGATCTCTAAATTCAAGTTCTAAGTTCAAGGCCATCCTGGTCTACACAATGAGTTCCAGGAAAACCAGGCCCTGGTCTCAAAAACAAAAGAAAACAAAATAATAACAAAAAAAAATCCCCAAAACAAACAAATAATAATAATAAAAACGAGGGCAGGGGAGGGGGCAGAACTGTTATGGCTCTTTCTAGAAATTGCTAGCAGGATTTCTGACCTTCATCTGAAACACCATCACCACCACCACAAAAAAAGGGGCGGAGGGGCAAGAAGATGGCTCAGCTGGTAAAGGTACTTCCTACACAAACCTGGCAACCTGAATGCCGCACCTGGAGCCACACACAGGTGGACCAAGAGCACTGACTCCATAAAGTTGCCCTCTGACCTCTCCGTACATCCATCTCTCTCCCTTCACTCAGGTTCACACATACACAAACTTGTGCATATGTGCATGCATACACACACACACACACACACATACACACACACACACACACACACACTCCAAATAATAAATTTTTAAACATTATTTTAAAGGCAGACTACCATTTGGCTAGCTTGGATGCTGTTTTTAAATTTTTTACAGATCGCTCTTACAACACGTTCCTGGTACAATGCTCCTCAGCCCTCCACTGCCCAGCCTTAGCAGATCACTCAGATAGTCTGAGTGTGCTGTTGGTGAACTTTCGGAGTTAGGGCTGACAAAATGCATGGGGTGTTCTTCACCATCCCCAGGGCGTGGTATCTTGCTCTTGACTTTGGAGTGAGCATGCCATTCCGAGCATCCTTGCCAACAAGTTTTCAAGAACCACTGCCCCCCCCCCCACCAGCCTCCCAGTTTTTTCAGTCAGGTTTCTCTGTGTTACAGCCCTAGCTGGAACTCACTTTGTAGACCGGGCTAGCCTTGAACTCACAGAGACTCAACTGCCTCTGCCTCCTGAGTGCTGGGATTAAAGGCGTGCATGAGCCACCGCTCCCAGCTCCACAGACACTCTTAAAAAGGCAGGCAAGTTCCTCAAGGCCTGGCTTGTAGGCCGTGAGCAACCGTTCCCACCGTCCTAGACGTTCAGACAGCCAGTGATGGAACAGCAGTTCTCACCCCCCTCACCAATATCTACCTACCCTGGCTTCAGGGGCTCTGCCAGCCCCAGACTCCCCAGGGTCTTTTCTACAGGCATACATATCAAAACACTTCAAAGAAACATTTACTGGTTCCCTGACCCAGCCTCCCATACTCTACCTTGGAAACGTCCACTGGCCTGGATAAGAAGTTTGAGGACATGTCACAGACCAGCAAGGCTCCCTTGACGTCAGGTATGAAGTCGAACTCCACCCCGTGCACAGTCTCGTTTGCACAGAAGTACACGTAGGAGGCGTCCGGGTTGAGGTTCCAGGTGCTTGGGTCTGGAATTTCTGACATAGAGGACAAAATTTGAGGTTCTTCATACTTCCTTCCATTCTCCATAAGTAGATGACGTCCCACCCCCACCCCGGGGACTGGTTACTTTCTGGAGGGGATTACTGACGCCAAAGCATTGGCGAGTATGAGCACCTATCAGCTCCTGCTATCATCAGCACTAACAGCGGAAGATGAGCCGTCAAACTCTCTGAAGTTTTCAAATGCAGCCAGGCACAAAGAGCATTCAAATGCAGCCCAGAGGGGCCCATGTACTGGTGTGCCTGCATGATACCACACGTGGGAGGCCAAGGCAGAGGGACTGCTCTGAGTTCAAGGCCAGCCTGAGCTCCATCAAGACCAAGTCAGTCTGGAGAGATGGCTCAGCTCTTAAAAAGGTTAGGCTCACAACCAAAACTAGAAGACTACCTACCAGGTCATCTAGGGGTACGTAGACGCTGTGTCAAAAAACCCAAACAAATGAACCAACAAAGGGGATGGAGTTCTGGGTGCTCATCTGAAAGCTTTCCCGTCATCAGTTACCCATCTACGCTCTACCTGTTGGCCTACCAGCTTCTTCTCAGGACCCCAGTGCTGACCCACTCTGGGCCCATGTGGTTCCAGCAAAGCCAATCAAGCCCACTCCCTCGGGGTAAAATGTGACTCGGGCAGAGTTAGTGACTTCACAGGGCACGTGATACGATTATTGGGGTGCTCCAGCAAGGGCCGTGAAATGTGGGAGACTATAGCGAGCTGGAGAGCAGCTGCGAACATCTTCCCAGACAAGGGGCTACTTTCCAGTCTACAGTCTACTAGAAAATGGATAAGGAGAGACCAGGACATGGGCAGCAGCGCCAGGGCTCCTGCCGTCCCCACACCAAATACCAACCTGGCTTAGCAGGACTCTCGTCATTCTACAGCAGGTAGACCCACAGCTACACAATCTAAATGAGCTTGCGAACCAATGATGGGAGGACGGGAGGAAAAGGACAGCAAAGGGAATGGCAGTCACCCCCCTACCGCCCAGCTCACTTCCCAGAACTCACTTGTGTAACTTCCGAGTTTAGGGTGGACGACATTCACAGTCCCAAACTTCTTGGCTTCTTCTGCAGCCTTAGCTGACCAAGCTCCGGTCACCACATAGTCGGCACACCTTCCAGCTTTCAGGCCAATCAGATTTAAGGGGACAGCGCTGAACTGGCCAGACCCACCTCCTTGTACAAAGATCACCTTGTAGTTGTTGGGAACATCTCTGGACATAAAAAGGGGTGCAGTAAATACAGAAGCTCAGACATCAAGGACAGAGAATGAGGGGCGCTATACCAAGTGCATACTTTTGGTCTCACTCTGCAGAGGCTGGGAAGATGGTTGGCTCAGTGCTAAGTGCGTGCACTGCCCTCGCAGAGGACTTGGGCTCAGTACCCATCACCCACATCAGGCCACTGGCAACTGCCTATAACTCTAGCTTCAAAGTATCCTCTTCCGTGAACACACACACACACACACACACGAACACACATACACACGACATATACCTTAAAAGAAAAAGAAACACAGTCTTACTATCACTCTCTGTTACCCAATTTAGTCATTTATTTACTAGTTTCTTTGACATTTATTGATGACGACAATAGAAACCAATGGTGACATCTTCCTTTTCCTAGTGATGCCCTGCTTTCTTTTCGGGAATCACACTTTTCTGCTTCTCAACCCTCAGATTTCAACTTTGGCCACCCTGACCCAGAAAACACGCAGTGAACAAAACTGCCATGGGATCTGGCTGAGATCTTTGCTAAAATCACAGAGAGATGCTAATCTTGCAAACACCGGTGACTCCTGGCAACGCTGGCACACAGGTGAGGAGGGCCTTCTTGGGAAGATTCTCCTGAGGACAGCAGGGCTCCTATGTCCTCCTTTGGATCCACAAGGCAGACATTCCTATTTTCGCTTAAGTCAGTGAATCAGGTCCATCGCCTGTAACCGTACTGAGCCAGGCATCACTGAGAGGAGTCTGTCTTTGGCACCTCTAGATCTAGCTGAGTAAGCAAACCCCAAACACACGTCAGGGCTAAGTGCAAACTGCTTTGACTTCAGGATGGAAAAGGTGATCACACTGCAGACATCCCAAGCTTTATAACAGTCAGAGCTTAGGAATGAGTGGTCAAAGGGCAGAATTCCAGCATCAGTTCAAAACAGAAGTGCCTAGCAAGGTGGCAGGAACGTGGACAACAGGTTTTGTGTAAGCATCTTGTACCTAGCCTATACTCAGCTCGATAAGCTGGCAAGTAGCCAAGTTGACCCACGCTAGCATCATCAGAAAGGAGGGAGCCTCAGCTGAGAGAATGCCTCCTAAGATCAGGCTGTAGGCAAGCCTGTAAGACATTTTCTTAATTAGTGGTTGTAGGAGGGCCCAGCCCACTGTGGGTGGGCTATCCCTGGGCTGGCGGTTCTAGGTTCTACAAGAAAGCGGGTTGGGCAAACCATGGAGATCAAGCCAGTAAGCAGCACTCCTCCATGGTCTCTGCATCAGCTCCTGCCCTATGAGCGCCTTTCCTGTCTTCCTTCAATGGACTACAATGTAGAAGTGTAAGCCAAATAAACCATTTACTCCCCACATTGTTTCCTGATCACGGTGTCCATCGCATCAATATGAACTCTAAGACAGCGGTGCTAGGCCGTGCCAACCATGACGCTATTAGCACCCAGAAGCACTGGCAGAAGCCAGGGCTCCAGGCTTATGTTATCCACATGCAGAGGCGTGGGACAGAAACGTACTTAGGACAGAACTGAGTTAAAGGAGGGTTCTGGTCAGAAGAGGCTCTTAGCCATGTGGCCAATGCTAAGGTTCTAAATATCCCCTCTATCAAGGACAGGTCTGTGACCTTGACACAGAAAACAGCGAGGCAGACAGGAGTGGGACACGCCAAGCACACGATCAGGCATACACACACAAAAAATAAATATTCTTAAAAAAAAATACTTGTATAAACTTACAGTAATTCCCTCACAAGATTCTCTGTGTTGTTAATAATCTTGGCAAAATCTGACGACCTGTGACTCATTTCTGTGGAAGCAAAGAAACAACGAAGTACAATATCAAACAGATATGCTTGTGAAATTTATGGAAAAATAAGAACACTCTGAGTTCAGACGGTGGGCACAGGTACACTTAATGGAAAGGACAGTGCACACTGATATAAAAGGCTGAGCATTTCAGACCTGAAGTCACAGCGCAGTGATGGTTCAAGTGCCACACTAGCTGACTCCTTAGGTCCTTTTCAGACCCTGCTCTATCCCTTTCTCCCAAACTAGAGACTCAGACAACCAGCTCTGAAGTCCCTTCGCACAGTGTAGCCCGGAGAAACGGCAAGAAAAATAAACAAAAAAATAAATAAATGTAAAGCATAGAGCTTGGAGGTTCTTTTCCTAAACAACACAGGAGCGAAAGTTTAATAAGGATATTATTAATGAGCAAGATATTCACAGAGGTTTGTGAATGTTTTAACTTCTACAAGTTCTTATTTAAGTGTAATAAAAGCTTTATGTTGAATGTGAAGCAACAGTACAGACCCTTGGTAGCATCCTTACACAAATGTATAGTATCTGCTGATCTCACAGCTTGTGACCAATAACAACCAATTAAAAACCAGGGAGCTGCTGCGTGGTGGTGGCGCACGCCTTTAATCCCAGCACTCAGAAGGCAGAGGCAGGCGGATCTCTGTGAGTTTGAGGCCAGCCTGGTCTATAAGAGCTAGTTCCAGGACAGGCTCCAAAGCAACAGAGAAACCCTCTCTCTCTCGAGAAAAAAATAAATAAATAAATAAATAAATAAATAAATAAATAAAAAATTTAAAAAAAAAAATAGTGAGCTATGTCAAAACTTCTCACCAGCACTTGGGATGTGTTCAGTCTGGACTCCAGCAAACATGTGACCCAGGACATAAAAGATAAATGTATTTATAACAGCCTATGGGAAGACCATTCAGAGTAATGCCTGGGTTTGCAGCATTTTTGTTCCCTTTTAAGCTGGGATGGTAACCAAAGCCAAAAGTAAATCTTACCAAGTACACTGATGCCGAGTCCTTTGTAGTCTAGTAGCTGCTTCTGGATCTCTAACAACACCTAGAAAGAGAGAAAGAAGATTACAACATGCTGTATACACTCTCCCTCCTCAGACACCTGGGAGGTGGGGGCATCAGCGAAGCAGAAGCCCAGAAGGTGCCCAGGCTTCTGTTCCCATCCACAGCCAAGCCCCTCCTCTCATCTTCACAGAGCCTCACCAACATAACTTACACAAGCGGGACCTGAAATTAGGCAACATGATTGACCCCAGAGACCGCATCCCCTACAAATCTCATCTGCCTCTCTCTTAAAGCTCATTTAATAAACATATAAAGTTCTCAGTTCAGGAGTCCACAGGAACAAAAACCAGTTGTGTTCAAACCATACAGGCAAGCCAGTTTCTCACGGGGAGCGGTGGTGCTAGCTAAAATCATAGATTCTGATAGGCTGCATAGGCAAGAACCTGCTATGAACTAAAATAAACTCTAGAACCTGGGGCTGTACTACATGAAGCTCAATGACAACGCTGTTGCCTAGCACACAGGAAGCCCTTGGTTTAATTTGCAGCAAAGCTGGGGGGAGGTAGAGGAAAGGAGGAGGAGGAGAAATGAGAAATTATATCCAGACCAGGCTGAAAAAAAGATTTTTCTCTCAGTTGTGGGTTACATCTTGAATTTGAATACCATTATTCCATTCTGGCAAGGCAGCCTTTGAAAGTTCATGGGGATTTATTGATGTGACATTAATTGGGAAACCCATCATTCACAAAAATGTCTCTTATCAAATCAAATAAGCAATATCAATGGAGAACAGAAGCTAGGAGTGCAGCTCAGTGGTATAATGTGTTGGGCACACTGGGGGCCCTGGAGTCAATCCCCAGCACCAAAAGAAAGGAAATCAGGAAAGGGGAAGGAAAAAAGAAATCAGAAGCGGGGGGGGGGGGGGGGACAGAAAATAGGATATATGTTCTCTTCAGCTAAAACAGGAAATTTAAAGAATCAGTATTAAACTATGAAAGAGAATCTCAATTTGTTTAAATAAGGTTGTTGATATGTTGAATGTTGCTGAGACAAGAGATGGGTCCTTGCAGGTGAATAAAGGATATCCATAATAAAGAACGGTTCAGGCCAGGTGTGAGGGCACAGGCCTTTAATCCCAGAGCACAGGAGGCAGAGGTGAGTGGGTCTCTGTGAGTTCAAGGCCAGCCTGATCTACAGAGTGAGTTCCAGGACAGCCAGAGCTCTGTAAAGACATTCTATTTTGTTTCTTGTTTTAAAAACAAAAACAAAAAAAGCAAGGAAACAAACAAAAGTAAACAAAATAAATGCTCTAAAATTAAACACAAAGTGCAAAAGACCCTGTGGAGAAGACTCCAAATGGGAGGTGGTTAAGACATTAGCTAAGGCCCAGTGTAGTGGAGCAAGCATTTAACCCCAGCTCTTGGGAAGCAGAAGCTAGCGGATCTTTGTGAGTTCTAAGCCAGCCTGATCTAAATTATTAGCTACTGGTCAGCAAGGGTTCTATATTGAAGCCTTGTCTCAAACAAGCAAAAAGAGATACTAGCTAAGAACTGGGCTAGATAAGAGTTCTGTAATCCTAATTAGTGGAAGACTGAAGGTCGAAACCCCACTCAAGCAATGGAGATTAAAGAAAATAAGGTACCAAGACATCACGTAAATTATATGTTGAAATACTGTACTGTGTCCCATATATATATTGTACATATCTATAAAACTATCACACCAGTTAAAAACATTTTGGTGAATACACATAGTAAAAGAAACATTAGCCTGCAACAGAATCTTGGTTTATGTGTGTACTGGGGACCAAAGAGGACCTGCCTTTGAAAATGACAAACAGGAGCTCTACCAGATTCCTTTACCACCCACCTGGAACCATCCTTGGATGATTTTTTGGGTTTGGTTTTGTTTTGTTTTGTTTTTTTGTTTTAGATTTACTTCATTGTTTATTTGTGTGTGTACCCTCTAAAGCCAGAAGGCATCCAACACCCAGGAGCTGGAGTTACAGTGGCTGTGAACCTTCTAAAGCGGGTGCTGGGAACCAGACTTGGGTCCTCCACTCTTACCTGCTGAGCCATCTCTCCAGCCCTGTATTTTTTTCCTACATACATTTCTTGAAAAACACATCTACATGTTTATAACCAGGACTGAAGAGATGGCTCAGCTGTTAAGAACACAAACTGCTCTTCCAGAACACAAACTGGAGTTTGATCCCCAATACTCTTATCAGTTGGCTCACAACTGCCTTTAACTCTTCTGGTTTCCACAGGCCTTAACTCACGTGAACATACAACACAAAGACACACATGCATACACACGTGAACATACCACACACAGACACACATGCATATACATAATTTCAAAAAATAAAAGTGAGTTCCTCGAAAAAAAATCAAAAAATATTTTATAACAAAAATCACTATTTTTTTTACTTCTAGCCGAAAGCTAGACCACTGCACATCTCTCCAGCCTCGCGTACAGAAGTTTATAAATTTCATTTTTCTCTACAAGTGACAGTCAAAACATTTTTTGAAAGCTTCTCTAATCTTCATAACTCAACTAAACCAAGAAAATTCCTAAATTGAAGTTAACAGCACGAACTGTAATCCCCATGTGCTGACTAGTTTTATGTCAACCAGACACCAGCTAGAGTTATATGAAAAGAGGGAGCCTCGGCTGAGAAATTTCCTCCATCAGATTAGGCCCTCGGCAAGTCTGTAGGGCATTTTCTTAATCAGTGATTGATGGGGGAGGGTCCAGCCCATTATGAGCTGATGGTCCTGGGTTCAGAAAGGCTGAGAAAATCATGGAGAGTAAGCCAATAGGCAGCACCCCTCCATGGCCTCTATATCAGCCCCTGTCCTCACTGCTTTTAATAATGAACAGTTATTATGTAACTGTGAGCGAAATAAACCTTTTCCTCCACAAGTTACTTTTGGTCATGGTGTTTCGTCACAGTCATAGTAACCTTTACTGAGACACCCTCTCTTGGGAGGTGGAGGCAGGAAGACCACCAGCCCTGCAGTGCAAAGTAAATTCTGGGCTAGCTTGTCCTGAGACATTGCCTTACCATACCCGGCAAAACAAAAACAAACGAACAGCCCACTCCAAAAGAGGGGCTTGGGGGGTTGGGTCCCTGCACAGATGTTCCCACAGTTCTAGCAAAGAACGCCACGGGAGATGAACTGCAATGACCGCAGAATAAGCCCTGTTCTCAGCCTGTGCGGTTGTCCCCACAAAACCAAGGCATCCTTTCCCCTCTCACACAGCAAAATCCTGTTCCTACCCCCACAGAGGCCGCGGTGTCCCAGGGAGATCGCCAGGATTCAACAATAGAGAATTGTACAATCCTTGGCCATGCCAGAGCGCTGTGGCAACCGGTTATCAGATAGCAGTTTCGGCCGCTGGTTCATGGGCTCCAAGCCATGAGAGGCATCTCATTCCGAACAGCTGGGGTGCGAGAGGAACCCGCGCGGAACGGGATGGCACCGGGATCTAGCGAATGGAACTTGGCCAAACAGCCCAAAGCCTTTCAGAGTCAGAACACCGAACACAATGAGGGGATAAGTGGGTTTCCAGGAGAAAGCCTTGGGGGCTGAGCGGGCTCGGTGTGGGTGAGGAGGAAGAAGCCGGCAGCTTTCCGAGTTTTGAGGACTGCATTTCCAGCGCCCAGAGCTTAGCCTGCCACCACGGAGACGGACGTGCTCGCTCCTGGCCCGCCCGCCACCGACCATTCTTTCACACACCCACGCACGCCCGTGCACGCCTGAGCCGGCGCGGCCACACCGCGGGGAGGTCCAGCCTGTGTCCACGCCGGTCTCTCTGCACAGGAGCGCACTTCGGGGTCAGCAGCTGCATCTCGATGGCTGCATCCCTGCGCCTCGTACACCGATGTCTGTATCTCGACAGCTGCATCCCAACGCCCTGCATCCCGATGCCCGCGCTCCGACCGAACCCCGGCCATCTTACCGTGTGTGGCAGCTTGGCAGGCCCGGGCCCAAAGTTAACCACTTGCTTCGCGGCGTCCATGGTGCTGAGGCGACAGCCGGGGGAAGTGGCAACAGCAGAGACCACGCGAACTACCCGCGTCTCCGGATGCTGAGGCGGGGCGGGCCCCAACCCGCAGAACCGGCGCCCCATTGGTCTTCTGTGTCAGGCCGCGTACTGATTGGCTCTCTCCCAGAAACTCGCATCCCCATTGGCTGAGCTCACCATCCGAGCCTGCGATCTGTTGCTCCTCCTGTAGTTTAGAATTTCAACCAGCCTTGGCGGTCAACGCAAGAGAGCAGGGGATTGCACCAGCCGCCCGCGTGGCGGGGAGCCTACTGCCTTTACGCACCTCTGGGCGCTGAGTCCCCGGTCCTGGCCTCTGGCCAACTGCGAGATGGTGCCCAAGTCCATTGCTCCTGCTCCATTTGGCTCTGGACTAGGCTTTGCTGCACTTGCTCCAGGGGCCAGTTCGTATTAACTCACCAGCAGACTTTCTTAAGACCCACACAGACACTCCGGAGTAGGCAGGGTGAAGAAGGACCTAGAAGAGTGAGACCATGAGACTGTGACCCGACGCACCGGATAATCACAGCTCTTGGAAGGCTGAAGCAGGCGGATAGTTACTTGGAGGCCAGCCAGGGATTACACAGAGGGACCCTGTCCCAAAAATAACATAAAACAAAAAAGGCTTTGTGCTTGCACATGGACTCTAACGCACTGCACCACGAAAGGACAGAAGTGGCTAAGAACTTTGGGGGAGAGCCTCCCTCCTCCCGCAGCTACCCCTACCCTCCTCCAGGATAGCCTCTTTCAAGTTGCTGGCTCTCCATTCTCTCTCATTATTTCTTTCATGAACCGAGGAGCAAGAACCTGAATCTCAGCTCTCTCTTTCACTGGACCGCCTCAGCTGTGAGGAGGTATTAACAGGAGCATAAAAAGCAAGCTGAATTCAGTCCGGACCAGAGGAATGTGGCCCTGAGCCGAGCTGGGCACATGGCCAAATCTGTTTATACTTTTCCGCACAAGTTCTCATTTCAAAAGAGTTGCTCTGGGGGCTCATGTGAGATTCTGGAACAAGAAGGCCCTTCTACGCAAGGGCAGTTCCTTTGAAGTTCAGAACATTTCTAAAGCGAATTTTTTTTTTCTACTTTGCAGTTTAACCCAGATTCCTTTACTAGAAAAACATTTTCCCAAGTTCATCATCATGCAATGGATGCCAGGAGTAGGCACAAGTGCCTACTGAGCGTTAACAACCAACCACAGCATCTATGACCTCGGTTCTTTCTTTGGGAATTTGGACTCTGTTTTCTGTAACCTGTTGAAGGGATGTGGCTGAGAACAGACACACTACTTAGGGTAGAGTAAAGAAAAAAAGTCTTAGGAAACACTGAATAGACCAATGTCACCGCCTACTTCGGCACCTTAATTTAGAAAAATTGCACAATTGAACTGGACATCGTTCTCGTGCCCTTTATCTCTGCACTCTGGGGATAGAGGTAGGCTGATCTTGAGTTCAAGGCCAGCCTGGTTTACAGAGCAAGTTCCAGGACACAACAGCCGGGGCTACACAGAGAAACCCTGTCTGAAAAAAACAAAAACAGCTAACAAAAACAAAGAAAGAAAATTGCATAACTGAATAGTTTCAGTCCCAGCCCTTAAACTCAGATAAGATTTGCAACAAACCTACTGTTTTATGTAATACAGTGGCTTTAGACAACAACCACACACATCATACACACACACACACACACACACACACCTGCAGTTACTTCACTAGAGCAGTGTTTGCCTTTGGTCTTCTTGGAACTCTAAACACAAGTCCCAGAGAGTGAGTAGAGATGAGGCAAGATAGAAGGACAGGAACAATTAAAAGTCCTCAAGACTTTGGTACATTGAATGAGCACCAAGAAACTCAATACAGAGCTGGAGTGATGGCTCAGTGATTGAGAGTCCTCTTCCCGTGGCCCTCTGTTCGATTCCCAGCCACCCACATAATGATTCATAACCATCTCTTAACTCCAATCTCAGGAGACTTGATGCCTGACACGCACCTCTGACCTTCATGCAAACAAAACACCTATATGCAAAAAAATTACAAATTCAACACAACTGGCAAAGGCCCAAATTGCCAACAGAGATAATGAGTGTTCTCCTAAAGACACCCCAAATAAACATGCTAAAAACAAACAACTAGAGCTGGAGATATGGCTCAACCCTGGGTTCCAGTCTCAGCATGAGCTTGCTTAGAGACAGAATGTCAGCAGGGCGGGCCATCGAGATGGCTCAGTGGGTAAAGGGGCTAGCCACCAAACCTGAGCCATGGCAAGTGTGTGCCTCCCTACAAAATACGTAAACAAATATGTAAAAGCAGAATGTGTGTGACCCTCTCATCCCCAAATATCAACCATGCACCTCACAAACCCATCTCACAGCTCCATTGTCCAGAGGAACTTCTTTAAGATAAATAAGTAAACTAGCTCATATATTTACTTAATTTCTCATGAAAGTTGTAAGCTGTCCTTAATCTTTAAACTCTTGTAAATTACAACCTGTGGACATGTAATTTAAAGCCACAGGATGACACGTTCAGCCACTGCAAAGACACCCAAGTGTGACAGCCATGTCTTCAGTGTGTATTATCCTCCTCAAATGTGTCTCCATCTAAATAGTTAATGAACTCACTCACCACTTCACGCTGACTTGTCCTGAAATTGTTTTCTGCTGCACAGTCGGCGATCTGGCTTTGTCTGAGCAGAGGTCACTAAGGGAGAGGGGATTCTACAGGCTGCTGGTGCAATGCTGGGTCTGTCTCCCTACCCGCTGACAGGGGAAAGGGAACGCACATTCATTTTGCCCTCTCTCCCCAGGAAACACGACTGTTATCTCTACCATCCAATTTTCTATGTCTGTTTGTCTCTTAGTTTCCGAATACTCCTGGGCCCCCTATGTGACACAGGTGGTTATCGTTCCACATGCTAAGACATGCCATGTAGCCACTCTTCCCTGGGGGCCTGCAGTTTCTAGTACCATGTGTCATGGAAACTGATCACATGCACGCTCTGGCTTGGACCACCACTGGTCTGTGCTTCTTCCTTCCAACCCAGGAAAATCTCTCTCAGTCCCCCAGTCCACACATGTCTTAAACTTTAAACGCCTTCCTGTACAACATGAATCTCTATTTTGTTGTAACTAAAGTTTGTCTCTTTCTATGCTTCCTTAAGCTTAGGGCTAGGGGAATAGAGCCACAAATACAGGCCTCTAGGAACCACCCAGAAGTAAGAATGAGAGGGACTGTGGTAAACTGAGAATTCATGCCTGAACCAGGCTTTTTCTTTTAGGCCACCAACCAGCTCCCAAATCATGACACAGAGACGTAATATTAGTTTTGAATACTTGGCCTTAGCTTAGCTCTTTCCTTGCTGGCTCTTATAACTTAACCTGTTTCTCTTCATCTTCATTCTGCCTCGGGCTTTTTACCTTTTTCTTTCTGTATATCTTTCTGTTCTGCTGTCTCTGGCTGGCTGCTTGAGTGGGTCTTCTGGCCCCGGGTATGTACTTCCTTTCTCCTTGTCCTCTCCTCTCTTCTTCTCTCTCGGTCTTCTCAAGCTTAGATTTCTCCTGTTTATTCTCTCTGCTCACCAGCCGTGCTTTTATCCCTCTCCTGCCTCGCGGCTGGCTGTTCAGCTTTTTATCAGAACAATCTAATAAACATTAGGCAGGCAAGGTGAAACGGCAACATATCTTTTCATAATGAAGTGGCGTGGGAGGGCCTTCTGTCTAAGTGTTACTTCTATTGGTTAATGAATAAAGAACTGCTCTGCGCCTACGGCAAGGGCAGAACCCAACTAGGAAGGGAAAAGCTAGGCTGTATGCTGGGAGGAAGAGGGCAGAGTCAGGAAGACGCCATGGAGCCACCAGAGATAGACTGCTGAAACTTTGCTGCTAGGCCACGACCTCGTGGTGATAGACAGATTAAGGGAGATGGGTTAACCTAAGATGTAAGAGTTCACCAATAAGAAGCTAGAGCTAATGGGCCGAACAGTGATTTAAGTAATACAGTTCCTATATAATTATTTCGGGTCTAAGCTAGCCGGGTGGCCAGGAACCAACAAGCAGGCCTCCCTCCTACAATGAAGCACACCTCCTTACATCACTAAACAAACGCAGCATAAACAAATGTAACACACCTTTACCTATTTAAGTACTCCCCAGAACTTGCCCATCTGTGGCAGAATTCATAATGGCCACCACATGTCTGTACTCACCATGCGTAGACTAGAGTCATCACCAGGAAGTGGCTGCCCTGAACTGTCTGGTCCACTGCAGCTCCCCGCTATCCAAGCAGTCATGTGGTGGGGAATCCACCAATGGGATGTGTGTGAAGGGTAAGTTTGCCATTTACAGAGTACAGAGCAATGCAACTAAGAAATGGATGTATCTTTGCTTTCCCTTTCCCTTATGAAGACAGTAGACTAGCAGGCCCTCCAGGATGGTTGAAGGAATCTCCTAGGCTACCAATGGTCTGAGTTGGTCGGCTAACCAAAGAATTGAAAACAAGGGCTCAAATAAAATTGAAAAGAATTGAGATAACTTTATTCAGGGCAAACAGACAGTGCAGATTACAGAGGGGCATATCAGGACTGACAGTGGGCCATAGGGGGTAAGAGCACTCAAGGACTCTGTGGGGTTCAAGAGAATAATCTGGGTATTAAGGGCTATAGTTTTTGTGGTCCTCTGCTTTGATTGATAGATTTGGTCATGTATTTGTTTTTCCTAATTGCGCCCGTCCTTTCCCATGGTGCATCTGATTTGGTTTTGCGTGTGTGTGTGTGTGTGTGTGTGTGTGTGTGTGTGTGTGTGTGTAGCCATGGCTGTCCTAGAATTAGTTCTTAGACCAGACTGGCCTGGAAGTCACAGAGATCTGCCTGCCTCTGCTTCCCAAGTGCTGGGATTAAGCTCCTATTTGATTTTTTTTTATTTACTAAACTAGTATACATGAGACAGAAGACACCTGAGCGCCGGTTTCTTTTGAATGCTGTCTCTGACGTCTAAAGGGTTCTTCAAGACAGTAACATCAGCTATCCCAGTGAACAGACTGATACATTCCTGAGAGTGGATTCTGACTCAGCTGGCAGACAAAGGAGATTGCTGGAGCTACCTTCCAGGATCGAAGAAAAGCCAGTACTCCGGATTTTTATGTGAAGCCTCCTAACTTGTATTTTTTATTTTATTTTGGACAAAACTTTTCTATGTTGCCCAGGGTGCCTTCAAACTCGTGATCCACAGCCTCCTGAGTTCTGGAAATACAGGTGTGCACTATCATACCCAACTTCCCAATTTTTAAACAACTAAAACTTTAAATGTCTGTTATTATTCAGATTATATGCAGGGCTGAGCCTACCAGTCATAAGCTGCATAAAGTTCTACCTGGAGTTTTCCCCATAAGCAAGGACCATGGCCACCTAACTATATATATATGGAGGTGGGCAAAGAGATAAAATGGAGGGAAGTATAATTTAATCTCCAACATTATATTAAAATGCCTGTTTTGCAAAGCAGATGTAGAAAAGTCACCCAGGGTGCACTTGTATTCTGTCGGACCCTCCTGTCTTTGTGGACAACATAGAAAAAAAGCTTCTTTACTATGTGTGTGCTTTGTAAAGTGGCAGAGCTTTAGTTACACACATACGGTGTGTTTCTTATTCTTGAGCTGTTCGTGCATATGAAAAATGTTAGGATCTGCTGACTTTTCTAGTCAGGTCTTCCTGCCCTGTTGTGAGGGGACCAGGAGGAAGAGAAGACAGAGTAAGCAAGGAGAAAATGCCTAGGGATGAGATGGGATTATTCCCGGTACACTTTTTTGTAGTTGGAGCTATGGGTTCTTTTCCTTTACGGATATTTGGGAGGGAATGAAGAAGGAAAAAGAAATGTCTTAGTTGTTTTTCTGTTGCTGTAACACAACACCATGACCAAGGCAACTTAAAAAAAAAAAACATTTACTTTGGCTTACAGTTTCAAAGGGATAGAGTCCATGGTGGTAGGGTGAATGAACAGAAAAGAGATCACATGTTGATGCACAAACAGGAGAGAAGAGGGGAGGGAGGGGAGAAAGAGGGAAAGAGAAGAGAGGTGAGGAGAGTAGGGGAAAGGAAAAGAAGGAAAGGAAAAGAGGGGACAGGAGTAGAGAGGAGAGGATAGAGAGAGAGAGACAGAGGAGAGAGAGAGAGACAGAGGAGAGAGAGAGAGAGAGAGAGAGAGAGAGAGAGAGAGAGAGAGAGCTCAAAGCTCGCCTTCAGTGAAACACATCCTCCAACAAGGCCCCACCTCACACCTTCCCAGTCAGTTCCTCCAATCGGGGACCAAGTATTCAAAAATATGAGTCTAAGGAGACCATCCTCATTCAAGCCCCCACAGAGAGTAACCACAGTGAGTGCAGCAAAGAGAAATACAAAGCCAAATCTATTATCTTCTTTTACAACTTAATTCCGCCTCCACAGGAATAGTTGTCTGTCTGTTCTACCTACTCATTCCACCATCTCTGTTCTCCTTACCCTACTTTTCTTCATTTCTTGTCACCGTAACTATTTCCCATTTTGATTGTTTCCAAATGCAATCCAGTGGCATCAAATGCATCCACATGATCGTGCGACCATCACCACTGCCCTTCTCCAGAACGTTTTCATCCTCCCACAGTGAGCTCCATGCCCATTAGACAATAACTCCCCCATAACCTCAATCTCCACAACCTACACTGCCCTGCCCATCTCTCCCTCCCTAGCAAGGACATTACAAGCTTGTGCTACCATGCCCAACTTTAATTCCATTTGGGTTTTCTTTTTTCTTTCTATTGTTAGCATCAGTATTTATTTTGAGAGAGAGAGAGAGAGTGCATGCGCACAGGCACGCAAGTGCCCACTGAGGCCTGAAGAGGGCATCAGATACCCAGGAGCTAAAGTTAAAGGTGGTTGTGAGCAACCCAACCAGGGTGCTGGGAACCAAACTGAGAGAAAGTGTCAAGTGCTTGTAACTGCTGAGCCATCTCTTAAGCCCCAGCATCAGGATCTTTTAAATAAATAAATAAATAAGTTCTTACTTTACTCTTAACTTTTAGGCATTCTCATATGTAATATAAGTTCACTTCAAACTTGTGATCATCATCTTTGCACAGAAACTGTTTTATTCACTGAGCCAGCCTTGATATATTTTCTTTCTTTTTTTTTTGTTTTGTTTTATTTTGTTTTTCGAGACAGGTTTTCTATGTTGCTTTGGAACCTGTCCCGGAACTAGCTCTTGTAGCCCCCAGGCTGGTCTCAAACTCACAGAGATACACCTGCCTCTGCCTCTGTGCTGGGATTAAAGGCATGTGCCACCACTGCCCTTGATACGGTTTCATTGTGTGTGATAAATAACTATGAGCATTTATGTTAAACTATCTAATTCAAGTCACAAATCTTGGCAATTTAGACCAACTCCTTTACTTTATAAAGTGGCCCAAAAGGATAATTGGGTGCTGCAAGGAAAACAGGCCTTTTATCTGTGGCCTCTCCAGTCTATCTCTTGTTACTGGTACCTATTTTCCCATTTCACAGAGGGAAAAGGTGAACTCAAATTAAGTGTGGTTTTGTTTTGTTTTGTTTCCAGTGCTGAGGATTAAACCAGGAACTCATGCTTGCTTGGCAAGCTCTCTACCACTGAGCAACACCTCTGACTCCCAAACTGAGGATATGTCCAGGGTCAACAAGCCTCTAGTCATTGGAAAAGCAAAAGGACAAAAAAAAAAAAAAAAAAAACCACCGCGCTTCTGTTCTAGCAAAAGCAGCCCGCCCTTCATTATGCACACTGCCTTGTTTTCAAAAGTGACTTAAAGCTGTCACTAAAACCATTTCATTTCTCCCAGGAAGGAGGCTAGCTCAGCAGAACACAGCTGAGCCTGCACGATCAGATAAGATCTAGAAAATGAAGGCATGAGCAGTGGAAACAGTTGAGCCAGCACATGATGGCAGCACCATGCCTCGCTCTGCTGCCTGCTCATGGCTGGTCCCTCAGTGCATCCTTTCCAACAGTACCTTGGGAAATCCAAGGCTGCAAAAGAGGGTTCCCGAGGTCTCCCTCTGCCCCCTACAAAGCCCTGCAGTCTGAACAGCCATGGACTGATCTGTTGGGCCTTCCACAGCCTCTGCTAAAGTTTCCCATTTCTCTGTATAGATCCGACGTGTCTACGTTCCACGCGGATTCCCTCTTCTGTTCATCTGGTTATCACCAAGTTGGATGCTGGGCGTTGTGCTTGGTCTCCAGTCTTTCTGCAATTGCTGACAATGGAAAACTTCCCTAAGGGTATGGCAGGCAACCCATTTTCTTGGGGAACCTATTTCCAGAACTCCTCCCTGCTGTGAATAAATTGCTTACCCTTAAAAAGATGGGGCGAGCAGGACAATTTCTCAATACTCTTTCTTATTTTATATCTCTTTATTCACTGTGTATGCTGGCTGGTCTGTGCTCAGTGCCTTGAGCTGCACTTCTAGACTCTTTTAATGGAAGTCATAGAAACACAACCCCAGCAAGCATAGATGAAAGAAAGACGATGGTCACCATACCAAACCTCAGGCTCGGTGGACTGAGGCACGCTGCCCACTGGGGACTAACTAAGTGATCAGAGATACGGCTCTTTGTACTTCTGTCTTCATGGCGGTCCATTCACGCAGTCTGGCAGCTGCCCAAGGGCAAACCAGCGCTGGCGATTGCACCATCTCTGCCATCGAGAAGGCACTCCCCGCCCTTGTTTCTGGATTGAAAATCATCTTGGAAGGACTCCAGTGCCTTCAGGTCACACGCCTCCTCCACACCCAGCAGGGCAGAGAGACAGGGTCGACAGCGCTCACTAAACCACAGTCTCAGAATGAGGTCGGAGCAGTCTAGCCCCCACAAAAGGTATAACTTACTTTCCCATCTCCTTTCCACAGCTCTGACCAAGACCTCATCTCCAAACCCCGAGGACTTTTAGTGATTTACACCATCTCTGAGACATTTCCATTCATTACCCACGTGAAGAGGCTACGCTACCTAAACTGAGTTACGTGTCTCAACAGAAATCCAGCACTTAACGTCTTTTCCTGAGCCAAGGTGTGAGGTGATGTTACAAAAGAAAAAAATGGGTGGGGGGCTTTATTTTAAATATTTATGACTCTAGATTGCATACAATCTTACACACTGAGTTTGGAGTACCACGCATTACTGCAAACCATAAATCATGCAAGAACGTTCTTAAACTATTCTAACGCTTTAAGCAACGCATCTTCGCAGACAGTGCTGGTGCACACCTGTGTTCCCAGCACTCGGGAGACAGAGGGAGGAAGACCAGAAATTTAAGACCAGGGCTGCTGGAACTACGTGAGACCCCGTCTCAAATATAAATAAATAAATAATGGAGGGGTGAGGTGGCCCAGAGGGTAAAGGCGTTTGCCTCAGAGCCTGGCAACCTAAGTATTTGTCTCCACAACCTACAACATGGAAGGAGACAACCAGCTAGCGCAAGTTGCTCTCTGATCCCTACATGAGCCCTGCAGCACCCAGCTTCCCCATCCACACACACTGAATCAATAAAGGTTTGAGAATCATCTCTCAACATCATCTCTGCACTTTCCATTCTATCACCTCAGATTGACCATCTGAGATTCATTTATCAGTTTTATTTTTCTGGCTTGAAAAAACTCAAAAAGAATAAACATTTCACCTCCCCCTTTGTAATGAAACTACAGAAATGGTTCTGTTTGCCAGCACTTGCAGGACAAACAACTGTCTGTAACCTGTGCTATATTCTGGGCCTCCATGGGCACTGCGTGCATGTGGTACACAGACTTGTGTGTAGGCATCACATCCATACCCAAAGTAAAAAGAAAGAAATCTTTTTAAAAAATTATATATTTTCAAAATACAATAACACAGAGTAACCTTATTCCAAAGTGGAATCATGGGAACACAGCAAAGAAAGATAGGACTAAAACAACATTGCTCAGCCGAGCAGACACCAGACTGTACAGTTCCGAGTCCAGCATCTGAGACTCTCAGCATCATCTGTCCTCCAACAGATCCAGCATCCCCACCCCTCCAGTTCTATTGTCTGCAGCCCACAAAGTTCTCTCACTGGCCAGCGCTATTCAGTGCCCGCATCTTTCCTTGGAAGAGGTTCCATGTTCCACATTCTTGGGATCTCTGCTGCAATTCTGGCTTCACCTTCACAGCTTCATGCAGTAATGCAGCAATGCAACAATGGCTTCTGAGGGGCTCCCTGCAAGGAATCTGTGTCTGTGCTACATTTCCTGGTCTTTGTGGCTTTCTGGAATCTTGGAACAAGCCTCTATTAACTGTTACATACAGCATGCATCTTGAGATCTTGAGATATGTCTTTTTTTTTTTAAGGGTCTCATAATCCACGTGGCCTCAAATTCGCTAATTAGCCCAAGGATGACTTGGACCTTCTGAACCTCTTGCTTCCACCTCCCTAGTACTTGGATTGCAGACATGCCTACGCCACACTGTGCTAGTGACACCGGCAGCTTGAGATGCAGACTGGCCCCCTCTCCACAGCTCCAGTGGCTTCTGTGTTCCCGGGGAGCTGCTGTCTATCCTGGTAAAGCCATGGCAGCAGGAATGTAAGGCGGCATCCTTGCACCCCCACAGGCCAGGACACCGAGAAAGGGGAGCACCAAACTCCAAGGCCTTGATTTCAATCTTTTGGATATTCAGAGGTGGAGGACAGATCATATGATGGTTCTGATTTAACTCCTTGACACAAGTGCCCTACTGTTGAATGACATCCCCAGCCCTCTTCTTAACTTCTGTACTTTGAGACAAGGTCTCGCTGAGTTACCAAGGCTGGCTTTGAATGCACTCCATAGTCTAGGCTAGTGTCCAGTTTGCTATCCTCCGACCTCGGCCCCCTGAGAAGCTGGGGATTACAGACTGCGCTACCGGGCCAGCACGATTTGCTGCTTTTGACAGCAATTGTCTTAATGGATGTGAAACCATTTCCTCAGAATTTTTGACTGGAACTGCCAAAGTCCATCTCTTTGGACTTTGTGTTTGACAGGGCAACAATATGGCAGTGGAATTGCTGTGTTCCTCAATATTTAAGGAAGGCCATCTGTGTTGGGATTTTACAATACTAATGAAGCCTACTCTTTTCCCTCCAAGGTTTTGAACATAAATGAAACTTATCCTCAGAAGTATAATAAGCACCTGTAGAAATGGAATATTAGCCTCTGCTCCTCTTTCTGCCCTTATTTATTTTTTATATTTGGATGAATTTTGACTGTACTATGCAGTGCATCGTTACCTGGAGTCACCCCGTATCTCAGCAGGATTCCAGATCCTGCCTCACCTCTGCACTTTGAAGGTAGATTGTCAACTAAACTGGAAACCACATCCAAATAGTCTCCCTTTCTTCCCCAACAAAGTGGAGAGTTGCCTCAGGTGGCAACGGCAGATCCGCCACACCCTGCCTTGCAACAGAGGCGAAGAAGCATTGGTGAATCTGCTAGAGGAAAAAGGCCAAAGGAGGAAGACTGTAGGCGGCCCCGAGATAGGCAAAACCCAGAAGTGGAGAGGCCTTAAGCTTAAGACCTTTGACTCTCCTACACCGGGCTGGATGAATCACCCCATGGGGGAGGGAGGCAAAACCGTAGCCTGCAAAGAAGAGGGGAAGCTTAGCTCCCCAAACCTGCGGAAGCAGACACTCACCTGCAAATTGATGCTGGCTGTGTGAGACAGTCCTCTGAGAGGCTGCTCCCCACACCCATTCCTTCAGGCATCCTTGTGAAGTCAGTGACCAGATTCTCCAGGCTCGGAAGAGAACATGTGTTGAAATAGGAGCGGCGGGGCTGCATCCCCAACACCCCGGCCGCTTGGCTAGCTCATGCCCGAAATAACAACACACAAACTGTATTCATTTAAAGAACTGCTTGGCCCATGAACTCTAGCCCTTACAGGCTAATTCTCGCACCTGGACTAGCCCATTTCTAATGATTGTTTGTAAGCACCCCAAGGTGCGCTTACCGGGAAGATTCTAGCCTCCGTCCATCCTGGGAGAGTGGAGCATGGTCTCTGCTCCAGCACAGAGCTGTCTAGACTCTCTGGGAGCAGAGCAGAGTCTGACCTCACTTCCTCTTCTGCCCAGAATTCTATTCTGTTTCCTCCTCCCATCTATGTTCTAAGCTATGAGGCCAAGCAGTTGGTTTATTATAATTAACCAATGACCTTCCTCCATCAAACATGAGTGGAATTTACTCACGGCTATTCCTGCACTAATTTAAAAGCTCTTTTCCCAAATCAGTGTTCCACCCTAAATTTTCCCGAGTAGAGCAGTCCACCAAGCTCCCCAGAGATTATGTAAACCACTTGGATGAAGGCATAAAACTTCTCCAACTAATACATGCCAGCAACATCATATTGCCCTATTTGAGCAAATGAAATATCATATACCTTATTGCATTCTCTGGGAATTATTAAAATCATTAAAATGCCCTGTAGCTTGGAGACTCAGGTGAAGAAAGTAAAATCCAGGAACTTGAGAGATAGAAGTTAAGAATACTAACTGCAGGCTGGAGAGATGGCTCAGAGGTTAAGAGCACTGGCTGCTCTTCCACAGGTCTTGAGTTCAAATCCCAGCAACCACAAGGTGACTCACAACTATCTATAGTGAGATCTGGTGCCCTCTTCTGGCCTGTAGGCACACAGACAGACAGAACACTGTATACAAAATAAATAAATAAACCTTTAAAAAAAAAAGAAAAAAAGAACACTAACTGCTCTTGCTGAGGACCCAGGTTCGATTCCCAGTACCCGCACCTGTACTGTACCTCACAACTGCCTATAACACCAGTTCCAAGGGATCTAATACTCTCCTTTGGCTTCTGCTGGTAGAAGGCACTCATAATGTACATAGACTTAAATGCCCATACAAAAAAAATATAATAATAAATAGGAAATTAAAGTCTAAATCAATTTCCTGTCCATGCTCTTTGAGTTGGTTAAAGCTTGGCAGTGGTGGTGGAGAGTGACACCCCTGAGGGTTCCTGTTTATGGAAGGAACTGGAAGCAACCCCCTGTTGTGGGGCATTCAGCAGTCGGTCTCATTCTGGCTACAGCCTGTCTTACTATTCGTTGACTCTCTTCTAAGCTGCTGGCCTCTCAAAACCAAAATAAAGCCCTCTCAGAGGTGTCTCTTTACCTATCTGGAGATAAGACTCTAACCAGCCCTAGGAATCACCCTGGTTCCTCCCACATGGGATTATGAAGTCTCTGAAGAAACGAAGCAGTTCCTCTGTTGCCTGAGTGTTTCTTGACAGGAGGCTTAAGCCCACAGAACCACTACATCATTCAGAAGGAAAAGCACCCACGAGGCTGATACTTTCCAGGCTAGACTGGAGGCACAGAATTTCTCTCTTAGAGAGACAGGGGAGATGGGATGGTGGGCTGGAGAAGAAACTTTTAGTTAATTGATTAACTTTATTTTATTTGTGTGTCTCTGTGTGTGTGTGTGTGTGTGTGTGTGTGTGTGATGTATGGTGTATATGTGAGTGGTATTGAAAGAACCCCGGAGTGGGAAGACTCTCATCAAGTCTCGGGAAAACGCGACTCCCCATGAACTCACGAGAGACCGTCCTTGCTGCAGTCACACGAGGTTTATTGACAGGAACCAGCACGCTGGGGCCAAAACTCATTTCCCACACAGGGGCAGAGGAGTTCGACCCCGAGTAGCTGGGAGAGGGGGTATTTAGGGGAAGAAACCACAGCCCAAAGGGGGTAGGGAGGGCATCATTGGAAAATTCCAAAAAATACCAGTGATAATCACAAGGGGGTAACTCCCCGTTTCTCAAGATTATTCTCAAGATTATAATCTAACTTTATGGTCAGCTAGTTCCTGGAACAGAGTCACTGAACCGGCTAACCTAGATTTTTGGTTCTTCTCTCCCTGCTAGATTTTTTGGCTCTATTATTTCTGCTAGAGGGGTTCTGGATTTATCTGGGTCTTTCAGTATATGCGAGATATGTGCATCGGGATGTCAGAGAAGGACTTGGAGTTTCTTCTTCTTCTTTGAGGGAGGATCTCTCACTGAAACATAAGCTAGGTTGGCTGATGTTACAAACTGGGGGGCTTCAGCTCCAAGTTCTTTTGCAAGTATGGCTATGAGGACCCTGTGCCCTTCTCCCCAGAGAGTGATGAGTAACCAGACCAAGCAAGAGAATTGTCTTTATAATGATTCTTTACTAACAACTTCGATATCCAGTGTATCCATGGGGTTACAATCTTAATAGGCATGGGTCTAAATGTCAGCCCCTAGTAAAGCATCCCCAGTATACCTACTACTACTACGGGGAGAAGGAGAGCCCAAGTGTCCATCTGCTCAACAACAGACTTCCCAGGTCGGCAGTTCTAGCCCCTTGGTCGGAAGCAGCAGCTGAGGCTAGGGTGTCACTCACAGCCTGGGCCTCCGATCGCAGCTCCATTACTGGGAAATAAACAGTGTGGATAAAAGAGTGCCAAAGGCCCACCGGGAAGAAAGAAAGCGGGAAGAAAACACTGCTTTTGCCTCTGTTACTTCCCTGAAACTTCCTAAAAGCCCTGTTCGTTTTCATTCTTTCTTCAAAAGCAAGAGAACACGTTCCTCTCACAGGATAGTGAGACAGGACATTAGTGAGGTCTCTCCTGTCTGTTGTTCAAGGACGTCTCCGGGAAAGTTGGGGACAGAGAACTTTGGCAAAGGTATCAGAGCTCACTGGTAGGCAAACTGATTTTTAATATTTTCAGGCCCTACTCAGATTTTATCATTTCAGATCCTCAGCTAGGATGATCTATTGCTAAGCTGTCATAGACGTGTTTGCTTTGCTTTGTTTTTAAAGAGATTAGCGCCTCCCCTGAATGCCCAGGATTGTGAGGACTATCTTTCTGAAACACTGAACAAACACTCCATCTCCGCAGGCCTCCCTGAACAAAGTTAATGATTATGCCATGCAGGGGGAGGGGGCCTTATCTATTTCTAAAGCACATGTTTCTTTTTTGTAAGTTTACACCGGTTTGAAATTTACATTCTGTACTGAGAAATGAGCCTTCATCAGAGGCTTTCCCTCCCAGGCAGTCAGTGCCTGTGGGGACGGGGCATGCCCGGTGGGTGTCCTCCACCACAGTCTTCGGCTTCTTCATTTTGTCCAAACAGAATTTGAAAGCGCTCAGAAACGTGTGTCACTTTGAAAGCTTTTAGTCTACAAGAGAATTTTTCAGGAGACTTTAATGAAAATGGCCTGTTGAAAAGCACAGAGCTCAAGAGAGCGAGGCTCCGGAGGTGAGACAACCAGGTGGCAACGCCTTTTGCTCACAAAATGGAACCGAGTTGTGCTCGAGAAACAGCTTTGTCAGGGTCCAGAGAGTAAATTCTTCAAACAGCAGGATGTGACCTGTGGCAGATTGTGAAACAGTAAGCCGTGGACACAAACTAGAACAGCCCCTGTCTGGGTGAGTCAGGAGATGCACAGCCTTGCTTGATGGAATTTTCCATTCCTGTACGCACAGGCAGATGGGGCGGGAGCAAAGACAGGGTTTCAGCGCAGGCAAGCGCTCCACGGAGCTACAGTCCCAGCCTTCATCTCCTTTCTTTCACCGCAGAAAGCATTATTTTTTGACTGTGGGTGACAGAAAATACATCAACACTGTGGACCCCAAGTTCTTAAAGGGTTTTGTTGTTGTTGTTTATGATGAGGTTTCTTCCTCTGTAGCCCTGGCTGTTTGGAACTCACTCAGTAGACCAGGCTGGCCTTGAACTCAGTCATCCCCCTGCCTCTCTGACCCTTGAATGCTGGGATCACAACCTGGTTGTTCTTAAAGGTTTTAAACTCTTTTATGTTCATGTAGATAAGGAACTCGAAGAAACAGAAAGGGTGGACGCAGGGAATAAAGGATAACAGGTTATTCGTTTGCATTTTGCAAATTGTCTCTGGGGGGCGGATTACAAATTTACCTGTCACATAAAAAACACGCTTATTTAAAAAAAAAATCAAGTAACCCTAAGTGAGTCAAATGTAAAGTCACCTGTCATTCCCACCCTTTAACACAGCTGCCTTTGGCCAAAGAAACCCCTGGATATTTTGTTGCCATTTTCTGGGCTCACAGACAAAAGTATACACAGTAGATAGATGTGAACAGGCTTGAACCACACGAGCGCAAGCCAAAGGATATGGTGCAGTCAGTTCAGTGTGTTTAGGGACACTTTTATGACATGCTTTACTTGCTGCAGAATATTACACGGCAGAGGCTGGTGTTCACTGGTTCAACAGTTCCTGCATTCGTGTGGGATTATGTTTCCCAAGTTTTAGGAATGCTTCTGCATACACTCTCACACCTGGCTCCTTGGACATTTGCATGACTATCTCTTTATGCTGCATGGCTACAGTTAGAACAAGGATGACACATTTTAAATACTGCATAACTGCCAAATTGTCCACATAAAAAAATTATCAGCTGGGTGGTGGTAGTGTGCGCCTTTAATCCCAGGACTTGGGAGGCAGAGGCAGGAGAATCTCTGCAAATTCAAGGGAGAGTTCCAGGACAGGCTCCAAAGCTACAGAGAAACCCTATTTCGGAATATATATATATATACTTTCAACAGTGACTGAAAATGACCATATTATCTGCAGAACTATCACTAATTCTTTAATATCTGTCACTTAAACATTTTAATAAACCTTCCTGCTTTCATAGTGTTTCCCCTAGATATTTCTTATAGCTACTACAAACCGGGATCTGTTATCTCCACACATTCCAATTGGTTTTGTTTCTACATTCAGAACCATTCCATGGTGGTGCACCGGCTTGCACAGCTTCCCTACTGGCTTTCCTCGTGGTTGAACAGCCTGCCAGCAGAGCAGCTTGTTGCTAGCCTATCATCCAATAAATACAGACTTTAAACTAAAAGTAAGAGGGGGCATTTTATTCTAATCAAGGGAACAATTAATCAAGAAAAATTATTATCCTGAACATTTATGCACAAAACTCTGATGCACACAATTTCATAAAAAGCATACTTCTGAAATTAAGGCACAGATTAACACCAACCCAATAATAGCCAATAAATGCCCCACTCTCTCCAATAGGCAAGTCATCCACACAAAAAGCAAACAGAAACATCAAAATTAATTGACACTAGACATCAAATGGATATAACAGACATCTACAGAATACTCTACCCAAACACCAAAGAGTACACATCCTATTCAACAACCCACAAAAGCCTCTCTAAAACAGGCCATGTTCTGGGACACAAACCAAGCCATAACAAATTCAGAAAAAGTAAAACAATTCCATAACTACTGCCTGAGCATTATGTGATAAAACAAATCTCCAGTAAGTGCATAAACTCATTACTGCATGATGGCTAGATCCAAGAAGAAACCGAGAAAGAAGCTAAAATATCCCTGGAACTAAAGAAAAATCAACACAGCAACACAGCAAATCTTCTGCTACAGGGGCTAGAGAGATGGCTAAGGAGTTAAAAGTACTCCTCCAGAGGACCCAGGATCAGTTCCCATCACCCACATGGAGGTTTACAAACATCTGTTATCTCCAGTTTTAGAGGATTTTGGTGCCCTCTTCTGGCCTCTGTGAGCACTGCATGCATGCTGTGTACAGACATATGCAGGCAAAACTCTCATACAGATAAAATAAAAAATAAATCTAGAAATTAAAGTAATCCTCTAGAACATACTGAAAGCACTTCTAAGAGGGAAGTTTATATCCTTACTTGCCTACAATTTAAAAAAAAGCACAAATAAGTGATTTAATTATATAACTCAAATATTTGGAAGAAGAACAAACCAAACCCAAACCCAGTAAATGGCAAGAAATAACAAAAGTCAAAGCAGAGGACTGGAGAGATGGTTCAGAGGTTAAGAGCACTGGTTGCTCTTCCAGAGGTCCTGAGTTTAATTCCCAACAACCACAAAATGACTCACAGCTATCTATATTGAGATTTGGTGCCCTCTTCTGGCAAGCAGACATACGTGCAAGCAGAAAACTGTATACATAATAAATAAGTCTTTAAAAAAAAAGTCAGAGCAGAATTAATAAATTAAAAACCAAAAAAACAATAAAAGAAAATCAGTGAATCTAAGAGCTGTTTCTTTGAGAAGATAGACAAATCGAAAGACCCTTGGCTCAAGTAACTAAAAGAAAGAAAGGGAGACCCAAAATTAACAAAACTAGAAATGAGCAAAAAAAACATACATTACAGCTGTTACTAAAGAAAGTCAGGTTTGGTGGTGGTGGCACACGCCTTTAATTCCAGGAGTCAGGAGACAGAGGGATCTCTGTGAGTTCAAGGCCAGGCTGCTCTACAAGAGCTAGTTCCAGGACAGATGGGCAGCTAGGGCTATTACACAGAGAAACCCTGTCTTGAAAAAACAAAAAAAGAAAAAAATAAAAAATAAAAAAATAAAAATAAAGAAAAGGGCTATTGTAAAGACTGTATCCATTAACTTGGAAAACTTAAAAAGTAGATGAATTTCTAGAGTCACCCAAACCTCCAAAGTTAAATCAAGAAGAGATCAACACCCTCAATAGACCCATAACATATGAGGAGATTGAAGCAGCAATAAAACCATTCTGACTTAAAAAAAAAAAAAAATCCCAGGCCCAGATGGATTCACGGCAAAATCCTAGACTTTGGAAGAAGATCTACAGCCAAACTTTAAATTATTAAAAAACAAACCAGAACAAAAAGAGCGCCCCAAACTCATTCTATGAAGCCAATATTACTCTAATACCAAATTAAAAAAAACCTACGGATGCAATAAAATGCTAGCAAACCAAATACAGACACTTATCAAGACCATCCGCCATGGTCATGATGGCTTTGTCCTGGAAACGCAGGATGGTTCAGCACACGGGAGTCAGCAAGTGTACAAGTCATATAAATGGACTTGGAGATCATATGACCATCTCATGATGAAAGTCCTAGAGAATGGGCCTGGAGGGAACAGACCCTGATGCAAAAAAGGCTGCACATGAAAGACCCACAGCCAGCATCTTTCTAAATGAAGAAAAGCCCAAAGCAATCCAATTAAAATCAGGAACGAGACATGGCTGTGCACTGCCCCCTCTTCTTCAACATAATGCCGGAAGCACTAGCTGGAGCAGTAAGGCAAAAGAAGGAAATTAAAGGGAAACAAATAGGGATCAAAGTCAAATTATTCATAATTGCAGACATGATTTCCCATGTAGAAGTTTCCTTTCCAGGTGATTTCAAGGCCAGCCTGGTCTATAAGAGCTAGTTCCAGGACAGGCTCTAAAGCAACACAGAGAAACCCTGTCTCGAAAAACAAACAAACAAACAAGTTTCCAGGTGAACAGGCCTTTTTTTGTCTGCTTTAGCTTAAAAAGGATTAGTTTTTTATTGTGTTTTTTTTTTTCCAACAAAATTTGCTTTTTAGGGTCTTTACAACCTAAAAGTACCTTTTCTTTGCCTTCAATCACTTTTTACAGGGTCCTATGGGTTTTCCAAAAGAACAGGCTCAGTGTTATGATGGATAGGTTAGATGACATCATCATCATCATCTTGCCTTCTTGGATTTTGTAATCTGTTTTCCCTCTCCCACCTCAGCTCCCAGCACTGGACTACAAGAATTCATGGCCATCCCAACACATAAGTAAAAGGTCAGAGGGTCTGACTGTGAGTTTTAAATTGTTATATAGTAAAACTTGTTTCTGTGGTATATAGCATTATCTCCATTTTAACACTTGTAAGTGGATCCATGCTCCCAGCAACCAATCAGGACATAGAACGATTCACTGGTACCCTCCCTCCCCAGCAAAACCAGGGCCTCTCCTTTGAGAAACCCACACCCATGTTCTTAGATGTTTTCCTTTCTTCCTGGATGCCTTTCTCATAGCCCTTGTGCTTAAAATCTGTGTTAAATCTCTTCACAGACATGCGCCCGTGCATGCACAACATATATAAAAAATGCAACAAAATTAATTTTTAAAATATGGGGGCAGGATCGCTCAGTAAGTTAAGACCTTGCCGCCAAGCCTAATGCCCTGGAACTCCTATGTGGGAGGAGAGAACAACTCCTACAAGTTGTCCTCTGACCTCTATACATGTGCCATGGCACACAAACACACATATGTTAAATATATGTAATGATTAAAAAGTAACAAAGTTCAGCTCGCTTTGAAAACAAACAGCACTCCCAAACAAGGCCACAAAGCCCTCCTTTGCACTGATGGAGGGAATCACTTTAAGGGAAGCAGCTCAAGCCTGCTAGGCTGGGACTCTGCTCCGTTCGGGTTGTGCACACGGCACTCGATTAATAATGCATTTGGTATCCTGAGAGCCTGACCTGAATGCACATTCGTACCCATCCCTGAGTGAGGTGCCCAGAACCTGCCAGCAACAGTGTTGTTTCTGCAGTGAGCAGCACACCCACCCAAACAATGGAGCTTCTCTTCTTCATGCCAACAAACCCGGCACACTGTCAAGAACTGGTTTACTTAAGATTTATTTTTAATGAGTGTTCTGCCTGTCCGTATATATGTGCACCACATACATGAAGTGTACCCAGAGGCTGGAAGAGGGTGTCAGAGCCCCTGGTACTGGAGTTACAGAAGACTGTGTGACCTATTACATGCATGCTAGGAACTAAACCAGATCCCTCTCCAGGAGCAGCAAGTAATCTAAACTGCCCAGGGGGCACCCTCACTTCAGGGGTTCTTACCTCCCACCATGTGGGTTCTAGGGATGGAATCAGGTCACCAGAGTTGGGAGCAAGTGCCTTTACAATCATTGAGTCATCTCAGCAGCCCAGTCTTGGACAGTTACAATTCAAATTTATTCCCAATACACCCTGATCCAGGTTAGGAGAACCAATTCAGCCAGAACTGGGTATATGCAAAGCTGTCTCCAAATGAACTTTTAGAGAGAATCCCTTATTTGCTACTTTATGCCTGTAAACAATTGGAGCGTGCTTATATGATTACAAGCAGATGCATTATGGGAAGGGACATATGGGTGAACAAAGGATGTCAATCAAAATAAGAGAACTAAACCCTGTCTCGAAAAAAACAAAAACAAAAACAAACTATGATTCTAATAATCAAACTCCTCCCTTTTAAACCCCACCAAACAAAGCCCCAGGCAGTAGATGGAGCCCTTAAGCATCTTCAGTCCCATGTCTTCTTGTAACGCATTCGGACTGTTCCATGGCTTTACTATTTTGCAGACCAGGTAGGCCTTTATTTTGTTTTATTCTTGAATAAGAGGCCAAGGACCTGCAAACACCCAGGCCAGAGTCTAGCCAGTGGTAACACATTTAGCAGAGCTAGCCAGGAGGTAAGAAAATAACATTCTTTCCTATCTCAAGGCTAAAAGGTTTCCCTCTCTACTTGTCCTTTCCACTCCAAGGTCTGTGGCTCACAGCCGGCTAAACAGGCAAGTCCGGATGGAAACTCACTAATGGCATTTAGCTGTCTAACCTGAGCTCCTTGCTCTCAATAGACAACAGGTGTTTGGAAGACAGGAACTGCCAAGCAGAGGTAGTAGAGAGGGGTTCTCATTTAAGGAGGGAGTTTACTTCCTGTCCGAATAAAAGTTTAATGTTCCCACCTTTATTCTGTGTCTCCTTCCCTTTAAATCACCTGCATGCTCCACACACAAGCTCGGCAACTATTCGAGAAAAACGACAGCACAAGAATAAATCATGTGCTTAATGTCTGAATTCCAGCAACAGACACTCTGTAAATTGGACACATATGAAATTAAAGGGCAAGCCGGAGAAATGGAAAAGGGAAAAAACAAAACAAAAATCTAAGCTGCACATTAGGCTCCACTTCAAAGAGCGGACACAATCTCAAAGGAAAGCAGGGACCTCGGCGTGTTAGCTTCAGGGACAGCAAAACCTAGTACAGTGATTACAGATCCAGGTAAGACCAAAGGAAGAGCAGAATGAAAGAGAAAGAGAAGGGAAAAATGGCAAGTGGCAGCCGCTGTCATCCCCTGGCCAGGGCACAGCAGGGACTGGGGCAAAGTGGGTGAGTGCCCAGCAACGGCTGCTTCACCCAAGATGGAGATGGTGAAGAAGGGGAAGATGAGCAAGTGTTGACAGAGGATTCTGCTCCACCAGGTCCCACAGTCACTCAGTCCCAAAGAAACACACAGAGGACTACATTAATTATAAACTGGTTGGCCTATTAGCTCAGGCTTCTTATTAATTCTTATATGGTAAATTAGCCCATTATTCTTGTCTATGTTAGCCACGTGGCTTGGCACCTTTATCAGTAAGGAATTCTCATCTTGCTTCCTCTGCGGCTGAGTGACAACTGCAGACTGAGTCTTTTCTCTCCCCAGAATTCTGTTCAGGTTGTCCCACCTCTACTTCCTGCCTGGCTACTGGTCAATCAGTGTTTTATTAAAATACAAGTGACAAATCTTTACAAAGTAAAAGTCCCACAGCAAGCAAGTGCCATTTCTGCTTTGTAAAACAAAACCTAGGAGCTGGAGAGATGGCTTAGAGGTTAAGAACACTGACTGCTCTTCCAGAGGAACAGTTCAATTCCCAGCAACCACATAGTGACTCACAACCATCAGTAATGAGATCTGGTGCCCTCTTCTGGCCAACAAGCATACAGACAGACAGAACACTGTATATATAATAAATAAACCTTAAAAAAAAAAAAAAAAAAAACTAACTTGAGAAGTGGAGGCTGGAGGATGACCATGAGCTCAATTTTAGCCCGAACAAAGCAAGTTCAAGGTCATCTTGGGCTACATGAGATCTCATTTCATGAACACAAAACAGACTGAGTAGATCATACAGATTAGAATCCAAAGGATTTTGAGGCAGCCGACCTACATACATCAGTAGGAATTCTTAAACCAGCAATAAGTCTGAGAAACAGATAAAATCAGAAAGGGTCAGCTTGAAAACTATGTAAAAATGATGACTTGCCATTAGAGTGAGCAGACAAGGAGATCAAAGTGGAGTGCCTGAAAGTCAGTCCATACCTGAGAATCTCTTCTCGCTGATGACAAACCTAAAACAAAGAGTGTGCTGCTGTTTGGCCTGATGTACTTCTGTGTACCATGTGTGTGTCTGGTGCTTGCAGAAACCAGGAAAGGGTACCACATTTTAACTGAAGGCACACCCTGGGAACTAGACTTAGACGGCTGTGAGATGCCGTGTAAGTACTGAGACTCAAACCCAGGTCCTCGAAGAAGCACCAAATGCTCCCAACCACTGAGCCATCTCTTCCGCCCCTGACTATTTTTTTTAAGCATACATACATACACACATATACACAAAGCTTTACAGTTACTCCAGGCCAGATGAGGTGGCTCACCAGGTGAAGCGCTAGCTGGGCAAGCCTGACAACCTAGGTTTGATCCCTGGGATCTACGGAAAGATACAGAGGACTGCCTCAAAGCTAAGGACAGCCAGGCGACACACTGAGATAGTCCTGAACCGCAAATAAGGAAGCTAGAGAACCTGGGTTCAGCTTCCTGCACCCACACTGTGGTTGACACTAGTCACAGCTCCAGCGGAGCCACTGCCTTCTTCTGACCTCTGTGGCATCAGACATGCATGTACATGTGTGCAGGCAAAACATTCAAACATATGAAACAAAATAAACACATCTAAAAAAATCTCTTTTTCTCCACCAACAAAAGTGAAAAGCAAAACCAAATTACAGGCTGGCATATACTTCTAATTAGAGCAGGGTGAGGGTAGGAGAGGGCTATGAGACACAGCTAAGGGATGCTGATGATCTAGTGTGGCCAAGCCCCGGCTTCATTCCATAGCCCATGTGTATACATACATACACACACACACACACACCACACACACCACACCACACTAAATAACAAAACAATAAAAACCCCAATTATCAAAAAACAACAATAAAAAAACGTAGCTGGGTGGAGCAGCACATGCCTTTCATCCCAGCCCTCGGGATTAAAGAAAAGTAAAGAAAACTCACCTGCACTTTAATATAGTCCACGGGTTTTTAAAATGTAAACCTGGGCATCTGAGGCCTCAATCCTGAAATCTCATGCACCAAAAAGCTAAAAATAAAAATGGAACCCCTAATGTAATTTTGGCTTTCTGCTCCCTTTTCCTACCCCCATGTGCTAAGATCTTCTGTGGTCTCCCGGCCTCCACCCGGATGGCTTCAGTGGGTGAAAACTTGTGTCTGTAGTTGGCTCAGTACCAGTGTGTGCTGCTCCCGTCTCCGGGATCTCCTCTCTTCATTTCCCTAGTCACCAGACTCTACCCAGCAGGCAAGGACTCTGTGGAGGATGTGCGGTGACCACTTCTTAGATGAAGACAGAACCTTTGTTCCCTTTAGACGGCCTCCCTCCTCCACAAACTAAACACTATGATACTGTATAAGACACCTGCATGTCTTCCCTTCTGTAGAAGGGCTGAGACGATGTCTTGGGCAGTTTTCCTCTGTCCCTGTGATACTCCATCCACAGCCTCCTTAACGATGGGGCAGCGCAGTCTACAAGAGAACGCCCTAGCTTTTCTCACATCTCGCAGCTGACGTAGCCTGGCTCTAGTAGAGGCTGTGTTTTGCCAGGCAGAACATTAGCCTAGAAGTCAGTTCATGCTCTTACGTCCTCTGCCCAGATGGGGGAGGGGACAAATGTGCCTCTGACAGCCCCGCTCTAGCACTGTTGGTGCCCAGTGGCTTTTCTTTGGCATCTCCCTTGTGCTATCCTGTTCATAGCTGGGAGACAGGATAATTCAATGATTCAGGGCACTGGACCCAGTCCAAACTTCAACTGGACCAGCTACTTCCAAGCTGTTACAACCCCGGGCCGCTCATGGGCTGCTTCCTCCAATTCATTCATAAAAAGGCCTGGCAAACCCTTACTAAAGCTGTTGCGAACTTAGCCATAGTGAAGGACCTAGAAAGACGCCTGATGCTCTGCTTAGGAGTTAGGATATGGAAGCGGGTTCTGGCCATGTGACTCCTGCTTCTACACTTAACCAAATGCTACAACCATGAGCTAAACCAGCCTCGTCCCTTTCTAGCAGCAGGATTTAGGGGGGATTTGAGGTTTTGTCCTCCACACAGTAGCATTTCCATGAAGGTAAAATCTTATCACTGGAAGCCACCACACCCAGAAAGTGTCTTATAAACTAGGCCTTCCATAACTATGTGCCAAATGAATTATGTGAGGGAAAAGAAAAATATGGATTTTAAATAATAGCATAGAATTTTTAAATTGCCTTATAGTGGTTCCGACTCTGTATTTAAGGTATCACACATTATAGTAAAAACGTAAGAAAATTTATTAAAATTTGAAGATAAAATCATAATTTCAAAGGTTAGACCTACGTCAGGTGTGCCGATGAATGGATACTTTCCTGAAATTCAAAATCAGACCCAACAGTATCACTCTCAGAATGTTCTAGAGGATTAGATTTACTTCTGATTGTCTTGGATGAGACAGTCACTATTCTGTTTTCCTTCTTGACAGAAACGTGTTTTTTCAAAGATTCACTTTTAGTCGGCTCATTAAGCAAAGACCTTTTGTCCCCGATTCCTTTGCTTTTTGAGTTCACAGGGGAGTCAGGGTTGGAAAGCAGGTCCTTCCCAGAGTGTTTCTCAGTGGAGCGCTTGCTCGCCACACTGCCTTTCTCTGAAGAAGATTTGCTGTGTCTGGATGACACGGCTTCTTCCCTTTGACTCCCGCTTCCAGAGGTGCCATCTGCTAAAGGAGAGCCTGTTCTAGCAGCAAGGCCTGCTGCAGGGCCCTCCTGCTGCTCAGGGGCTGGGACTCCTAGGCTGTCTCTGGAGGCCACCGCTGCCTCTCGTGCAGAAACGGGAACTTGGAAGGCGTCAAGAGGCAAAGGAATCCTAGCATCACTTCTAATCTTCTGAAACTGCAGGGGAAACAAAGCTTAAATGAACAAAGTGAGCCGCTAAAGATCTGGAAACTTCGCTGTTCCTGAGCTTTCCAGATTTACTTTTTATTATTGTCAGTTAGGTGGTGTGTATGTGTGTGACGTGTACATGACTGCAGAGGCTCCCATGTTGTTATATGTATGTGTGTGACGTGTACATGACTGCAGAGGCTCCCATGGAGCTGTATGCATGTGTGTGACGTGTACATGACTGCAGAGGCTCCCATGTTGTTATATGCATGTGTGTGACGTGTACATGATTGCAGAGGCTCCCATGGAGCTATAGTTACAGGTGCTGGGGAGCCACCCAACATGGGTGCTGACGAGTCTACTCAAGTCCTAGAGATGAGCAGCAGCTCTCGTAAGCCAGGCTACCTCTCTGGTCCTGTAACTGTGATCTTATTCAGCAGTCAGCCCACCACTCAGAAGATTTTATGGTCATTCATTTTCCTAATTATACAAAGCCATGTGACTGGCAACTCAAAACTCTCTCTCTCTCACACACACACACACACACACCTCCAGAGTTAGCTGTGCAGTATTTTTAGAATTTTGTGCTTTATATAATTACCTTCCATTTTCCACATTTAAAAAACTAAATAAAATCATTTCTAAGAAACCAAGTTTCTAGCCTCTACGTATATGTGAGAAGTATCCAATGTGTGACATGACCGAGTTCTCAAGCCAGCAGCTCCTCAGATGAGTCTTAGACTGGTTAATGGGGCTCTTGGTGAGGCAGGAGAAAACACATCAGAGGGTCCTGTGATGGCCGGCCCACCCCATCCAGTAACCGAGCAACTATGAGAGACTGCTTGCTAGGTCTGTCTAGATCACTGTTTAGAGCTCTCTGCACCAGTACCTGTACCTTCATCAGTGTCCCTTCATTGTAAGCTGACTGCATACAGATAGAGACCTAGACGAGACATGAATATAACAGACATTTAACAAACTTTAATTTCCTATTATTTTTCTTTCTTTACTAAAGATAACTTATTCTAAGTACAAATTATCAAAAACCTTCCAGTTTTGTCCTTTTTGTTTTTAAATTTTGAGATAAGGTTTCATTATGTAGCCTTGGCTGACTGAAATTCACTATGTAGACTAGGCTGGCCTCAAACTCACAGACACCTGCCTGTTCCTAACTCCCAAGAGCTGGGATGAAAAGCATGCGCCACCATGCCTGGCCCCATTTTTTTATTGACAGTGATGCAATTTCAGGAAATGGACACAAACTTAACCCCGCTAGAGACAGACCAACATTCCTTTCTCTGCCCTGGGGAACTCTTGCTAATGACTTGAGCCAAGGTCTGTTGGGTCCACTTACTTGGATATTCTGTACCTGTCCCCCAGGAGTCTGTTTCGGGTCTAGCTTTTCTTCCTCCAGGGCTCTCTGGTCTTCCACAGCTGCACTAACAGTAGAATTCATCTGAGGACGACCTATTAGGTGGAAATCGGACTGATCTATACCAGCCATAGTGGCAAGCTGCCCAAGTCTGCAGAGAGGAAGAAAGGAGGAAAAGGCAATCACTTAGGAACAACACCTGCAAGCATGAAATACATGTACAAATGAACACCAAGATTTAAAACCTCTGAAGCCAAGAACCTACTTCAGACAACAGCCCCAGGCCAACTGCCGCCTTCGCTCATGCTGAGACCACTGGATGAGATCATCCAATGCTCTCGGCACTCCTATTCACCTCACCAACACACTAAATACCACTTGATTTTCACAGCAACCACCATTCCTTCATTTTAAACAGTTTCAGTAGCTTCAACCTCTACCATCTCCATGTATATGACCCTCTTTCTTAGCCCTGGCCTACTCCCCTAAAACACTGCTCCATCAACTATCTTCAGCTTTCTTTTTGATTTGATTTTGAGACTCATAAAGCACAAGCTGGACTCAAATGTTTATGTAGTTCAGGGTTACTCTGAACTCTTGATCCTCCTTCCTCCACCACACAGGTGCCTGACTGTGACCCTCCTTTGACCCTCCTATTCTCAGGTGAGAACCACTGACCTGCCCCTGTGTCTACAGCACCCCTGTACCATCCCAAAGCCTAGAGACAAGAACAACTTGATTCAGGCTGGAGAGATGGCTCAGAGGTTAAGAGCACTGGCTGCTCTTCTAGAGGTCCTGAGTTCAATTCCCAGCAACCACATGGTGGCTCACAGCTATCTATAATAAGACCTGGTGCCCTCTACTGGCCTTTAGGCATATGTGCATATAAAACACTGTACACATAGTAAATAAATCTTAAAGGGAAAAAAAACTTGACTCAAACTTACTTAACAAACAAAATGAATAAAAGGCAAAAATCTATATATTCTAAATACTTTTAATAAAAATTATCCTTAAGTTAGTCTTTTTTTAACCATGTCAAGGGGTATATTTATAGCAGACAAAATTATAGAATTCATATGCCCAATGACATTAATTTAATCTTCATCAAGACCAATTACTCTTCAACACCTCTTTATGATGGATTTCTAATGAGAAAGTTTATCACTTTGTATTTCTTTTAAAACAAATTCTCTATTAAAAAACAAATCAAACATATTGTTGAAAATCACATAGTAACATGTGTCATGGAAGCTAAGAAATGCCAAGTTCCTTAGCAAGCTACCATTAAAACCACTGAAGAAAGAATGCCCACCCTACAGATATACCCAGCATCTTTAAGGAGGTCCAGGAAAGCGTGAAACTTCTGAAAAGAATTCTCAATGCTGCCCAAGACGCCCTCATCATCCAGGATCATGTTTGTCAACGACTGTGCGTGAAGGGCTTCAGACAAGGAGAAATTTATATTTCTTAGCTGGGCATTTTCATGTTCTAGCTACAAAACAAGGTTGAGAATGCAGTGTTATTTCTCTTAGTCATCTACAGAAAACTTTTCAGCACCTAAACAAAAACATTTAGCAATGTAATTAACTGATCATTAATCTAACCCTCAATGAAGACAATAATCATAACACGGTAACCTTCACCTGGAGACACCCGTTGACATTTCCTACATAACAAGTAGATGAAAATAAAGTTACTGTCTTACTGGTAACTTTCCAACAGTCAAACTCCCAACTGCTTAAATTCAGACTGGATCATTCTGTATCAGAGAAACAGTCACCTAAGGGCCACCTTTCATTAGAAAATACAACAGTCTGATCAAGCAAAATTATGATCCTCCTATAATTAATTCATTAAGGATTGATTTTAACAAGCTATGGTGGTTTGAAAGAAAATGGCCCCCATAGGGAGTGGTACTACTAAGAAGTGTGGCCTTGTTAGATAAGTGTGTCACTGTGAGGGTGAGCTTTAAGGTCTCCTGTGCTCAAGCTACGCCCAATGTCACAGTTGCTTCCTGTTGCCTGTAGATCAAGATGTAGCTCTCCCAGCTCCTTCTCCAGTACCACATCTACCTGCACGCTGTCACGCTTCCCACCATGACAATAATGGACTAAACCTCTGAAACTGTAAGCCAGTCCCAATTAAATGTTTTCCTTTATACAAGTTGCTATGGTCGCAGTGAGTGTCTCTTCACAGCAATAAACCCTAACCAAGACACAAGCTAAACAATGTTTCTACATGAATGTATATGTGTTCACGCATAGGCCACATGTGCTACAGTATACATGTGGAAGTCAAGAGGAAAACTCCTGAGAGTTACTTCTCTCCTTCCATCGTGGAGGGACTAGAGATCACACTCAGGTTGTTGGGCTTGGAGGCAAGTGCCTTTACCCACTGAACCATCTTGCCAGTCTCCCAAGCATATTTACTGTGCTTATGTTAAAGTCTTTAATGAGGGCTGGAGAGATGGTTCAGGGGTTAACAGCACTGACTATTCTTCCAGAGGTCCTGAGTTCAATTCCCAGAAACCGTATGGTGGCTCACAACCATCTGTAATGAGTTCTGATGCGCTCTTCCGACCTATGGACATACATGCAGACAGAACACTGTATGCATAGTAAATAGAGAAATGTTAAAAAACACGAAGTCTTTAATGCACAGCTACCACTCTGCACTTTCCTGAGCAATTCTCTATGGCTTCTTGCTTTCTTCATCGACTCATGCAACCTCACATCAGTCCCAACCCTGGCATTTCTCAGAAAGGCAAAATGTTCTTAGTGTACCCTTGCCTGTTATCACACAGTGCTCAATACTTAAAAATAAACACGTGTCCTATAAAACATACATTTTGAGGAGTCTTCCTTACACTCACTTTGTAGTTTAAAAAAAAAGGAAAGAAAAAGAAATCTACTTGTAAAAGTCGTTAGTTTAATGCAGATTTCTCTAATGGGGTAGTTCAGTGCTCAAAGTATAGACTTTATTTCCCATGGCACTCTTAGGAGCCTTTTCACTATCTCAGACTTCTAATTTTTATTTGTCTATAAAAACAAACAACGAAACAACTGAGCCTGGCCAGACACAATCCCCTAGCCTTCGCCTCCCAAGTACAAGCTCTAAAGCCATGTATCACAAGCCCATGCTCTTACGATTTTTAGATTATTTGCGTTCCTAACTCACTGTAAGTAGACAGCCTCACCAACTCTGTTCTTATGCACACAGTTAAGTCTTATAAATACGTTGCATATGTGGCAGTCTACAGGGGGGCAAGCTTCTTACATTTTTAGAATATACTTTTTGGAATATACTCACACGACACTAAATAAATGCAAGGCTAAGATGGTGAACTCAGCTCACAATACACCACACCTGGCCATTTTGAAGTATTTTAAAGTTTATTATCATTATTTTTCCATGCCATGATTTTTTTAAATTTATTTTAAATACCAACCATAGTTTCCCTTCCCTCCTCTCCTCTGACTCCCTCCCCCATCCCCCAACTCCTCCTCCATCTCCTTTCAGATGGGGTCAGGCCTCCCATGGGAATCAACTAAACCTCTGTACTGCTAAAGAACTCAAGAGTCAAAGGTTGAGGTAGAATCCTGCATCTGGAGAGGCTGAATAACCGAGTAGTAGCTCACCCAGCTCACCTCCCTGCGTCTCCCGAGAAGTCCTTGTGCTTTCTCTTACCCTCCTTATAAGCCCTTCTCCACATGACTCCCACCTACAATTTCCTGTCAGCTAGTTGACGACTCAGTCTCTGAACTGCAGGTGAATTTTATATAATCAAACATATCTTTGCATCATCAAACAGATATTTCAGAGCATAAAACAGTAACATGCCTTAAAACAATATTCTACAACAGTTGGGTCTTGAGGTAGATTGATTCCCAGTTTTTGGAGAAACCGCCATACTGATTTTCAAAAATGGCTGTAAAAGTTTGCACTTCCATTAGCAGCGAAAGAGTGCTTACCTTATTCCACATCCTCTTCAACACAGGTTGTGATTAGCATTCTTTTATCTTGGCCATTCGGACAAGTGTATGATATCTCAGAGTCATTTTGATTTGCCTTTCCCTGATAGCTAAGGATGTTGAACACTTCTCGGCCATTCAAGATTCTTCTGTTGAGAATTCTCTGTTATAAGTCTATATCCCATTTTTTTTAATGGGATTATTTGGTATTTTGAGGTTTACATTCTTGAGTTCTTTTTATATTTTAGATATCAGTCCTCTGGTTGGTGAACATCTTCTCCCATTCTGTAGGCTGCCTTTTTATCTACTGACAGTGTCTTTTACCTTACAGAAGCTTTTGTTTCAGAAGGTCCCATTTAATGTTCATCTCAGTGTCTGTGCTACTGGTGTTATATTAAGAAAGTTGTCTCCTGCTGCAATGTGTTCAAAGCTGCTTCCCACTTTCTTTTCTATCAGGTTCAGTGTAACTGGATTTGTGTTGAGGATTTCATCCACTTGGACTTGAGTTTTGTGCAGGGCAATAGATGTGGATCTCTGTGCAGTCTTCTACAGGTCACCATCCAGTTATGCCAGCACCATCTGTTGAAGATGCTTTTGGCAAAAATCAGGTGTTCATAGGTGTGTGGGTTTATGTCAGGGTCTTTGATTCAATTCCATTGATCCACTTAACTGTTTCTATGCCATTACCGAACTGTTTTTTTATTACTATAGCTCTATAGAACAGCTTGAAGTCAGGGATGGCGATACCTCCAGAGGTTCCTTTATTGTACTGGGCTGTTTTAGCTATCTTGGGTTTCTTGTTTTTCCAGATGAAGCTTAGAACTTAAAAACAAAACCAGCAAATAACTCTCAAAATATGAGAAAAAAGACGTACCTCACTGACTCGCTTGTCAGCTTTAAGCCGGATGACTCTCTCCTCCTTCAGCTGCTTTAGGCATTCCTCCAGTTTCTCCTAGCACGAAGAGATGGAGTAAATACGGTAAGTAAGGTCCTCTGAGTCCTCAACAACCCCAGCTACACAGTGAAATTACCTGGCATGAGTGAGAATGAACCATAAAGCACGCAACACACAACAAACCCACGTAGCAGTTTATTAGAGAAGACATGTGAACAGGACTGGGAAGTCGGTGTGCAGAAAGAGAAGGCTGAAGATGGTGCATCCAGCTTTTAAGGTTGCCTACCGCATGCGCACAGAGGGTTGAGTAGCTACGTCATACGCACATGGTGGAGCTCACGTATGCACACAAGGACTTATGTAGCTGCATCATATATAGGTGATGCAACCATGCCACACGTAGGTCATGCAGGGCCTTTAAAGGCTCCTGGGGCGGCTAAGTATTTTGCCTGAGTATTTGTGCACACATGCATGGCCCTGGAACCTGGAAGTGCCAGGCACGCTGTGTGGCTGGAATCATAACACACAGTCCACAGACGACTTAGTGGCAGAGGTGGAAGTAACCTCAGACAGTAGGATGACATAGTCACTACTTGTACACATACCAGCCAGCACAGTTAATTAATAGAATGGATCAAATCATCACAATGCAGACTCACTTAAGTCCCACTCTAACTTGAGCTGCAGCTTTTACCATAAAAAGCATATACATAAAAGAGTTAGTCAATCCCCAATATTTAATTAAAGCCATGGGAGGAAATTTTCTTACTTATGGGTTTTTGGGTTCCTCAGAATAATGGAAAACTCTGTAACATCCTCTTTTGTTTTGTTTTGTTTTGTTTTTTGTTTTTCAAGACAGGGTTTCTCTGTATAGCTTTAGTTGTCCTGGAACTTGCTATGTAGACCAGGCTAGTCTCGAACTCACAGAGATCCACCTGCCTCTGCCTCCCCAAGTGCTAGGGTTGAATGCATGTGCTAACACCAACTGGCTCTATAACTTTTTTTTTTTTTAAACAGGGTTTCTGTGTAGCTTTGGAGCCTGTCCTGGAACTAGCTCTTGTAGACCAGGTTGGCCTGCTTCTGCTTCCCGAGTGCTGGAATTAAAGATGTGAACCACCATCACCTGGCTTCTATAACACTCTTAACATACCTGAATCTTGTAAGTGCAACAACAACAACAAAAAAATCCTTAAAAGTGCAAACACTTTTAAAGCACTTTATGGAAGGGCAAGCATTATTCTCAGTTTTCTAGCACTCCCTAACTTAACCATCAACATCCGACAGGAAAAGTAGGGGTATCGGCTCCGGCAGAGAAGACAGAGCAACACAGCCTCTGTCAGCTGTGCGGCTGGCTTTGAATTCATGAGCAGGAAGCAGTCCCTGTCCCACAAGGTTTCTTCATCAAACGTAGAGCTCACGAACATAGGTAGTGTTGCTCGTCGGCTTGCTCTGAGGAGTCCCTCTCCACAGCTGAGGCTGGAGTCACAGGAGGGCCATCACACACACCTGACATTTACGCTGTTTCTGGGACCCAAACTCCAGTCTTTCAGCTTTCATGGCAAGGGCTTTAACCGCCAAGTCTCTCTCCAGGCCCTGGGTTTACATTTTAGAGGCTTCTAAACATTTACTTAATCACAGAATTTTAATTTAAAAGTTTAGTTTGGGGCCGCTGAGATGGCTCAGAAGCACAACAAGGCAGCTCACAACTCTAACTCCAGTTCCAGGGGGCTGGTGCCCTTTTCTTGTCTTGCTGGGCACTAGACACACATGTGGTACACATATATACATGAATGCAAAGCATTCATACACATAAAATAAAAAAATCTTTTAAAAAGTAATGTTATAGTTTTAAAGAGATATAAAATATCCAAAAGTGTGTGCACACAGTTGTTTTCCTCTCAACAGATTGTTTTAAAATAGTCCTTCAATAATAATGTCCAACTCTTTATCTCCTTAAAGACTCATCTTTAAAAAACATTTACTCTGTATGTGTGCAGGGGTGGATTCCTGCATGTGTGTACAGTGACTGTGGAGGCAGAAGAGCACACTGGATCCCCTGGCACTGGAGTTCGGGGGAACGGGAACCAGTGACAACGGTGACATAAACTGAACTCCAGCCCTCTGTAAGAGCAATACACGCTCTTAAATTCTCGGCCCTCTTTCCAAAGACAAAATTAACATTTTCTAAAAGTAAAATGTTCAGTACATTTTATGGCATGGTGTGTATGTGTGTGTGTGTGTGTGTCACACACAGTGCATACGTGGAGGTCAGAAATCACTTCTCCACCGTGGGGATCCTGGGCACTGAACCCAGGCCATGAGGCCTAGCAGTAGGCACCTTCACCTTCTGAGCCATCCAACTAGCACAATCCCACTCCTTCATGTTAAACTAACCTAGCTCTTATGGTAAAGGGGAAAAGACATCATAAACTCCTGTATTTAATTTAGGATTCACAAAACGGCTTTAACACACTGCAGCTAAAGAAAGGAAACTGCACTTTGCCTTTGATCTGCAAGCCAATGCTTTCACCAGGCTCGCTTACAGGACACAAACAAGGGGTTAAAGGGACATGGGTGGCTGCACAATAGTGGCAGTACCCCAAAGTCCCACCCAGTCACGGACAACAGTCTCCACATCTCCATTTCTGACCGGCTCTCCACAGCACAGCCAAGTGCAATGACACAAAACAGCTTCTCCCCCTAGTGGGCAAATCAGACTCAATGTTACATTTGGACGAAGTGCTCCTTCTCTCAGCAATCTTCTTGAGATAGTGGCTCATTATGTAGCTATGTCTGGCCTTAGACTTCCCCACCCTGCTGCCTCAACCTCCTGAGATTTAGAGGTGTGCATCACAGACATTTTCTAAGGCCCTGAAATACCTGTATCCCAAAGCTTTCTGATACTGTCCTAGGATTTGGCACGGCTACCAGCAATAGGGCCTATCACTATGATAGGGCACGTCTACTGTGACTACTAGCTCACCTTCCCCTGGGAGCTGCAAGATGTGTGAAGGAGAGAAATTATTTTATTAAACTTTTATCCTATTGCCTCGTGCCTAGAACAAAGCAAGCAGGCAATAAATAAAGAACAAAGACGCCCTGGCCACATAAGATGTGTTTAGATCGTAGATTTCTTCAAATAAACAGGCGGCAGCATGCTCTTTTCTTCAGTCTCATTTCTTTACTACTAGTTAGTAGTTAAGGCTTGGTTTTTCATTATTTTTCCTAAAAACTGAAGACTCTGGTGCAAAGTCCTAGTCCATTAGCTGGAAAACTCTATAACTCTGGGTCCTGACTTCTTCATATATATCATAGAGATAAATACAGGATGGTTAAGTGAATTAACCCAGACACAAACTCAGAAGAGTGCTTGGAATATATAGTTGATCAATGCAAAATGAATGAACATGTGAATTTAATTAAGATAGACAGCTCATAATCAGTCTGTTCCCACTCACATATTCGGAACTCCTGGGCAGCCACACCTAAGGCGGGCTTTTAGCCACAAAATACTGATATACTAAAATGTGCACAGAAAAAGATCATCAGACATACTCCCATGATGACCACCTAAAACCACCACTGCCCAATACCACCTCAGACCATCACTGCCCAGTACCACCTTAGAACACCACTGCCCAGTACCAGTTCCTAACCTTTGTTGTCCTCACTGACTAGAGATACCTTTACCACATCATCCCCTGGGTTGGGCCACAGCAGTAGAAAGCTTGCCTAGAACATGCATAAGTGTGATCTGTAGCATTTCAACACAGAACAAGCCCACAGAACAAACCGCGCTCTCTTAGACCCCTGGGGAAGGAAACCAGCACAACACATGGAACAAGGGGAGGGCTCGATGCTCGAGAACTTTTACTTCTCTGTGCATCTTAGCAATAAACCACTCAGGCACAAACTGTACGTGCTGAACTCACAAGATGAAATGTGTTCGCAAATGGTCCACACGATCTATAATTTTCTAAGAGATTACTTTAAGAATTCCCTATATAAATAAATTTTTTGTGGCATTCATCACTGGGGTGGGGAACGCTTTGGATTGAACCTAGGGCATTATGTGCTTGCCAGGGAAGGGGTTTACGATTCAGCTGTATCCCTTAGCTAGCTTTCATGTTTCTAAATCAAATACCGATTGCCACAATCATATTTAAAAAAAGTTAGGTAAGTGCCATTCAATTATGTAATGACATTTTGAGAGGGTACCATCCATGAACTAGAAATCTGGGCCCTCACCACAACATACATGCTGGACCTTGATTTGGATGTCTTGGCTCTCAGAAATGTGAAACTCAACCTCTGCTGTTTTAAGCCAATGAATAAGTAAGTAACAGATGGAGAGCCATGTCTAGGTTTTGAAGTTCTATACTGAGACAGGACTAGTTTTATGCAGTCACTGTAGGGCTGGGGGCATAGCTCACTGGCAGTATGTGAGCTGAACAGCGTGAGGCTCTGAATTCAAACCTCCCCTAATTACACATGAATCACAAAACATAGAGGAAAAGCCAAGCCCTTCCTGAAGACAAGGTCTCCCACAACTAAGTACAAATCAGCATATAAACAGTGTGCGTTAAGTGCAAAAATTTGCTATGTAAGTTAATTTTCCTATGGCCTACCCAAACAGAAAAATGGAATGACATTAGAAGCCAAATTTTAGCTGGATGGACGTGGTGCATGCCTTTAATCCCAATCCTTGGGAGGTAGACAGAGTTTAGTGAGTTTGAAGCCAGCCTGGTCTACAAAGCAAGTTCCAAGACAGCTAGGACTATTACACAGAGAAATCCTGTCTCAGAAAACAAACAAACAAAAAACCCACATAGTTTTTACTGTGAAAGGGGAATATCAGCATCAGTAGCAAAAATTTTTCCAAAGCCAGGGACTGCTTACAAGGGAGGCTAACAGAAGACCAGGAATCCAAGGCCAGCTCGAGGTACAGTGACTTCAAGGACAGCTGAGCTACGTAAGACTCTGTCTCTAAACAAAAGAACCCCTTTTTAATTTCACTTCTACTAAAAACAAAGTCATATTTCCCACATGATAAGCAAGCTCAGCTGGCACTATCAACTTTCTCAGTGCCAGGCTGAGGAGACAGCCCTGTCCAAGTCAGGCCCCCCACACAAAAGGACCTAAGTGTGGACCTCAGAACAGAAAAAGGGCGGATGTGGTGGTGCACACTAAAACCCAGCACCCAGGAGGCAAGCGGGCGACCTCTGGGGCTCATGACCAGGCAGCCAAGCCTAATTGGCAAATTCCGGGCCAGTGAAAGACTTAGTCTCAAAACCAAACCACACAGTGTGGACGCCAAGGGAGGAGCGACGCTAAGGCTGTGTATGCACTCCTCCACAGGCATGCATGCACGTACGGACGCATGTGCATATGTGTGCATGTGTGCACATAGACTTACACACACAGCACTGAATCGGCTGACTATATGTCAGTACTCAATTTCCTTAAGATTATTTTTTGATCATTACAGTTCTCCTTGCAGCTAACATTTTGATTCTAAGAAGAGGAAAAATTGGTGCCATGTTTCTATTTTTAGTTTTTGGAGTACACGCACTGTCATCTTCCCTTACTCCTCTTCACCACTGAGTACACTAGAGTCCAACGAGCTGCCTGGACCTGTTTGACAATTGTTACTTTGCAATGGTCTCCTGTACCTTGAACGGAAGAGCTGCATACCTGTAACGTTTCTTGTCTTGTGCTGGCTCTCTGAGATGTTTCATGGACACTGTCTGAAGAATCTTCAGCCTCATCAGTTTCAGAGGAGGAAGGACTCTCTACTGTCACAGTCACAGGGAAATCTGACTGCTTAAATAAAGAGGACATGACTTATAAATGCCGTCAGCCGAATACCAAACACCAGAGGCCACCTAATTATATCGACCTGTCTGAAATATCAAGCTACTACCTATAAATGGATTTCACTGCTCCTTAACCTAACACAGTAACAACAGAAAACTGCCACTAACTTTTTTTTCTTTTTGGTTTTCAGGATGCGTTTCTCTATGTAGCTCTGGCTGTCCTGAAAATTGCTCTGCAGACCAAGCTGGACTTGAACTCAGGAATCTATCTGACTTTGTCTCTGCTTTCCAAGTGCTGGGATTAAAGGTGTAGGCCACCACCTCCTGACCACTAATTTATTCTTGCTGTTACTACAGAATCCTGTATCACATATGGCTGATTACTGTTTGCCATTGCCCATATTACTTTGCTAAATTCCTCCTAGAAAAATGAAGTGAAGAGCCAGGATAAACACTTCTTTTCAGGTCAATTCTTGCACCGTGGACGACAAATTTACTCTCTAATGTGAGACATGAAGAGTATGGAAGTATAATTTTAGGAGGAAGAGAATGAATAAAATATAAAGGCAACGAACTTACCTGTAATTGGTAAATACTAGAATGGTTTTAAAAATTAAATCACATACATACCTACAACCACCAGAAAACCTCATCTGCACTTCTCCGCACCCCGAACTAGTGTAGTAACAGTATGACTCTCCTGTCGAGCTTCAATGAGTTTCCCTCTAGCTAACAGCCTACTGAAAGTGTACAGACTGACAGGGCGGGGACAAACCTTCAGTGACAAAATGAGGTGACATTTTAACATCTCGGTGTGTACAGAGTAGAGCTGACACACAGGGTGTACATTTGATGCTCCCCTCTCCTTTTTTGAGAATCTGTGACCTCCATGAGCAACTACAGGAGGACGCATCACTATGACAGAATTAGCCTGATCCAGAACTGAGGCAATGGGACAGGGAATGTTTGTGACCTAACGTTAACATGTGGTGTGTGTGTGTGTGTGTGTGTGTGTGTGTGTGTAACATGCATGCACACACCTCAAAGCAACATTTCTTGAAAACTGGAACATTTCTGAGTGGCCATCCCATGACAGTAAGAAACAGTATTCAAACCTATTGTGAGCGCCAGCTCATTTGGTGCCTGGAGAAATAGTATCTACATAGAAGGCCTCCCAATATGTGGCGCTGGGACAGGTATCCGGAAAGCTTTAAATACATTTCTTTCAGGGAGGAAAACTATTTTACAATGCTCTATTCACTTGACCCTGCACATCTCCTACTCTAATCCCCTATCGTTAGAAACATGACAAATACATACCTTCAGATGATTAGACAGATCGCGAGTTTTGATTAATGGAAAACCCCTAAAAGGATACCAACAAGTTAAGTTATATTTTGATGTATACACACTACATGATTACACTTACTTGTATTATATGCACTAGCCATATAGATCCAGAGTACTAAATACCTCAAAATGACCTATGGAAAAAACCTGGGCAGACTGAGCAGCATGCCGCAGTGACAGGTTCCTTAGACATGTTGGTTCCCAGGGAATGGTGGATATAGTCTATTTGTGGTCTTTCCTTAGGGCACTCCTTGGCAGAAGCTATGCATGAGTCATCCTTTCCACTCACGAAATCAGCAGGAGAAGCTCCCACATGATGGCTGTCAGGGCTAAGGCAAGGGCAGAACACCTTACCTGTTTCTTTTTGCACGTTCTGCAGTGCGCCACGGCAGGAAACCAGACACGCCCGGCGGCAGAGGATCCGGAGCATAGCCGTCTTTACTGAGCCCGTGCTTTCTCCCATTACTCACGGGTTTCTTCGTAGCTAACCCTATGTCCAAGGAAGCAATAAGAGAAAATCAGGATGCACTGGAGTCTACAGCTTGCCACTCACACACTCCGAAGGGAACACAGATGAACGACCGACTACGAGGCCAAGGCTATTACACTGGGAGTGATTTTGTTTGCCCTGTATAGTTAGTTCAGGCTACACTTCCAACTCATGACCTTCCTGCCTGTGCCTTAAAAGTGTGTGCATTACAGGGATCCCTGCCTAGAAGAGCTGAAGGCAACCGAGTGGATGTTGTCCTCATTTTGATGACCTTCAGGCCTCACAAGTGTGGTGATACCTTTTTTTTCTACTTCAAAATACATACATAATATTTTATTATGAACACCCCAGTACCAAGCATGAGAAACTTCACTGTGAGTTATTGGTCAGGGTAGTCCAACAAACTCTCAAAAGGCTGCTGCCACTGCCTTTGGTTGCCTCCAAAGACATCATGTAACTCAGACACGGGACGTGGAAGAATCAAGTGACCACTGGTCTGGAAGCCTCCTCCCTGAGGACTGGCCCTCATAGTACCCAGTGTGGTGATACTGTGTTTGTATAAATAAAGCTTGACTGAAGATCAGAGGGTGAAGCTAGCCACTAGCTAACTATAGAGATCTGGAGGTCTGTACAGATAGATAGGAAGTGATATGGCTGGGTAGAGAGAGGAAGCGATGAGCCAGTAGATGTGGAGTATTTTCTCTGAATTTGCCAATTGTTAATGAACTAGACATTGTTAATGTATTTATTGCCTATATATAATATATATAATTATTGTACTTACTGTATATAGTTTTTCTTATATTAGTTATAACATTCTTTTTTTAATTTTTAGATAAAAAGGGGAAATCTTATTTGTACATATAAAGCTTGCCTGAAGATCAGAGGGCAGAGCTAGCTACTAGCTAACCACAGAGGTCTGGAGGTCTGTATAAACAGATAGGAAGTGATATGGCTGGGTGGAGAGAGGAACTGATAAGGCGGGAGGAGGCAGGAACTCAGTCTCCCAGTCTCTTCCATTGGGAGGTTAAGTAGGTAAAGTACCTGTGGTTTTGCTCCTTTGTCTCTGATCTCTCAGCATTTTCCCCAATATATGACTCTGGGCTTTTATTATTAAGGCCTATTAGAACTCATGACACACATAAGTTTAGAGAACACACACACAATCAGATAGAAGGATGAAATGAGGGGCTTACCTTAAAGTTAACGCTAAGAGTTAAACATGAAATACTTGCAGCAGCTAAAACCCATATATTAACACATTAGAACAAATCAGATACTAAAGTTCACATTTAAGTCTTTGTCTCTGATATCACTGAGAACAAATAGCAAAGGTTTAACTAAAACAGTTGTATTTAATCTTATCCCTGGAGAACAAGAGTTCTAGACCAGTCTTAGTATGATCCTGTTTCTAAAAGAATAAAAAATAATAAAAGTAAAATAAAACAGAACGATGGTGCTTATCCCTCTGACCTGTTATTCTATCTAAGAACTCCTTCAGCAGTACTGGGATGTCATCTAAAGGAAGCATATACAGGGCATATATTTTATTTTTTTAAAGTTAGGTGGCGATCAGAAGACGACTTATAGTAATCTCCTTCCACCGTGCAAGTCCTGAGAATGGAGCCAGGTCATGAGGCTGGCTGGCGACTGCCTTCACTCACACCCTCTCAGTGCCTAAGACAGATATGGCATACATGTAACTCACTGACAATCACCACAGTCAGTCCTGTGCCATTTTCTGCATGCATTAATGTAGCTGTTAAATTACAGGAACTCTGTTCATCCTGTGCTATTGCTCATTTTATTACTATTATTTTATAAGGCAGAGTCTCATGTAGCCCAGGCTAACCTCAAACTTGCTATGTAGCTGAAGATGCCCTTGATCTTCTGATTCTCCTGCCTCTATCCCCCAAGTGCTTCCATTTCTGTCTTTAAGTTAATTACCTTTACAGAACAAACACTCCGTCTACAGCAGTACACTGATATTATTTCTTTGATTTTCGGAAAAATGTTACCACATTTTAATTAAAACTAAAAAAAAAATCTGTAAGTATCTTGTCAGCTGAAAAACACTATAGTAAAAGTTCTAATTGACTCCTTGAACATACACTCCCAACGTAACTATGATACAATTAACATACAAGCTCTGTCCTCACCAAACCCTACACAGTCAGACACTGGTCAGCTCACATCCATGTCTTCAAGTAACTAAGGTAAATAGCAAAAAAGCCAAGAAATATAATTCCTCTTACTCAGTGGCCTATAAACTGCAGCCACAGCTCCCTCTCTCCAGCGCAGCTTTGTTCCTGCTACAGCTGAAAACCGAAAAGCATGCGTTCAGCTTTTCATCAACACTGTTTAAATGTTTCGTGGCAGGACCTCTTAAAAGAGCTGCAGGGTTTTGCAGCTAAAGTAGAGAATGGTGCTGGCTAGTTCTATGTCAATTCAACACAAACCAGAGTCATTTGGGAAGAAGAAACATCAACTCATCAATTACTGATTGACGGGGCAGAGTTATCCTCATTGTGGGTGGTGTCACCCCTGAGCAGGTGGTCCTGGAGCATCTAAGAAAGAAAGCTGAGCAAGCCATGAGGAGCAAAGCCAGTAAGCAGCATTCCTCCATGGCCTGTGCCACCAGCTCCTGCCTCCAAGTTCCTGTCTTGAGCTGCTGCCCTGACTTCCCTGGATGATGGACTACGATGCTGTAGTATGAACTGATGGACTATGATGTTGTAGTATGAACTGAAATAAACCCATTCCTGCCTAAGCTGCTATTGGTCATGGTGTCTTGTCACACAATAGAAACGCTAAGACAAAAATGTTTTCCTAGCTGGGATGGTGATGTTTACCTGTAATCCCCTCAGAATATGCTACAGTCAATACCAGTTACTACACAAGAGATGAGACTTTAACATTAGTGCCCTAACCACACGCTAGGTCTAAGTTTTCGTGACACTAAAAAGCCAGGACAAACACATACCAATTCTAATGGTAGCTTTTCCTTTCCGACTGCTTCCTAGGACGATCGTTCTCCTTTTCTGCTTAGTAGTTTTGGGCGGTTCCTTCACTGAGGGGGACGTTATCCACTGGTACTGGAAGAGAGAGCCAGGAGACATCAGCCACAGGTCACAAGAGGACTCCACTTTAACTGGACATGAGGAAGATATTCTACACTAATAAAGTTTTGTAATTTTCAGTTCTCAGATTCTAAATTAATGACACAATATTTAACAAAACAGAAAAGCCATCTGATCTGGAGGCAGCTGTGCTCACCATGTGCCACCAATGTTCCAAAGCCACTTGATTTTACCTCAGATAGCAGAAAAGGACCGTGACACTTTACTAGAAACAGAAGAAACTTGGAATTACAGAGAAATTCTTTTCAAAGGACTGAAACGAGTTATACCTCTGACTTGGCACTCCTTCCGTTCTGGAGGACCTTTCTGATCACCGCTTTCATCATAGAGTGATCTAAAGTGAAAGAAAGGAGACGGTTCAGGTGTTTTCCAGTGACCGAGTGCACCCATGAGAAAAGAAGCCCACTAGCCACTGCTTTCCCATAAATCTAAAGCACACACTCACCTCTGCTTCTGAGCATTCCTGTCCCTCACTAACTTAGTTCACTGTAACACTTCGCCTACATCCACCAGCACTTAATGTCTGAAGTGGCTTTGGAAACCTCTGCACAGAAAACCAAGGGTTGTACTAAAGACAACTAATACAGTCAAACCGAAGTCATAAATGTCCTCAAAGACGCTCCTCTCCAGCTTCCCTTTCTCAGTAAAAGGCGGCACCACCTTGTCAAGGACATCTGAAAACAGCTATTTCCTTCATAGCCAACACCTAATCTATCTGCAAATCTTCTCACTCCTTGTTTCAACTTTCCGTCTCGTCTCCATGAGCCAACCACAATCCCTGTCTTGGATTTCTCTGCTAGGCTCCTATCCACTCCCCTTCCTTCTCCCTGGCCCCACTACTATCCTTCACACCAGGCCCCTGACTGAAATACTACTCAGAGTACGCCCTTTTCTATCTCTACTCCTCGTAGGGCTGTCAGCTCACTTAGAACAGCCATGCCCTTACCTTCACACCGAAGACCTACAGTATAAGTCCCTGAGCCATCTGAGCACACGACACATCAGGTTCTCCCTCAGGTTTCCTTCTTTTTCTTTCTTAAAGGTTCATTTACTAATTATTCATATGTTTGTCTGTCTGCTTGTTTGTGTATGCAGGTGGCCATGGAGGCCAGAAGAAGGCACTGGATCTCTTGGAACTGGAGTTACAGGTGTTATGAGCAGCCTGACATAGGAGCTGGGAACCAAACTTTGGTCATCGGCAATTTCAGTAAGTGCTCTTACTAAAGCCACGGCCTTGCTTATTCTAATACTTTTAATACATAAAATAAAATAAAAAAATTTACAGATCAATTTTCCTCAAATCATCCATCCATCCATGTAACACGAATTCTAATTGTTCTTAATAATAAAAACTCAGAGGGCTGGAGAGATGGCTCAGAGGTTAAGGACGCTGACTGTTCTTCCAGAGGTCCTGAGTTCAATTCCCAGCAACCACATGGTGGCTTACAACCATCTACAATGAGATCTGGTGCCCTCTTCTGGCCTGCAGTCATACATGGAGGCAGCACACTGTATTGTATACATAATAAATAAAATCTTTAAAATAAAATAATAAAAGCTCAGTCAGTTATCAGGGGGTAAAATCTGAAGTAACAGAGTTCTTACCTCTACTAATGTTCAGACCGAAGGGGCCATCCTGTCCTCAGACTGCCTGCTTAGACTGCAGCCTCAGATTGCCTATTAACATCTAGAGGAACAAGGCCTCTCCCCTTGAAGACCTGACAGAGCGCATCATGCCCAGCATGCCTGTGTAAAGGGGGCAGTAATACCCTGCCTCTTTAAACAGGAAAACTTCACATACTTCACTCTTCCTCCTCTCTCCCTCTCTCTCTGCATCCCTGTCTCTCTCTCTCTTCTCTTTTACTGCGCCTGCCCCCAACGGCCAGTCTCTTCCTTTCCCCTTCTCTCAATAAACTCCTCACCTAAGCTGTCTGTATAGTGCCAAGATACCTTTCACGCAGAATCGTAACACTGACTGTTGCTCAGACTGCACTGAGCTCCTGTCTCCTCCCACCTTATATTCTTCCCTCCACACAGACATATCGCTCCGGTCTCCACCTCCCTAGTGCTAGGATTAAAGGTGTGGGATCCCAAGTTCTGGAATCACCTCTGTGTGAGCTCTGTTTCTCTTTTAGACTGAATCAATTTCTGTGTAGCCCAGGGTGGCCTTGAACTAACAGAGATCCCTCTGCCTCTGTCTTCCAAGTCCTGGAATTAAAGGTTTGTGCCACCACTGCCTGGCCTCTATGGCTGACTAGTGGCTTAGCTCTGCACTCCGATCTTTAGGCAAGCTTTATTTATCTGTTAAAACACAAACAAAATATCACTACACATCCCGCCATCTTGTACCTATACACTGACTGAATCCTTGTTCTGCAGCGCACCTCCCTCAGAGCATCCACATCAGGTTCTTCTCCTCACTCAGCCAGCCACTTTAGCATCGGTTCCCCATCTGTCTTCTTAAACTCTCTTTGCACTTCCTAGCATTCAAAGTTCCTTATCTACTTACACAAATACATTTGAACTCCCTCACTGATGGAGAGCCAGACTTTGTCTAGCTGGCACACTGTAATATGCTTAGTATCTGAACCAGTGTTGAGACACATACAAAAATCAAACTTTCTTTACAAATTAGCAAACAAATGAAATGTTCTTCCCAAGAACTCAGAGATTCAGGGGATGTGAGGAGAGTGCTCTTGACAGGATCAGTTTTACTATCTAGGCTCACTTAGAATAAGTAGCCACCAAAACAATTGTGAAATACAACTCATTTAAAACAATGCATTATCTAAAAGCACAAAATTACAAAACTAGAAAATAAATATGTTAAGTTTAAAAAACTTTCAATATGCAAATTCATTTTGTTAGGGAATTTGTTAATTTTAAAGAGATGACCTACCGATAAGTGGGTTTTTTCTTATATCCAGAACGACCAGGGTTCTGTTGGTTTCTAGGGCTTCCAGCAGAGCCTTGGCTCCTTCACTGGTGAGGCCGCACTGTTGCAGGTCAAGAGCTTTGGATGAAAGACAACGGGTCACTTGCCGACTGCACACAGTCTAACACACACACAGTTCTCATTCATGCTTAGGACATTCCTGAACAAGACTACTCACAGCAGATTCTAAATCTTGGGCATTAAAAAAAGAAAGAAAATCAGAAAAGCATATGAAAACATATAATTAAAAAAACTCTTCTATGTTGTGCTACAGTGATGTTACATGTTACCCCACCCCTACATAAAAACAAAACAAAACAAACACCCCTCCCTACAACATAAGAGAAAACATCACCCAGTGATTCTCATTTCATGATTAGCAAGGATGGCAGTGGCAATGTAAACACTGCACTTAATTCCTGGACTCATAATCCTGAATTCCAAAGGAATCTCAGAAAACCACACTTTTAAAAAGAGAGGGGCTGGAGAGATGGTTAAGAGTATTGCTGCTCACTGGATGGTGGTGGCATACCTTTAATCCCAGCAGAGGCAGACAGATCTCTGTGAGTTCAAGGCCATTTGAGGCCAGCCTGCTATACAGAGCTAGTTCCATGACAGCTAGGGCTGTTACACAGAAAAACCTTGTCTCAAAAAACAAAGAAAAAGAGAAAAAAGAAAAAAGGGTATTGCTGCTCTTCCGGAGGACCAAGGTTCCATTGCCAACGCCCACAAGCAGTTCACAACTGTGTACAAGTCCAGCCCCTGGAGAACCAGTGCTCTTTTCTGGCCTCTGTGAGCAGTAGGTATGGCTGTGGTACACAGACAAAGCACCACATACAATAAATAAAGAGTTCCTGCCTTGACTTCCCTCTACAAAGGAGGTAAGCTATAAGGTGGAAAAACACCTTTCCTTCCCAAGTAGTTTTGGTAAGTGTGGTGGTTTAAATAAGAATAGCCCCCATAGGCTCATTTATCTGAATGCTTAATCATCAGGGACTGGAATTGTTCAGAAGAATTAGGAGGTGTGGCCTTGTTGGGTGAAGCGTGTCACTAGGGGTGGACCGTGAGGATTTAAAAGCCCACGCCAGGCCCAGTGTCTCTCTCTCTCTCTCCCCCTGCTGCCTGCAGATCAGGATGGAGAACTCTCGACTGCTTCTTCAGCATCACATCTGCCATGCTCCCCCCCACAATGCTGACAATGCACTAAGCCTCTGAACCCATAAGCAACCCCCCAACTAAATGTTTCTTTTATAAGAGTGGTCTTGGTCATGATGTCTCTTCATGGCAACAGTGACTAAGATAGTGAGTCTTTTATCACAGCAACAAAAAGCAGAGTAAACTAAGAAAAAGGAAGAAAGGCAGCCTTGCACAAGCAGAAGAGAGCTGACTCTAAAACTGGTCTGCTGGTGCCTGACCCAGAACTTTCCAGGCCCCAGAACTAGCAGAAATAAACTCTGCAGTTTAAAATACCAGTTCATGGTGCCCCATAATAGCCCAAACTAACACCCTCGACACCGAAGATAGAACCAACTAACCAAACAATTAATAACCAGTACATTTCACTAGAACATCAAATGAACCACAGCAATGAAACCTGGGGCAGCCAGGATGGCTCAGCAAGTAAAGCACCTGCTGTCAAGTGGACCCCTCAGGTCTCATCCTTGGAACCCACACGGTGGAAAAAGAGAACTAACTTTGGCAAGTTGTCCTCTGACCTCCACATGTGCACTGTGGCTTGACATGTACTTGGAACCACATCCTAAGTAAATAATACATGGTTTGTTTTAGTTGTATGGTTTTTTTTTTTTTTTTTTTTTTTAAATAGCAGCCAGCACTCAGGAGGCAGAGACAGGTAGATACCTGGGAATTTGAGGGCAGTTTGATATACACAGCAAGCTCCAAGTTAGCCAGGGCTACCTAGTGAGACTTTGTCTAAAACAAACACTCCACATAAATACATGTCATCTATTATATACTAGATCACACACACCTGTAAACAAGACAGTAGGGTTAGAAAACAGCAAGTTTGCTATAACTATTACTATAATCTCTAGGTGGACAGACACATCTATTTTTTTAAAGGCTGAAAATATGCCTAAATGAACAGCAGTTACTTCTAGATGTTTTGATTACAGGGAAACACTGTTTTCTGTGGAGAATATATGTGGCTTTAGATTAAAAGAACAATAAAAGCTACTAGAGGATTTTCAATTTCTGAAGCACATCTAACTCACCTCTAAGCCACAAATCCTCACTAAGAGAGTCTGCAAAAGCACTTGCACCCTGGTCACCAACTAGTGTGTTGCAGTTCAGCGTGATGCGCCGTAACCCAGCCATGCCATCAAAATCGGGTCTCCTGTAGCGAAGACTCTCAGCCCAGGTTTCTTCATGCCTTCTCATGGTCTGGTACTTCAAAGATAACAGTAGGGAGTCAGGTGCTGGAAGGAAATAGGAATCCTAAAGGGAAACTAGCCACAGCTGATTACATGCACCATCCCCCCCCAAGTACAAATATGCCGGCAGTCTGCCCTTAGACGGTCCCAGCACAGAGTTCCAGTTGTGAGAATGGGTGACTGTTACTCAACAGTTATGTAAACTGACAATTTACTAAACTCTCAAAAATTTTATTTTCCTTTTCTGTCACATTAAAGAACTAGTTTAACATTGCTATCCTTCTAAACTCTATTCTGTCCTCTTGGGGCTTCCAATACAATTTAAGCACTTAATGTGTCTCATGGTTATTAATAGGCTACATAAAACTATAAAAATATCTTACGTATGTTTTATGTACACAGAAACAACAGGACCTATGTATGGTGATGGGGATTAAATCCAAGCCTTCGACACGCCCAGCAAAGTGTTCTACTGCTGAACAGCCAGGTCAACAGGTACAAGGTTCAGACAATAAAAAGATACATTCGGAGGCTGCAACATCATCTTTTAACCCAATGGCTCTTGGGTACTTCTTAGGGCACACATACTATCTTTAGAGTCCTAGAATAAGCAAGGAGAGTCTGACAGGCATTAGGAAAAATGGTTTGATTTTTAGTCACAGTTGTAGTCTTTAAGACTATAGCTAATTCTCTATATTCACCAGGTGAATTTTGCCAGTATGGGTCATTGATGTTAAAAGGAAAAACACCTCCCTGCCTGAACATCAAAAGAGCAAAGCATCTGTGACATGACACTAAAAGGAGTCATGTCAATGCCATTTTCCTATTAAGAATAACCACAAAAAAGCATGGAGCCACAGCACACGAGACCCTCAGAGTGAACTGTGACTTTACAGAGGTGAATTAACTCGTCCATGTTCACACGATACTAAATGAGTCAGGGCTTTCCTTTAGGCCATCTTGCTTCAGCCTCCACACACTTAGTTAGGCTAGTGGTTAGGTAGGGCTAAAATCTGAGCTACTCAGTAGGTTGAGGCAGGTACATTACAGGTCCAGTGAGGGCTAAAGAGTGAGTTCAAGGCCAGTCTAGGCAACTTAATGAGAGCCAGTCTCAAAATAAAGTCAAAAAATGCTGGGATGTACTTCAGTGGTAGAGCACTTGCCTGAAGTGTGAGATCTCAGTTCAATGCCCAGCATAAAAACAAATAGCATTCCCCCAAAACCAAAACAACAACAAAAACCTTACAAAATTCAATCGCCACACCAGAAAACAGAATACACGCTCTTGACCACTATTTATCACAGGGGTCAAAGCACTTACTTTGTAAAGGTCTAAAAGTAAACATTCCCAGCTCCGTGGGTCTCAAACCAACTACTCAACTCTCCTGATCTAAGGCAGAAGTAGCAAACTACCATGCAGACCACTAGACAGGGCTGTGTTCCTTAGCATCCTCACTTGCAAAAACTATGTGACGGGCTAGTTCATTCCATAGTGCTTAGTTCTAGTCTTTATCCTTGCTACCAAACTACACAAACAAGCCAGCCAAGGTGACATACACCTCTAATCTAGCACCCAGGAGGCTGAAGGAAGGGGACTACAGCAAGTTCCAGGCCAGCATGGACAGCACAAGTCCAACCTGGCTAGACCACATAGCAATATTCTGTCTCAACCCCCACTAGACCCAAACAAGCAAGCAAACAACAAAAAAAAAAGAAGCCTACAAAAAAGGCCTCATATCAAATTGTTAAATAACTTTAGTCCTAATAGTAGCTATAAGAACTACAAAGAATGTATGTACTGTTTCTTATTAGTTTATAAATTACAGTAGTTAGAGTGACATCAGCGATTGGAAACTGCAATAGTATAAAGTTTCTTTGGGGGCTACAACATCTTCAACAACTAAAATAACAAAGGAGTATTATTTATAAAATATTATACCACAGCACAAACAATAAAAACGCAGAGACAGATATTGGGGTTCAACTCGAAAACCAGAAAAGCAAAGCAGCCAAGCCACTAGAGAAATCTTACCTCTGCTAAGGCTGGGCGACCACAGACTAAGCAGACTAAGCAGATTAAGCAGCCTAAGAAGACTAAGCCTCTCTCTTCTCCCATTTTATAATCCCTCCAGTCCTGGAATTAAAGGCGTGACTCCCTAGTACTGGAATTAAGAGTGTAAGCTGCTACCACCTGGATTATTTCTACACTGATCTTGTGTAGCACAGGGTAGCCTTCAACTCACAGAGACCCATAGGCCTCTGTCTCCCGAGTCCTGGGATTAAAGGTGTGTGCCACCACTGCCTGACTTTTAGTAGCTTAGCTTTGCCCTTCTGATCTTTAGGCAAGCTTTATTTATTAAAATATAAATCAAACTCACTATATTTCCACTTTTATTTTTAAAATAAAAAAGTCTATAACTAATATAAGAAAAACTATATATAGTAAGTACAATAACTATATACAATATATACAGGCAATAAATACATCAACAATTTCTAGTCCATTTGTATTTGATAAATTCAGAAAAAATATTCCATATCTATCCTATCTTGGTAAGTCCAGTCTTGTACCTAATTTACTTTCTATCATAACTTGCTTTCTGCAGAGGTAAACAAAGAACACTAGTCTTCAACTCCCTCAGAGACCCAAGAAGGAAATAATATTAACTGAGTAAGCAGAGAGTGAGCAAGCAACTTCCAAAAAAATGTGAGGAATGACAGAAACAGCTGGCTGCCTGGACAGTCACCCAAAGTTCCTCTGCAACACTGGGGCATATTAGACTTTTCTGTGAAGCAGGATCGTCTGAAAGTCTATCCTTCCTTGTCTTGACAATGTTCTTTTGTGTCCTGCTTGCCCAACTAGAACAGCATACTGTCAGCAATTGAGACAAGGGTGTTTTCTGGCCCAGTGGTTTACTTTTGCCACAAAGAAAGCTAACTCCATGTGGAATTTCTTTGATGTCTGTTATCTTCTCTGAAGCAGATTGATGCTGCCAGGAGCAGGCATGTCTCATTGTCATAAAAAAAAGAGTCTATGTTACTAAAACATCTTAAATGCCATATTCTGTAGATCTCTGAAGTGTTTGAAGATGACCTGTCTATCTAAAATATCTCTGCTTGACCTTGAAAACATACCTACTGTAGCTACAAGTTCAATTGTAATAGGTGACTAATTACTAACCTGCATTTCCATATTATTCTAAACAGTTGGTAATAACTTTCAAAGACTAGAAATTTACATTACATTGTTAAATGAGCTATACAGGTACAATACCTTGAACAAGATTAGAAATGTATGTACAGTATGTTCTAATAAAAATCTCAATTTGTATCAATATACAAAATTTGTATGTAATATATAAAAGTCCAATCTAATGCAAAATATTTAAAACTAGTAGTTGCTTTTTTAAAGTATATTCAATAATCTACCTTTTTATCTTATCTATATCCTCCCCATTTTCTTTTCAGAGTTGATTCAATAATCTACCCTTTTATCCTATTGTATCTATAGCCCCCCCCCCTTTTGTCTAAAATAAACACCCTGTGTTGGGCGCCCTTTTAGATGGAAGTTTCTGTCCTGCCCAGTCCCACAGTCATTCAGTGCCAAATAAACACACAGAGGCTTTTATTAATTATAAACTGTTTGGCCTAGTGCTCAGGCTTATTACTAACTATCTCTTACTAATATGGGATTCCCCTCTGCATGTTGTGAATATGTTTTATTACTACTGATTAATAAAGACTCTGCTGCCTGGCGGTGGTGACGCACACCTTTAATCCCAGCACTCGGGAGGCAGAGGCAGGAGAATCTCTGTGAGTTCAAGACCAGCCTGGTCTACAAGAGCTAGTTCCAGGACAGGCTCCAAAACCACAAAGAAACCCTGTCTCGAAAAACCAAAAAAAGTAAAAATAAAAAAATAAAATAAAATAAAGACTCTGTTTTGGGTCTGTGGCTGAGCGGGAATTCCTAGCAGAAATGAAGGAGAAAAGAAGGCAGAGTCAGAGACGCCATATAGCTTCCAAAGGAGACAGACACCCCAGAACCTTACTGGTAAACCACGAGCCTTGTGGTAAAATACAAAATAATAGGAATGGGTTAATTTAAGATTAAGAAGATTAATTTTAGTTAATAAGAAGCCTAAAATAATAGGCCAAGCAGTGTTTTAATTAATAGTTTCTGTGTGATTATTTTGGCTCTAGGAGGCTGGGAACAAACGAGCAGCCTCTGCCAACATCTTACAATTGAAATTAACCCATACTTTTCATCTATGTTTAGCCATATGGCTTGGTACTTTTTCTCAATAAGGCATTCTCATCTTGCTTCCTCTGCTTCTGAATGACAATTGCATCTCTCCTTTCCTATTCTCAGAATTCTCCTAGTCTGGCTGTCCTGCCTAAACTTCCTGCCTGACTACTAGCCAATCAGTGTTTTATTAAACCAATATGAGTGACAGATCTTTACATGTATAAGAACATTATCACACAGCATTATACTTTAAAGTCTTATTTCTAAGATTAAATAAGTATCTTCAAGTGTCAGAATGTCAAGCTAAACAACACTTACATATCATGCAATGAAACTAAAACTACAATCTCTGTGTGGAAAAAAGAAAAATCACTGCAACCCCATACCAAGGTATTAATGTGCTTCAATCACATCAGCCATTCAAGGCTGAATGTACAGTCACCTTTAAGATCTTGGCCATATGATCGGCTCCTTGCCATGTCAGATTACATCCTGTGAAGTTGACAGTCTTGAGAGTGACAGAATTCTTTATGCCTTGACAAATAACTAAAGGAAAAAAAAAACAACACACAAGTAAGAACAAGTGCCTATCAACTTGCTCAATCTTGGTTTATTCACGGTCTTCAGTCTATGCTAGTTTAAACATGTGTTCCTAAAATCACTTTACAACTCTCCCAGAGACTAACAGACTGGCTGCAATTTATCAATAACAAAACACTGATCTATATTACAGCAAAGCCTTGATTCTACTAACTTGCCAAAACTGAAGACTATTGATATACAGACACTACAATCGTATTATAAAGCTGAGCACAGTAGTGCACGCCTTTAATTCCAGTACTTGGGAAGCAGAGGCAGGTGGATCTCTCTGAGTTTGAGGTCAGCCTGGTCTATACAGTGAGTTCCAGGCCAGCTACATATTGAGACCTTGTCTCAAAAATAAATAAATAAATAAACTGGGGCTGGAGAGATGGCTCAGGGGTTAAGAGCACTGGCTGTTCTTCTAGGATTCCTGAGTTCAATTCCCAACAGCCACATTGTGACTCACAACCATCTAAACTGAGACCTATGCCCTCTTGCGGCATGCAGGCACACATAGAGACAGAATATTGTAAACAAATAAATAAATGTTAAAAAACAAAAAACTACAACAAAAAACAATTGCATTACAGCTGTTTTACTTGGAGATGGTCATGACTTTCAATTCTCTTTACCCTACTATTGCCCTCCTCACAACAGTTTTTGATTTTTTGAGACAGGGTTTCTCTGTGTAGCCCAGGCTGTCCTGGAACTCGCCCTATAGACCTGGCTGGCAGAGAGCTGCCTACCTCTACCTCCCAAGTGCTAGGATTAAAGGTAGGCACTATCTTGCTCAGCTCCCACAAATATTTCTTAAAGGAAAATCATAAACCACGAGCAAACACAAACAACAGAATACTAAAGACGACAAAACTGCCTGTTTTATGGCATTTCACAACCTTAAATAAAGTTCAGACAGTCTTAGGCATGATAAGCTTTCCCGGCAGAAGTGAGAACAGATCAGCATCTGAGCAGGCATAGGAGGCAGCTCAGGATGAAGGAGCTCAAAAGGTAGACAGAGGTCATCACAGCACACAGCAAACATGACAGCTACAGTTAAATGGCCTGACTCACTTTCTAAACCTCCATCTCCAATTGGACAATTGGCAAGAGACAGGTGCACCAAGGATGTCGATTTACTCAATCCCTTAATAGAGGAAAAAAGTAAAATATGAATTGAGTATTTTCCCACCAAAATCAGCGATCAAATGTCTGCAGGTCACATGAACAAGGCTCACCTTTGTTAGACTAGCCAGATCTCTCTCTCTCAGAGTCAGCCCATTCAGCTCCAGATTTCTGAGCACACTAGATGTGCTTAAGCAGCCTTTCAGAGCCTTACACAACTGGAAGCTCACATCCTTGGATCTTATCGCAGGAACCCGATTTCTGCAAGCTCTGTGTGTATCAGAACCTAAGACAAATTCATTGTAAGATCAGCGACGTCAGCCACACAATTTTAGTATTAAACTCCTCAGGGCTAAGGTACAGAAATGAACCATGCCCTTAAAGAGGAAATTCAAAACCACATGAGATACAGAAACATAAACGGTGCATGGTATGGTTTCTCATGGAGGCAAAGAATTTGCACCTAAGGGATGTCTTTAAAAAAAACAAAACAAAACAAACAAACAAAAAACCCTCAATTTGTATATAGAATAAAGAGGGAGGGGGAGAGAACTGTGCAAAGGGACCCAAGCCTGACACCTGCTGGACAGTATAAATACTGCAGGTACGAGGGCTAGCCCCTTCAGGATAGAAAAATGAGGGAAATTTACAGCCTAAGGCAAGTTGGCTTTCACAACACTAGTGAGGACCAAGGCTGCCACTGGCTTAGAGAATGGTTAGAAAAACATGCCCCACTGTTGGGCCAATTACACAAAGGGAACCAGGGAGAGGCACCTGAACCCCACAGATTGCCTTTGTAAAGGACACACTGCACCAGTAGGTACTGGATCTGTGTGAGGTCGGCTGCACAGAGGGAAACCGAGTCCAGGAGCAGCAAAGCCAGTCAGGAGCTTCTTCAACAGCACAGGCGGACACAGCTGAGAGGTAAACAAGTGGCGTCTAAGAGGTTAAAATTTACAGCCTAGACCCACTGCACACAAGACTGGGAAAGCAGCAAAGGGTGTCTGAAGAGAAACGGTCCAGTCTCCTTATATTCAGCAGAGAATAATGGGCAGGATTAGGTATGCCTGCCTCAGTTCTACGATACCACTCATCTTTCCTTTAATTTGGGTTATTACGATGGTAATCAAAGGATTCCTCAGAAGTACAAAGCTGTCCTTGAAGAAGGATCACAAACGGTGTTATCTCAGACCTGGAAAAGGGCTAGGCTTCTCCACACCTCCCCTTTCAGTGGGTAACCTGCAGACACCTGACATGCGCAATGCACTTTAGTCCTAAGAATTCTCGACAGGCTTGTTTCACTGCTTTTCAGATGTGTGAGTATTAAGAGCTTAAAATATGAAATTCAAACTCTATGTTACCACTAACACCTTACATGATACTATTCTTTAAAAAAAAAAATGGGGCTTTTTTTTATCAAATGGATAAAAGCGCAAGCAAGGAAAATGTGTGAGGACCCAAATCTGCACCACCTGCAAGGGGAAAGCCAGTAATCCCTGGGAAGCGACAAGAGATGATCCCAGGGGCAAACTAGCTAGCCAGACAATGGAAGCAGCAAGTCCCCTGAGTTCAGAAAACAAAAACAAGCCTGTCTCAGTATATAAATTGGAAAGCAATAGAGAAAGATATCCAATGTCAATTTCTAGCCTCCATGCACATGAGAACATGTGTCTAGATACAAAAACATATACACGTAAGCACACACATGCCACATACATATACATACACAAAATTATTTGCAAATCTAAAAATAAAAGGGTATGTGAAAAGCTGCTGTGAGGCAGGCCCAACAGTGAAGGGCATTTGCTGTACAATCTGGAGGTCTGGAGTTTGAGATCCCAGTACCCACTGAAGCTAGGCCTCAGGGCAGGGCTTGTAACTCCAGTTTGGCAGGGGGTGGAGAGAAGTGGACGGTTAGGGTTTGCTGGTTTCCAGCCAAGCCAAGTCCAAGAGACACTCAAAATAATGGGTGGAAAGTGACCAGGACACCCAACACCTCTTCTGCTTTTTTTGTGTGCATATGTGGCGATACTAAGATTCACAAATACTTTAAGAAAAAAAATTAGTACAGACCCATATATAAAGGATGATAAAACTTTTTGGCTTCTGGGCAAGTGTTCATGAATGACCATAGAAGCACCAGAAAGACTAAATAACAGTCCCTTGGGCTGGATAGATGGCTCAGCCTTAGACTAACTGCTGTTCTTGCAAAGGATACAAGTTCGATTCCCAGCACCCATATGGAGGCTCACAATCATGTGTAATTCTACTTCCAGGATTCCAACGCCTTTCCGGACTCCGCAGGCACATGCACGAAGGCTGCACACTCAGATAAAATTTCCTAAAAATCGTAAAACACATCCCTGAAGGGTTTTTTGTTTGTTTTCTTATACACTTTTCTTTCCATTTTTTAACTCTCTTCTTTCTCCGTATTAGGCTTACAATGAAGAGATTGTAAATTTAAAACCCTAAAGCAAAGAAGACGGGGGGGGGGCAGGGGGGGGATGGTGGCAAAAGCATTAATGGTTAAGTCATTAAATTATCCTGCATATTCCCCTCGGGGAACATAGTTGGTAATCCTCGCTGCGAGAAGGGTCAATCTCGAGCCCTATTATTGTTTCTTTAGCTACTCTCCCAGCCAACTGCCTGAAAAGGAGGCGGCGGCAAAAACTCCTTTGTGGATGGGTGAGGCCGGCTTCGCAGGCTCCGTTGCACCGGACTCCCTCCGAACCCTCGCATCTCCCGGCTGCAGACCTGTTTCCCCGAGCCACGGCTGGAAGGAGCTCTTGATGGCGACCAGCGGCAAGTCGCGGTTCACCCTGAGCGTGCTGAGCAGCGGCGTCCAGTCCACCACGCGCAGCCGGTCGGCATTGAAGTCCAGCACGCCGTCCCGCAGGCAGGAGCGCACGGCGGGCAGCGGCACCGAGTCCTGCAGCGCGCACAGGTACTCGTAGTGCGAGAAGAAGTCAGCCGCGCTATCGCGCCGCAGCTTCACCGAGTCGATCATGACACCGCCGCGGCCCGGGAGACACCACCAGCTGCCCCGCGCCTCCTCCCGCCGAGCCCCGGGCGGTTGGCGCCCGCTCCGCCCGCTCTGCCCGCTCTGCGCGCCACAGCCGCCACTTCAGCCACCTGCGAGCTCCCGCGGGCGGCGCGCGCACACCGCGCTGTGCGTCGGCGCGCTCACTGTGCGTCAGAGCGCAAGTCACGCCCACCGGGGGTGTGCGTCACCGTCTGTGCGACCCTCCGGCAGAGATGCAGTGAAGGCGCAATAACTATGGGTACCACAAATGAGTTGCGGATGGCGTGATGCATCTGAGAACGGGGGTTTGGCCTCGAGGAGATTCTTAGAAGCACTCCACTGCTTATGCTTCGCCACCGGGAGAATTCACAAGAGGAATTTCCCAACTCCGCATGCAAACCAGAAGACTTCAGTCGTTTCCTCTCAACTTTGGGTTAGACAAAACTGGAGTTTAGCTTAGTATTTTCCATTGATACTGGTTTTCAATGTTAGTTCTGTAAATGTACTTGAAGGTGACTCCTGTATCACAGGGAGACCATTTAATGATTTTAGTAGAGTCGGTAGTGTTCAGCCTTGTAACTATTGAAAGAGAATTTAGAATTCACTCAGCAGTGGTTAAGTTCAGAGTTATATGCCTAGGCATTGCCATGTTATTTAATTGTGCATTAAAATAAATTACTTTGGGCAGAAACAAAGTGAACTCTGGGTAATAAATTCAACAGTTTGTTTCAGTCCTTTTAAGGATTTATTTATGGGTATGTGCCTGTATGCTTTCTGTGTGCAAGCGCTCTAAGAGGCCAGAAGAAGGCATCAGATTCTCCCAGAGCTGGTGTTCCAGGTGGTAGTGAACTGTCCAGTGTGGGTGCTGTGAAACAGACTCGGGGACTCTGGAAGAAAAGCAAGTGAACTTAAGGGCTGAGCTGTCTCTCCAGCCCCCATTTCCATTACTTTTAAAAAAGTTTTTTTTAAAAAAAAATGTTTATATTTTATGTCTGTATGCTTGTGTGAATGTATGCTAAGTGTGCGCAAGTGGTTGGGGAGTCGAGAAGACAGAGTCCGATTCCCTGGAGCTGGAGTTATAGGTACTTTGTAGATGTGCAACATAAATGCTGGGAATGGAACCCGGGTCCTCTGGAAGAGCAGTAAGTGCTCTTAAGTGCTAAACCATTTCTCTGGAACACTTTTAAACAAGATGATAAATTGTCGAGGTTTGAGTTTGATTTGCTGTTTATAGGCAAGAGGTGTTATGAATGACTGGCTAAATGTTCTGTGTTTGTAAACTCTTTTGTGTCCATGTTCATTTCTTTAAAACTCAATGTTGTCGGGTCTTTGTAGTGCCTTTTCAATTGTATTTAATAAATAAAGCTTGTTTGAAGATCTGAGGGTAAAACAGCCTCACTGGTGAGCCTTACAGACCAGGTAATAGTAATACACTTTTAATCCCAGTATCTACACGTACCTTTAATCCTGGTAGCCACACTAGCTGCCATAGAAACCGGGTTGTGCATGCCTCTGATCCTAGTGATGCATGCCTTTAATCCCAGCCCTAGAGAGGATTATAAAATGGGAGATGACAGCTCTCAGTCACAGTCTTATTCTGAGATTCCTGGAGGCAGGATCACCATTTCGGATTGAGGTTGAGGTAAGAGCCAGTGGCTGGTTGTTTTGCTTTTCTAACCTTCAGGTTGAACCCCAATTTCTCTCTCTGAGCCTTCATTAATCATGGCTTCAGGGTTTTTTTTTTTCTGTCGTTGGCAAATTGTGAAGTGTTCCATAACTTTATTTTCACTTTTGTTCCTATTGCACGAACGATGAAGATGATAGCTAACATGGGTAACTAGGACTGTTTATGTCTGTGACCTTATTTTCTGCATTTTTTTTTTTTACTTTTGATACAATGTCTTGCTGTGTAGCCTAGTCAGGACTTTGTCATCCTCTTTCAGCCTCCTGAGTTCCAGGAACATAGGAAGGTACCACTACACTCAGTTAATTAGTTTAAATACAGAGAGTTTCACTTTTCCCCTACAAGGAATAGACTGTTACATATCTGCTTTACAGATGTGGAAAATGAAGAATTGTGAGGTTAGCCTAAATCCTAAGAACTGGCCTGATGTATCCAGTCTCTAGAATAATGATAATCCTCCATCAAATTTTAGACACTATGTTCACAACATTCCTTTCCCACCAGCTGAGTTCTCCAGCCTTTTGCCAACACCACACACACCACATAGGCACCTACTCCCCTACAATTCCCTATCAATGGCCAACTGCTTTTCTGTGCAACATCTAAGTTAAAATAGATAGTGACTTCATTTATCCACCACTAGTTTGGAATGAAACATCACCACTTCTATGGGGGAGCCCATGTAACTTTTCTTCTCAGCACAACTAGTCTTTTCCGGCGCTGAGATAGCCAGATTTCTGAGCTTGCTGTGCCTCCCTGCAATGCATGTCCTAATATCGCTGCCATTTGGACACAAATTTTATCAAGTTTTCTCCTGTGTGGTGTTCTCTTTGCTAGGCTCATCCATGTTGATGTGTGGTACTCTACTCCAGTTCCCTTGCCGTGTCGGGTTTTGTGTATGAGCATAAAATAGTTCATCTGTTTTCGTAATGTCCATCACTCTCTTACGGCTCCCTCTCCCTTTTCTTCTTGAAGTTAATATTTTATACCACGTCAGTCCCTTCTCAGTCTCTCTTCTCCTCTTGCTTGAATGAAAGCATCCAACTGAAAAGCTAAAGAACACAGAAATGATCCCAAGTGCAATGAGTCTATGAAATGACTCTATGAGTCTATGGTCTATGAAAAGGGGATCACATCTGTTTCGCTCACTCTCAAATCCCCAGCAGTGAGTACAGTTTCTGACAATAGCTATTGAATTCATATGTCAGTTAATAACCCAGTTAATAACCGGGCAGCTCTGGTTAACAGCATCTCCCTTGCTCTTCCGGTCTCCTTGCATCACCATCACTTTAGCTGAACCATTTGTTATTTCACAAGCAAGGGCTGCTCCTGATGGCAGCTTGGCTTCCTATACCCAGGCGCTCCTTATCCTTGACCTCCCAGAGTTCTGTTTTTTCCAGAACCTGCCAGGACCCTTATTCCCGACAGAATGTAATCTAGTTGTACTTTTTGTTTGTTTGTTAAAATAGAAGTCTTTTATTGCATCATACATATATCCCAAATTAGCTTTATAATCTGGAAACTTGTATTTATAGCTGATAACTTAGATCCTTTTATGGGGGTGGGAGGATGGAAGACACGGCAGAGTCTTATATAGACAGGCCTTGCTGTCCTGGAAATTACCATGTAGACCAAGCCAGCCTTGAACTCATGGAGATCTGCTTGCTTCTGCCTCAAGAGTGCTGGAATTAAAGGCATCTGTCACCACACCCAATGATAATTTAGGTCTTATTCTACGGTCTGCTATACTCTTCCTTTTTTTCAAAAACAGGTACCATGGTGGTTTGAAAGAAAAAGGTCCCTAAAGGACACTATTGGGAGGTGTGGCTTTGCCGGAGTAGGTATGGCCTTGTTAGAGGATGTGTGTCACTGAGGAGGCGGGCTTTGAGGCCTTTTGTTTAAGCTTTACCCAGTGTCTCAGTCAACTTCCTGTTGCCTGCAAGATGTAGGACTCTCAGCCACTCCAGTACCATGTCTGCCTGCACGCTGCCATGCTCCCCGTCATGATGATAATGGACTGAACCTCTGAAACTGTAAGTGAGCCACCCCAATTAAATGTGTTCCTTAAAAGAGTGGCTGTGCTCATGGTGTCTCTTCACAGCAATAGAAATCCTAACTAAGATACTATCCAAGAATTACCTGATGTTCTTATTTTATTCTTTAAAAAAAAAAAAAACTGTTGTGGCTTGCCAAGTCCAAGCAGTTGGATTTGAGATAGATTCAATATCATTTCCTTCAAGGATTAACACATTATTCTGGTTTAAGATACTAACAAGCCACACCTGTCATCAGATCCCTAAAAATGTACTTTTCACCCAGGTCATGGATTTCAGCAAGAGACCATTCTCTTAAATAGTCAGGCTGCTGGGGCAGTGAGCATACACAGGCTGCATCTCATAACGGAGCCCAGTGTGACACCCTTGAGTATGCCCTGTACCTGACGGCAAATGGTATCAAGTGACCAGTTCCTTTCCACTTCTCTACCATGTGCCAAGCCAGAAACTCTTTTTCTTTCTGAGGGGACTGAGCTCTACATTGATGTAAGTGAAGCCCCCAGAGGAGCCTGAGGCAGCTGGTCATGTTGAATCCGAAGCCAAGAAGTTCTGGGGCCTTTTACAACAACTGCATTCTTGTAAAGTGACGTCCGCATTTCTAGAAAGTTGACAGTCTTATTGCCAAAAGATATTTTCTTACAGTAGATGTTTTCTTACTGCTGGGGTGCAGGGGGGATGCTGTGGGGGGAAGCATGCTAGTGCTCTTAAGGTTGCCATCTAAGACCTTTCCAGGACTGTCTTTGATGTGTTGTTGTTGTTGTTACTGCTGCTGTTGTAATAGGAGCTGCGGGTTGCATTCTGCCACCCAGCTCCTGCCACCGGCTAGCTTTACCCGAAATAACAACACACAAATTGTATTCTTTTAAACACTGCTTGGCCCATTATATCTAGCCTCTTCTCGGCTAACTCTCGCACCTGGACTAGCCCATTTCTAATAATGTGTGTAGCACCCCAAGGTGCGCTTACCAGGAAGATTCTAGCCTATGTCCATCCTGGGCTGGAGCTGAATCGCGTCTACCGGGGAGAGGGGAGCATGGCCTCTGAGCTCACTTCCTCTTCCTCCCAGCATTCTGTTCTGTTTACTCCTCCCACCTATGTTTTAACCTATCAGGGCCAAGCAGTTTCTTTATTGCTTAACCAATGAAATCAACAGATTGATACATGACACTCCCACATCATGCTGCTGCTGGTTTAATCCCATAACCTTAATGTCCATACTTTTGTTCTCTCTCAAGTCTGTCTATCACGATACACATCATTCTCATCACCATTCAGATTGCCTTTTTCTCTGGGGAAAAAAAAACTTTTCCATGAATCCAACAAAATAAGTCTCAACACTGAACTTGCAAACAGTTAAATTAGGATCTGTAAGAAACTTCTGTAAGGTATCTGTCTTGTCTATCTCTGGATCTGAACTCTCCAAGGCTGGTACCTCTGTTCTGTGCAGTCCTCAGCACTGCATCATGTACTATCGTCATGGTAGATCAGATCTGGTAACAAGTGGATGATGGGGTTTCCATGAGAATGTGTACAATGTACAATCGGCATGGTCGATCAGTATCTGGTAATTAGTAGATAAGGGCGTCTCCATGAGAATATGTTCTCTGTCTCTTTTTTTTATCATTTTCCAGTTTCTGTAGTTAGGCCTATGTGTAAATGGTGTAGTGCTTCATAGCAATACAATATCTAAGCTCATAAGGGGTGCAGATAGCTGCTAAGAGCATCTTTCTACCCCCGCTCGATCAGTTTTTCTGTCTCGAGTGGAGAGAGCATGATGCAGTGTCTATTAAATGTCTTTGTTCCTTTGACTTTTTGAAGCATTGGGTGCGTAGGTGCTGAGCACTTGGGGGAAATGTCCAAACTGATTGCAGTTTCCCCTGGGGATCGCTGCCACTCACAATCACTGCCACTGTTGTTCCATCTCCCAGAGGCATAAAACACATCTTCAACACAGACAGGGAGAAAATGAACGGAGATAACTTTTAATCAGACCGAAAGCTTTGGAAGATATTTTAGGGCACACAAAATATGCAGAGAAACTTTTACCCAAGTGAAACGTGTTGGGGAATGCCAAGAGTTTCAGAAATCTCAAATTTTCTAAGTTGCTTCGAAACAGGCATGGTGACAGCCACCTGTGTAACAGTGATTTGGAAGATGTTGCAACAATGATACAGACCACCTAAAAATTTCAGTGACATACACAACAAACTGTATTTCTTCCCTGGGTCTACAGGTTAGCTGTAGTGGATACTGGGCCTCTGGCGGGCTGGCTCTTGTTCCGTGCTTTGGGTCATTTGTATGTCTGTTTTACATATCTCTCTCTGGGGCTTGTGAGGCAAGCTTTGGCTGCCATAGTTATATGTTGGCTGGTCCATGTTCGTGAAGCACAGAGGTGAGTTCTTGTGTTGTAGTTACTGAAGCATAAGAAGTGGACAGATTCCTCCAAGGCTGTAAAAGCCGCTGCTGGCTTTATATCTGTTCATATGCCAATGGCCCAGCTATACCACAGACTGTGTTAGTTACTTTTTTCGCTGCTGTAACAAAAATACCTGATCAAACAGCTTAAGGAGGTAAGGGTTTATTTGGACTCACAGTTCAATGGCAGGGAAGTCACCGTGGTAAGAATTTGAAACAGCTGATCCCATTTGGAACCACAGTCTGGGGCAGAGTTATATCCTTTTTATTCTGTCCAGGGCCCCAACCCATGGAATGCTGCAGCCTACAGTTAAGATGGCTCTTCCTACCCCAATTAACCTACTCCAGATAACCCCTTCCTGGCATGCCCAGAAGCTAATGTAATGTAGATGACACCTTAGGCACACGCAGAGGCTCGTCTCCTAGAGGATTCTAGCACCCGCCAAGTTGCCAATGAATAATAAGCCTTGCGCAGATCTAAGCTGTATCTACAGTATGTGCAGATATTTAACATTGGGTGAACTCAGAGAAGTGCATCTTGAGTGTTACCATGGTTTCAAAGCTATTTGGAAATGTGATAAACCCCATAAAGATCTTTTCACCTTTTTGAGAATGCAAGCTGAATCCACAGGAAGAGATGAATAAAAACAGGAATAAGTAGATAGGCTGACCAAACAAAGTCCGTAGCCATCATCTCTCCTTTCTTCTCTCTGTTTCCTGAAAAGAAAAATTTCGTGAAAAATAAATAACAATGTATCCTTATATCAAGTATTACCTCTGGAAACATACTCAAAGCTCACTAAAGCATTAAACGTTACACTAGAAAGCATCCACCCAGCATTAACAAGTGCAGTAGCTGGACTTGGACATATTTTTATAGGCATGGTGCAACCCACAGCAAGTTTCCATAATCCTGCTTTTCTTGGTCATCTAGTTGGGGCAGGCATGAGTTCTTTTATTCTAATCTTTAATGATTAACTCATATCACACATCATACTGTAAGTGTGTGTGTGTGTGTGTGTGTGTGTGTGTGTGTGTTTGTCTGGGGGGGGCTGCAGAATGGACGCAAAGGGTTAGCAAGACTGTAGTAGGGTTTCAAGAGGTTCCAGAAGTAGACAGGTAAAGATGTAAACAAAGTCCAAATGGATAGAGGAAGGAACCCAAACTAGCTACCTGTAAGAAGCTGCTCCTCTCAGAACTCTGCATCACAGCTTTAGGGCAAAGCTGAAGAGTTGAGTCCAGCTGCAGAGGCAAAGGGCAGGGACAGGGCCAGAAAAATGAATGGAAGGACAGACGGGGTGAGGTCCTCAGGGGTGGACACAGGGATAGAACACAGCAACAATGAGGCCAAGTTGGGCTGAAGTCTCAAGGGAGTTGGTCCTTTATACAGACACTGATGTCATGAGACAGGTCATGGAGGGCATTGCCATCACAGTGTTAGGTGTCCAGGTGAGGAGGTCACACCGTTTCCTCAACTTAGGTATCTGGTAAGTTCTCGGGTCTGGTTTTCCTGACATGTATGTCACCTTATTTTTAATTTTTCATTAACTAGACAAACGGGAGTCACATGGGAAGAGGGAACCTCTCTGAGAAAATGACTCCATCACATTAGCCTGCAGACAAACCAATGGGGCATTGTCTTGATTAATGACTGACAGGGGCAGGCAGCCCACTGTGAGTGTTGTCATGCCCAGGCAGGAGGCTCTGAGTTGTATAAAAACCAAACTAAGCAAAGCAATAATCAGTGTCCCCTTAGTCTCTTCTGCTTCAATTCTTGTCCTGCATGAGCTCCCACGCCTACTTCCCTCAATGACAGACTGTGATTGGGGCGTGTAAGCCGAATAAATGCTTCCCTCAATGTCTCTTTTATTGTGGCCTTTATCAAAGCAATAGAAAGCAAACCTGGACAGTTCTCATGTATCCCTATAGTCTTAATTCACCTAAGCGAATTTTTAGGGTAGCATGCTTTCTACTCCCAGGAGTACATAATTTGTATGTCAGAGAAGATGGTCCTTTATTTTCAAAGTGGTATCAAAAGCTGCTTGTAAAATGGAGTCTCTCAAGGCCAGGCACAGCCTGAAAAATCACTGCTTTACACAATATGGAGTGACTCAGAGCAGGAACCAGCCTGACTTCAGCAACCCCGTGTCCATTTTAGAGACAAATGCTTGGAGAGTTTGAAGACCTTAGCTTGGATCACACAGCCAGTGTGACCGCTAGCTACATTTCTGGATGACTGACTGGACTTCCAGAGGGTACAGAGACGGCTCACTAGCAAAGGAAGTCACTAAGAATTTTTAGTACTCGGCTACATCTTTACTCAAGTTGAGTTGAAGCAGATAACACACAGTCATCTAGCTAATCTGCTTCCTACATTGTCTAGAGAAAAGACAGGGAGAGCCAGAAAAAAACCACTGAAAGATCCTGGGCTCTGTTATGAAACAAATCTACCACAAAGGGTTTCAGATGTCTCCCATAAGGCGGTGGGGGCTGAGGCGTGTTCCAGTAATGAGATGCTGTTAATACAACCTCCCTAAAGCTTGGGGAATTAAAAACTGTAATTCCATTATTTTGCTCCTAAGTCTGTGCGTGAATAGAGATCAATGGTGTCAGCACTCATCTGTGGGACATGACTCTACCCCACACCAGCAGCAGAGACCCCAGCAAGGCAAAACTGGTGTTCATGGACTCAGCAAAGGAACACATTTCAGAGCTAACCAAATGTGAAACAAAGCAGTGACTAAGTATGTGTGTGTGTGTGTGTGTGTGTGTGTGAGAGAGAGAGAGAGAGAGAGAGAGAGAGAGAGAGAGANTGTGTGTGTGTGTGTGTGTGTGTGTGAGAGAGAGAGAGAGAGAGAGAGAGAGAGAGAGAGAGAGAGAGAGAGAGAGAGAGAGAACCAATAGGACCAGCATGATCTTCCCTATGAGAGAACTGTGTTTGTGTCTTTACAATGGCATATATATTCTTGTGGCTTTCTAGTTTAACATCTCTAAAGGTTGCTAAGAAACCGGTCTCCTTTCTAACATGGCCCGAAGTGTGTAATGCATGAGAGGGTTAAAGGCTCAGCAAACAGGGTTGGAGTAGATTTATGAGACACACTCTCTGGGTTTAGGGAAGAGGGGAATGCCAGAAACTCAAGTTTTGTTGACGTCAGGCTGTGTTCACTCTACGTTGTGTAAAGCAGTGGTTTTTCAGACCATGGCTCACTCTGAAAGATTCCATTTCACAAGCAGCTTTGACTGCATTTTGAGGACGGAGGATGACTGTGTGCCAGGGTAGACAGGCACACAACGCCATTTGTCAGGCACCTTCCAGGCAGTGCAGACTAATAGACCACTTCTTTATGGTCGTAGACAGAGTGCCACCCTGAACAGGGTAAACTGAGACTACAGGTAGGGCTGCATGGATGCATTAAAACCATGCCAGTGACACCTGACTGTTATATAAGCATGCGAAGCTCAGTGTCTGACTGCTGGGAAGAGCTCAGCAAGCACCTGGAGACTCTTCAGATTGACAGAAAGTTCAAAACTGGTTTTGTTTTGTTTTGTTTTCCTATAGGAAATAATCTCACTGCTCCCTGGCGGAAGTGGAATTTGCAAAATACATTCCTGCTCAGCAACGAACTGTACAGCCACGCTGCTTGGAGTCTCCATTCCTTTGCTTCTAGTGAGAGACAGTAAATATTTACGACGGTAACGGACTCCTTGTAGCCACAGCTCGCAAGGACATGTGTATTAAAGCAGGTGGCGCAGAACCAAGAGTGATCACGAAGTTGACAAGCTGGCATGAAGTTTCTTTTATTAACTAGCCACAGACCCCTTAGAAAACAAACAAAAGGCAACAAAAAAAATTCAATGCCGAATGTTTTAATTCGTAACTAAATATTTTTCTCTGGTGCAAAATATATCTCCAGTACTGAAGTGCACATTGACTATGCAGCTGAGGCCCTAGGTGGGTCCATTTGAAGTCTGTAGGACTTTCTGGATTAGGAAACACGCAGGTGATCCTCGGGAGGCAAGCTTCTGAGCCTTCACGTTTTTATAGATGCGATGCTGAGTAGCCTTTGCTGGTAACTTACTGAGCCTTGTGTATGCTTCAGGAATTCAGACGCCTTATGAATTTTAAAGTAAACGTGAATTTTGTCCACATGGGCTCTAGTTGAAAGAATGTTCTTTCAAATCCTGCTAGGTTTCTGTCCTTTTAGTTTCAGTGCATGGGGAAGGGAATGGCTCTTTCATATGACTGTGCTTCATCGTCATCACTATCCCTGTGTGTGTGTGTGTGTGTGCGTGTGTTGTGGTATGTGGGGGGGATGTGGTGTGTGTGTGTTTGGTGTGGTGTAGTGTGGTGTGTGTGTACGTGTGTGGCGTGTGTGTATGTGTGTGTGTTTGGTGTGGTGTAGTGTGGTGTGTGTGTGTATGTGTTTGTGTGTGGCGTGTGTGTATGTGTGTGGTGTGGTATGTGTGTGTGTTTGGTGTGGTGTAGTGTGTTGTGTGCATGTGTGTGGTGTGTGTGTATTTGCGTGTTGTGTGTGTGGTGTGGTGTGTATGTGTGTGTGTGGTTCCAGGATGTGTGTAGTTTACATTACCAGGCTTCTGGGACAAGTGCCTTTACCTGTGGAACCATCTCTCTGCCTGTCTCCTACCCCCACCCCCGAGATGTTTTTAAAAGGACTATTTCTGCTTTGCTGGTAAAACTGTTCCTCCCTGTATCGTGCTAAAGCTAACAGACTGAATGCTAAGCAGAAGCAACCAAAACCCACACCTTCAGATCTTCCACTTGTGTTTGCCTCCAGTCTGGGAGAATACGTGATTCTGCCACTAGGCGGCAGTGTTCCTTTACCAAGGACATTTAATAAGCCTTCTAAAACAAAGGAAACCGCTGCCTGGAGCCTCTTCCTTAGGAACTTTTAAACCAGACTTCGTGGTTTCAGCTCCCTAGGAGACAGCAGCATTAGACAGCAAGGCTACGGTGATTGCTCAGAACAAAAAGCTGTTTTTGCTGGTCACTGTACATTGCAAAACAGGTAGATTTGTAGTGTTAAGCAAGCTTTTTCCAGGAACTGAAAAACAAAACAATAACAAAAACCCTATCTTTTGTAAAGTGGGTATGTTTCTGCAGTGGTTGGTCCTGGTATATGTTAATTTTATTTACAAGAGAATGTCTCTAGCATTGTAGTTACAAACATCTGTGTATGATGTGCCAAAGACAGAAAAAAAGATCTAAATCTGGAGTGTCTCCCACCCTCAGTTCCAAACAGAATGAGCAAATATTGTAAATAAGAATACTGGGCACTCAGTTAAATTTGAATCCCGACATACAATGAATAAATCTTACTGCAGTTATGAAACAGGCAATACTTAGAATTTACACCGTAGGTCTACATGCCACAGCCTTGTACCTGCAGATCCAAACAACTGCAGAGCAAAAGGATTCCAGGATAGAATTGTTTCTATATTGAGCTAATTCTTCCTAGTTACTGTTCTTTCAGAAGAACTACACAACAACCATGCACACAGCGTCTCCACGGCACTGCACAGCAACCGTGTGCACAGATTCTCCACAGCACTGCACAGCAACCGTGTGCACAGATTCTCCACAGCACTGCACAGCAACCGTGTGCACAGATTCTCCACAACTGCACAGCAACCATGTGCACAGATTCTCCACAGCACTGCACAACAAACATGCACACAGCATCTCCATGGCACTGCACAACGACCATGCGCACAGATTCTCCACAGCACTGCACAACGACCACGCACACAGCGTCTCCATGGAATTGCACAATGTCCATGCACACAGTGTCTCCACGGCACTGCATAGCGACCATGTGCACAGATTCTCCATAGCACTGCACAACAAACATGCACACAGTGTCTCCATGGCACTGCACAATGACCATGCGCACAGATTCTCCACAGCACTGCACAACGACCATGCGCACAGATTCTCCACAGCACTGCACAACAAACATGCACACAACGTCTCCATGGCACTGCACAACGACCATGCGCACAGCGTCTCCATAGTATTAGGTTTTGATGATTTGAAGTCTGTAAGAGGATATGTCCAGGTTACCATTTTACATGAACTACCATTTTATTAAAGGTAATTTTATATGATTAGCATCCAAGGATTTGGGTTTGGGGTGGATAGAATAGGTGAGGGGTGGTCTTGGAACCAAGCCCATGGATAGAAAGGGGATGACTGGACTGAAAACAGATTAGTCGTCCAGGAATTTCTATAACATAGCCCTGGTCCCTGAATTCTATTTTTGATGCAAGTTCTCACTACTTAGCTCAGGTTGGCATCAAACTTAGTGATCTTTCTGCTTCCACTGCCCAAGGGCTAGATTTAGAGGTGTGCACCATGGTATCTTCAGGTGACCTCAGATTACACTCTCAAACAGGAAGCCCAGGATGTTGAGTGCTTTTTAAATGTTGATTATCCATTCTATCTATCTATCTATCTATCTATCTATCTATCTATCTATCTATCTATCTATCTATCTATCTATCTATCTCTGTCATCTATCTGTCTATCATCTATCTATCTATCTATCTATCTATCTATCTATCTATCTATCTATCTATCTATCTATCTATCTATCTATCTCTGTCATCTATCTGTCTATCATCTATCTATCTATCTATCTATCTATCTATCTATCTATCTATCTATCATCTATCTGTCTGTCTGTCTATCTGTCTATCCATCCATCCATCCATCCATCTATCTATCTACCTATCTATTTATTTATTTGGTTTTTTTTTTGAGACTGTTTCTCTGTGTATCCCTGGCTGTCCTGGAACTTTCTCTGTAGACCAGGCTGGCCTCAGACCCACAGAGATCTGCCTGCCTCTGCCTCAGCCTCCTATGTTGAATTGAAGAAGGTGTGTCCAACAACTGCCTGGCCTCCACTGTATTCTTATTTTGAGAGCTTTCCATTCAGTTCCATATCCCACTTCCTAATGGGTTGTTTTCTTTATTTTTTAATTTTTGAATTCTTCATATATATTAGACACTAGTCTATTAAATGTTCAGCCAGCAAAGATTTATTTTTTTCATTTTCTGGGCTGCCTTTACACTCAATTGAGTTTCCTGTATAGAAGGTTAAAGTTGTTGTTGTTGCTTCACTTTATTTGTTTGTTTGTTTTTTGAGACAGGGTTTCTCTGTCCTGGAACTAGCTCTTGTAGATCAGGCTGGCCTCGAGCTCACAGAGATCCGCCTGCCTCTGCCTCCCGAGTGCTGAGATTAAAGGTGTGTGTCACCACCGCCCAACCGCTTCACTTTATCTTTATGTGTATGGCTGTTTCACCTGAATATATATCTTTACAACTTGCATGTCTGGTGCCCACAGGGTTCGGAAGAAGCACCAGGTCCCCAGGAACTAGAGTAACAGGCAACTATAAGTTGTCACGTAGGTGCTGGGAACCAAACCTACGCCCTCTGGAAGAGCAGCCAATGCTCTTAACCGCTGATCCATCTTACCAGCCACATAAAATACTTTTAATCCCATGAGCTCTTACTTGACAATTGTTGGTTTTAACTGCCTGTTCTATGGGAATCTTACTAAGAAAAGATGAATCTGGGCCTATACCCTATTTATCTTCTAGCAATTTCAGACTTCCAGGGTTCTTATCCATTTGCAGCTGAATTTTGTGTGGGGTACAAGAAGGGGGTCCAGTCGTATTTTTTGTAGGTTGAAGTATGGGTTTCCAAGCACCATTTCTTGAAGATGGTATCTTTTCTTTAGTGTGTCTTTTTGGCATCTTTGTCAAAAATCAGGTATTTGTATGGCTTAATCTGGGTCCTCTATTTTAGTCCACTTACATCTTTCTGTTTTTCTGTTGGCATCGTGTATTTTCAATACTGTGAGTCTGGGTTATAATTTGAGATAAAGTAGGGTGATACCTGCTGTAGTATCATTTTTGGTCAAGACTGCATTGACAATCCTTAACTTTTGATCTTGCCACATAAATTTGGAGATTTTGTTTTCTAAGTCTGTGAAGAATGGCCTTGGGTTTTTGATTGATAGAACTGAATCTACTGATTGCTTTGGGCAGGATGGCCATTTTCTCAAGATTAATTCTTCCAATCCCTGAGCACAGGACATCTTTCCATCTTCCAATGTCTTCTTCACTCTTTCTCCAGTGCCTTACATTTCTCACTGAGAGATCTTTCATTTCCTCGGTAAGGTTTATTCCCGAGTGTTTTGTTTTATTATTTTATTGGTGGCTATTGTGGATTGGATTGTTTCTTTGATTTTTTTTGTCAGTATGATTGGTTTAGGTATAGAGAAAGGTTACTGAATTTTGTGTGGTTATTTTCTAACCTGCTACTTTTCTGAAAGTGTTTATCAGCTCTACATGTTTTTTGGTGGGTCTTTCCCTGTCTTGTATGTATAGAATCATATCATTAGCAAATACGGATACTTTGTCTTCTTTACCTAATTTGTATTGCTATTTTCTTTTCTTTCATTGTTGCCCTAAGACATTAGGCATTGTATTGTACAGGAGTGGAGAGAGTGGGCATCCTTGACTTGTTCCTGATCTTTTTAAGAATATTTTGAGTTTTCCTCCATTTAGTATGATGTTGGCAGGTTGTTTGATGGATGAGAGGGCCTATCCCACTGTGGATGGTACCACACCTGAGCTGGTCCTGGGTTGTTTAAGAAAGCAGGCTGAGCAAACCAGTGAGCAGCACTCCTCCATGGCCGTACTTTAGTTTTGCTTCAGGTTCCTGCCTGGAGTTCCTGCCCTGATCTCCCCTCATTGACTGCAAGCTATAAGATGAAATAAATCTTTGTCTCCCCAACTTTCTTTTGGTCCTGGTGTTTATTACAGTAAGGGAAACCTAACTAGGACCCTTATCAACTCAGAGCTTCTCCACTTACATCCATGATTCTCAACTGGGGGCCAATTTCCCCAGGGGACATTGGTTGTCTTGGGAGGTTTTTGTCTTGACTTACTGTGGGTTGAATCTAGGGCTTTACACACAGTAAGTAGCAAGTACATCCCCAGTCCATGGAGGCAGGTTTGGTTGTGGTAACTCTGTGCATGTTGGTGCTACTGGAAGTTGGTAGGTATAATCAGTAAATGCTACAAAAAAAGGGGAAAAAAAAAAAGAACCGTGCAGTGTGCACAGGACAGTGGCCCTCTCTCTGTCCACAGTCACGAATGCAGACATCCAGACCACCCGGAATGCTAGCCGTGCTGGTGCTGAGAGGCTCTGTCCAGGGAATCAGAGCAGAGAAGGAGCAGCGCTGCCCAATGTCTCAGTGCTCAGGGAGCAAGTGCCCTAGTTTTCTTCATGTAAATCACCAGGTCTCGAAAGACCAGCGAACCCCAGCCTTCTCTAAGTACCCAGGCCCCTTTCTCACTCATCCGGTCATAAGAAAACTTCCATTAGTCTGGTTGAGTCTCTAAAACAAAATGCTGTGACAGGCTGGGCCTCAGAAACATAAAGGCTGCTGTTACACAAGTAAGGTATCGTTGAAGTTGGTGGAACTCCCTGCTGGCTGGAGCAGAATCTTCTATAACGGTTACCTTGTTTACCTTGTGCGTTTACAAGGGAAGGAGAGCCCACTAGACTGTACTCTTCTGGATGGAAACAGGTCTGTACTGGGACATTAGCATGTGGTGACCAGCACTTTGGCTTTAGGGCCATCACCACTTTACAGCATGTGCCCAGTCTTTTAGTTGTTGACACAGTCAGTTGTCCTGCTACTGCCCCCAGGACACCTCCGCAGACTTCTTTCATTAATAAGAGTAGGGTGATATGAGAGATCACGGGGTCATTTTTCCTCTACAGAAAAGAATTTTGTTCTTAGATCAGGTGCACGCCTTTAATCCCAGCACTCGGGAAACAGAGACAGGAAGATTTCTGAGTTTATGGCCAGCTTGGTCTACATAGTGAGTTCCAGGACAGCCAGGGCTTCATAGAGAGACCCTACCTCAAAAACAAAACAAAACAAAAGCAAAGCCACAAACAGAAAGAATTTTAGTCAGGCCAGTGGAGGCTTCGTTCTTCCTTAGATTTGCCTGAGAAAGCCTTAGAGTGTCATCGCCAGAGTGAAACTGGCAAAATGATGTAAACTGAACACAGAGCTGGCTTCCAGCAGTGCAGCAGGTGTCTGCTCGATGATGAAATGACTGAGGACAGACGGTAAATGAGCTGGACTCCAGCAGTGCAGCAGGGTGTCTGCTCGACAATGCGTACATGACTAAGTACAGACAGTCAAACGCCCTTTGTGTAACCCACGTGCTAGTAAACATGAAAACTTCATCCTCTTGTCCTCCTAATCCCTCATGCTTCCTCTGTCCTCATGGAAGGTTCCTTTAGTGCCCTGTATTATGTCAAGACGTTGCCAGCTTCTCCCCTGTGCCACCTGGCACCTATCTTCTTCTATGTCTCGGTTAAGGTCATCTTCATGCCCTTCAGGCTAAAACCTGGGGGTGGGAGGGGAAATGGAGAAGGCAGAAAAGTTCTTACTTGATTGGCATCATCAATGAATGGCTTCCTTGCATTACCCTTTTCTCAGTGGATCCTCATGAAAATCCCCGTTGCCTGTGGATCCTCCGCTTTTCATTTTTTCCACCCAGGCAAATGGATGTCTTTCCTTCTGGCCATTTGCAGCTCCTTCGGCAATGCCTAAACACCTGGCAACTCATCACCAGCTTCCTTCTGCTCAAGTTCTGTTCCTCTCCCAGATGGCTCTTGTGAAGATTCCTGTGGCTTCCAGGCTAGCTGTCTCTCATGGGTGGCACGAATCTGGTCCTCAGGAAATACACTTCGTTGCCCACAGCCTCCTCATCAGTCAGCTTCTAAACATAACTGTCTCTTCGCATTTGAATCTTCTTGTAGGAATCAGATACTGATTTAGCCCCGTAAGCTGTGGATGACATATCTTAGACTACATGCAAATTCCTTCTGATCATTCCTTCATTCTAGAATCATTTTCTTCTCCCTCCCTGCACACCAACATCTGTCCCCACAATCCAGTTTCTCCTTTGGTTACCCTGTGTACTCGGTCTCTTTTCTATTTTTCTTGATAAATGGATTCTCTTGTCCTTTTTAGATATTTTTTTTGACATTTGCTTTGCATCTTCATTTCTCAGTGGAAACACTCTCAAGGAACTTCCCACTTACATAAGCAATGTTTGTGCCAGTCACATGGCCATGATTCTGTGTCAGGCATAAGGCTGAGGGGTGTGCATGTGGCAACCATGGCAACTGCCATTCACCAGCTACCCGAGTCATCTTTCACTCTTTATATAGTATTCGTTGCACCCCCTTGAAAGCTATACATGCATTTTACCACTGTGGCGTGCTTGTCCTTAGCACATTCAAGGTAGGGGCTGGTTCTTCCTTTTCCCGGGGTTCCTGGCCTCAGCCATAGGGTCATAAAGTCCTGAGCAACCTAGTCGGTTCACTCATTCTTTTGTTCACATCCTCAAAAAATTAGAGCAAATTTCTTTATCAAGGGATAAAGATACTTTACAAACTGTAAATTCATACATAGTCATAGCAAAAAGATAGCATTGTAAAGGAACCTGGAAATGGAGAACAGTTTCCATCAGCAGAAAGATGAGGACTTGGGTTTGATTATCAGCACCGATGTGGTGGCTCACAGCTGTCTGTAACATCAGTCTCAGAGAATCTGATGTCCTCTGCTCCAAGGATACTAGGCGCACATGTGTGCACAGATATACATAAGGGTGAAATCCCCACACATGTTAAAAAGAAAAGATAGCATGATGTGGTGGTGCATGCCTGTCTCAAACAAAACAAAAAAACCCTCCAAAGATTATTGTGAAAGGTGGCTTGAGAGGCAGGCACCTGCCATCAACTTAGTCTCCACGCTTTATTTTTCTTGTATTTTTGGTTGGTTGAGACATGAAGCGTGGATTTTAGAACTCATTGGGAATCATTTGTTAACACAAGAGAAAACCTATGTAACTAGTCAGCCCTGGAGGGATATCTGCAAACCGCATTCATGATGGATAGTCAGTGGTGGAGATAAATGTGATCCCAATCCCAGGAGAGAGCCTCACCATCCCCCCAGTTCCCAACTCTCCTAAGAATGCACACACTCTGTGGTAAGATTTAACTTTTGTAGGTCACACGAGGGCACCAACATTCTTAACAGTATAGGTCGTAAACGCAAAGATTTTTCTAATTCAGGAGCAACTTGTGGGTGGCACTGAACTTTGAGCAAGAGATCAGAGGAGTATGGAATTATTTCCTGAGAAGTCTCACGGCACTTCTTATGAATGGTCACACCCACAGAGAACTCAATTATCCTAGTCCCTTCAGACGTTCAGTCATTCCGGAAGAACAAAAACAGTCACTGTCTTAGGGTTGCTATTGCTGTGGTAAAACATCATGACCAAAGATATCTCATCTTCCACTTCCCAGGTAACACTCCATCACAGCCAGAACTCGAGGAAGGGACCTGGAGGCAGGAACTAATGCAGAGACCATGAAGAAATGCTGTTTATTGGCTTGCTCCTCACAGTTTGCTCAGTCTGCCTTTCTTACATGCCCTAGGACCAGCTCTCAGGAGATGATACCACCCACAGTGAGCTGGTCCTTCTCACCATCAATCATCAACCAAGAAAATGCCCCACAGGCTGGCCTGCAGTCCAATCTGACCCAGTTGAGTTTCCTTCCATGCAGATAACTCTAGCTTATGTCAAGTTGACAAAACACTCTCCAGCACAGTGAGGAAGCTTCACAATGCTCCCCCTTCTCAGGGAGCCTGACACAGTAGCAGGCATATTAAACTTCATAGTAATGGTGGGAGAATGTTGTCTGGGATACAGGTAGGAGAGTCACAGGCTCGCAGCACATACAATGCTGTAGATAGCTAGGATATAATATACTCTAGAGTTATGGCTTAGTAAAACAGCCGCTAGGTCTTTATTAATAAAGCAGAACATACTGTTCTGGTAGTTTTACAACTGAATTTCAAGAATATTGGTATTTTTTTTTTACCATCTTGGGTGTTTTATTTATTTACAAACAGGAATAGGGTTTCCTTCCATATTATTTTGATTTGTGATGCTTTTGAGTTGAGAAGTAATTGTGGGCATGGGAAGGAGAAAACAAGCAAAGGAAAATGGGGAGATGCCTATTACTGTAGCTTGGATTTCTTATTCTATACTTTATTCCCTTTGTTCTCTGGATAGTTTTTTAATCTAAAATTGTGGGTTACTTATGCTAATGTGCTTTCTATAGGAGCCACATTTAAATTCCCTTTCCCAGGGAGTAGTTCTTTGCTTCCAGAGAGGGCCCCAGAATGATTCCTGCTGCTTCTATGTAGAACCAATGACAAGATGCATGAATGAATCTCAGGATGGCTCCCACAAGACTGGTTTTCCTTTCTGTGCTCGGTGACCCTGGCATGGCCTCTCCTTAGCATCATGTCAAGGATAGCAATGCAAACACGGTGTTTCCTCCCAGCCCACAAGTGTGGGCGTCCTTTTCCTCTGTTGACAGTGGTAGAGTTTTAACCCACAGCCTTACACATGCTAAGCAAGCACAGGGCCACTGAGCTACATCCTCAGGTCCTGGAATGTGACTTTTAAAAACATCTGCTGTTCAAAGGTCCAAAATCAATAGTGAGAACAGCCCCGAGACGGCCAATGGACTCCCACAGCCCCGAGATGGCCAATGGACTCCCACAGCCCCGAGACGGCCAATGGACTCCCACAGCCCCGAGATGGCCAATGGACTCCCACAGCCCCGAGATGGCCAATGGACTCCCACAGCCCCGAGTCGGCCAATGGACTCCCACAGCCCCGAGTCGGCCAATGGACTACCTACCACCTCCAGACTGATACCTTAGGAATAAATGTCAAGGATGAAAATGGAAGTCTTTTCCAGGAGACCTAATCATAAGTGTTCTCAGGCTATTTTTACTGAGAAATGTGCTGCCACACTGATCCTGGACTCTTTTCTCAGAAGAACACCAGCCAGAAAGACATCACAGAGCCTTCAACCAGACTCAGCGGGAAAGGAAACATGCCAGCCCTGAAGAGGGTTAATATTCAAACCAACAAATGAGGGGAACTATGCTTACCTCGTATACTTTAACAAATCCTGTGTAGTCCCTACTTTCCTTTGTCTGATATGGAACCAGCTCGTTTCATAGTTATAGCGTCAATAAAATATCGAGACAATAGAAAGAAGGATACAAAAGCAGACTAGTATGTAATTCTATGTAGCTAAGTAGTTCTTTACATTTGCATTTCCATCATGTTTTCTTGGCTCTGTGATATATGAGGAGGGTGTAACAATAATTCTGTGGGGCTGGTATTAGCCCCAGGAAGCAAGATAACAACATAGCTAAAATATTAGGATTGCTGCACATAGAAGTCTTCTCTTCCTGTTGATTTATATAGTTCCTTGTTAATTTAAAATAAGTATCTTGTTAGATACATTGCACCCTCCTTTGTAGGTATTATGTTATTTATTTTTGTTATAACAATGTTTGAGGTTTCCTTAAATTTAAACAACTCCAAGTTTTAAAAATGTGTGTATAGGGTGGGGTGTGTTGCGATGCATGTGCAGTGATGTGTGTGTACATGTTGTATACAAGTGTCTGCAAGTGTATGTGCATGTGTGCACACGTGCATACAGAGGCCAGATGTTGCCACTGGGTCTCCCTCTTTCGCTTTCCACTTGTTGTTTTGAGTTAGTCTCCTTCCCTGAACCCAGGGCTCCCCAGCTGGTTGGAGCAGCTGGTCATCAAGCTCTGGGATCTGCCGGTCTCCACTCCCACTTGCACCCCAGTGCCAGGGTTACAAGTGAGCAATGTCACACCTGGCTTTTATGTGGGTGCTACATTCGGGTCCTCACACTCACACGGCAGGCTACTTCTGCAACCTCGACAGTTCCAGTTTTAACCAAGTATCATGGCAAAGGAGTGTTTCCATAATTGATTTTTGTTTTATGACAAGAAATTATGAAATCTTTTCATTTTCAAGCACCGATTAAAACAGTTCTTTGCAGGGCTGGAGAGATGGCTCAGCAGTTAAGAGCATTTGTTCTTGCAGAGGACCTGGGTTTGATTCCTGGCTTGCACATTGTGGCTCACACTATCCGTAATCCCAGTTCCAGTGGAGCCACTGTCCTCTTCTGACTTCTGCTGGGCATCAGGCACGTATGTGGTACACAAACATACATGCAGGAAAAACTCTCATACACATAAAATAAACAAATTTTTAAAAACTAATTATCTGAATAGAAGTCTTTTGAACAAATTAGTTCCCTTTGGATTGTATCAGATTATAATGCAAGGAAGCATAAATATAATTGTGTGTGTGAGTGTACATCTCTACAAAAATCAACATGCTAAGGGGCTGGAGAGATGGCTCAGAGGTTGAAAGCACTGGCTACGCTTCCAGAGGACCACACCAATTAATTCCTAGCACCCACAAAAGAAATCAGCATGTTAAAACAACAGACTGTAGAGGGAGACATAACCTTCATAACCTGCAACTCCTACAAAGGAGAAGAGATAGGTTCTGTGATGGTTATTCTTTCATTATGAACTTGACTAGATTTGGAATAACACCTTCCAACAGATTGGGACTGCAGACTGAAAAGGAGAAAGCAAGCTGAACATTTGCTTCTCTGCTTCCTGGGTGTTGACGCAATGTGACCAGATGCCTCGTGTTTCTGTAGCCATGATTCCACTGCTGTGAAGGTCTATACCCTCAGGCTGTGAGCCAAAACCTTCCTTCTTAAATGACTGTTGTCAAGTGTTTTACCACAGGAGCAAGGAAACTAATGGCATAGAAAACTGATCCTGAAAATGGGGCCCTGTTGTAATAAACATGACCGTGTGGTCTTTAAGTCTTTGGGGCTGGTTTGAAGGGAAAATAAGAGGATTTTTGCAAACTTAGGCCACAGAAACCATAGGCTGCTGTAAGCAGAATTTAGTGGAAGGAGCTTGGAAGAATAGAATGCTTAGAGACAAGCAGACAGTGGATCCTGACTCGTGAGGCTTCAGAGAAGGTCAAGTACTCTGACAAACTGGACCACAGTAATTAACATTACATTCTGGCAAAATCCGGATTAATTATGATTATGTCTTGAGAACTTGAGTCAGGATAAATTAGAAAGTAATGGTCTAATTTCTTGGCAAATGAATTTCAAGGTAGCATGTCATTCAGTCCCAGGCATGGTTACTACTTGCTGAGAGAGAGAGAGAGAGAGAGAGAGAGAGAGAGAGAGAGAGAGAGAGCACATGACGACATGAAAACTGTCAAGTCTCATAAAAGAAGGAATAGGGACAAGTTTAGAGTTGTAAGCCAGGAGGGTGCAGACAAAGAACCTATAATTTTTAAAGCTATTGTGCAATTAAAGAGAAACTTTCCACTGCCTCTGGAACAATGAGCAAGGTGCCCCAATGTCAAGACCCCACCCATTCAAAGCTCCAGCCTGTAGACATGGAAATTCATTTGAATGGAGAGAGCCTGACCTGAGAATAATGCTGAAGGGGTTTCCTGCTCAAAAACAATGTTTTCTCCAAGACAGCATAAAGAGGTCCCAGTAATTTTGGTTCAAAGGCAGATAGGCTCTATCTCAAACTGTTTATAAAATTTGGCAAGGTCATTCAGATGGTATGGGGTTTGTAGATAAGTAAAATGAAAACCATGGAGGTCACAGAATTTATGTCAAGGTTCCCGAAAGCCACTGAGACAAACCAATGGAAAACAGGATCAGAGTTCCCACAGTAGGACCTGAGAGGGCATTGTACAAAGCTAGGAAGGTGCAACCTGAAGTGTAATGGAGAAAGCAGGATCATGGGAGGTGTTAGGACCTTTGAACATCCACTGAGGAAAGCCTTAGGCACAGAACTGAACCAGCCCAAGACAAAGAACACGTAGGTTGTAAACAACAGAGCAGGAGGGAAGAACTACCCAAGTCTTGCGAGCACAGATGACTCCATCATGACCCCCAGATGCTAGACATGGAAATGAGGGGCCCTGGGAATCAACCTGCTGCCCTGCTCTCTGCTCTCTGGCTCTTCCTCACTTTTGCAATGGTAATGTTTATTCTTTGTCAATGCATATAGAAAGTACATGTGTACTTAAAGCAGAAAACAGAGAGGGGTAAACTACTTAAGAGAGATACATATAAAGAACTTCAGAAGTCCTGAGGAAGATGGACCTCTGGTGTAGGAGTTTCTTCTGTTCATGTGTTGCTTTTATTGGTTAATGAATAAAGAAACTGCCTTGGCCTTTTGATAGGGTGGAACTTAGGTAGGTGGGGAAAATAGAACTGAATGCTGTGAGGAAGTGGAGCTGCCATGGAGCCACCAGTCAGACATGCTGAATCTTTCCTGGTAAGCCACTGCCACGTGGCAATACACAGATGAATAGAAATGGGTTAAATCAAGATGCGAGAGTTAGCCAATAAGAGGCTAGAGATAATGGGCCAAGCAGTGTTTTAATTAATACAGTTTCTGTGTGGTTATTTTAGGTGTAAGCTAGCCAGGCAGCCAGGACAAACAAGCAGCCCTCTTCCTTACAACAGACCTCAGCTTCTAGGCTTCAACCAAACACATTCCCATGTGGTTCCAGATCTGTTTCAGGATTTCAGAGTTGGTTCTGGTGGTTCTCAGGTCATACCTTGAGAAGTTGTGATCTAGTAGTCTTTTTTAAAAGATAGCATTATAGTGTGTGTGTGTGTGTGTGTGTGTTTATTGTTAGGGGAGGAATAGCTATTATTCAGCTTAAAAGCTTAACCAAATTTTAGTTATGCTAACACAGAACTTACATACTTTGATAGAAACTTTCTTGCTATAACTGCAAAAAATATTTCTCAGAACAAGAGTCCCTATCTAAAAACTTTGAGGCTGGATGTGTTTGAGAACCCAAATCTTTCATAGTAGGGCACTAAGCAGTGTCTCCAACAGAGTGCTAGTAGTATCAACATTGTTCAGAATCCATAACCTCTATCCATAGACCAAGATATCCCAGCACTTCCCTCAAAACCTTCCATGTTTGCCTGAAGAAATATACAAATTTAGGTCAGCATTAGCAAGTTTTACTTACATGATCTTCTCATATGCATATACATTTTATAATCTATCCATCAGTTATAGTTCTGTTATTATCAGTTGATACACCTGCTATAACAACGGGGAGTATGCCTGCAGTGTCATGAGTTTCTAGGGAAACTAGGCTCTCCTTTCGGGGCTCTTCTCTTTTTAATATTGTTACTATTATTAGTGCCTTATGTGTTTGTGTGAGATTTCAGTTGTTCCTCTTCTTGTACCTTTCTGTGAGTTTTGGCATCTGGCTCAGGCTTATACGATGAACACCTGCTGAGTGATCATACTGGCCCATTTCCTTCTTTCCTTTCCTTTCTTTGAGACAGAGTCTCACTGTATAGCCCTGACTGGACTGGTACTTTCTCACGTAGACGGGGCTGACTTGAATCTGACAGAGAATGACTTACTTTTGCTTACCCTTGAGTGCTGGGATTCAAGATGAGCACCACCACATCTGGCTATCCTCTCTATATGAGTCTTTCAAAGTCCCTAAAGTAGACGGTCATGCCTTTAGACCAGCGTAATGCATGGGTGTAGGTTTATAGCTGTACATGATTCTTGCTACTATTAAAGGTTTCTTCACATTTTATTTTGATACTGTTTCCTGTACCCACTTAATCTGAAGGTTCACAGAGAGGAGAGGTGAGCATCAGGGAAGGATCCTTTGGTATTGGGAAGCAATACCTTCACAATGGCGTGCCAAGTCTCTTTCCCCTAAATTCCTTTGTGTTGGTTAAATGTGGGCTACCGGAGATGTTTATACGTAGTTGGTCCTTGGGACCAAGTACTCTATAAGGATGAAGGCTGAGGTTCTTGTGCATTGAGTCGGATAATGCTCATCTCAAAAGAATAAGAGCTTCTGTGTACAGCCGGCTTAAGCCAGCTAAGTGGATCAATTTTCAAAAGTTCTTTTATTTTATTTATTTATTAAAGATTTCTGACTCTTCCCCGCAGTGATCTTGTTTCCCCTGCTTGTGTGACTCAGCCATGGCTTTGGACCAGTAATTCAAACAGGAAACATGATTTTGTTTCTGAGGACCACAGCACACTCATTTCTGCAACATTCAGGATTTAAACTCTTAGTACTTGAGCCAGGTGTTCTGACACATTCCTTTAACCCTAGCACTTGGGAGGCAGAGGCAGGCAGTCTCTGTGAGTTCAAGCCCCCTTCTCCCCCCAACCTTGCTCTACATATTGAGTTCCAGGACAGTCAAGTTTACAGGGTGGGACCCTGTCTCAAAAGCAAATAAATAAGATCAATCCATAGCACTTGGAGGCTCCAAATAATTCTTTATCTGATTTTGGAGTGGATGCAGGAAGATGACTAAGCAACTGAGCCTTGGATCTGTGTGGCTTGTCTTCTAATTCATTAGAATTAGGTCTTCTAATTCATCGACACCAACCCTCACCACCTTGGTCCCCACCACCATGGGGCCTCTTGATTCTGCAGGAACTCAAGTCATAGAAGTGAGCCTAGCTCATGACCTCAACCATAGGGGCTTGGGGTTCAAGGTTTGGAATGGAGGGTGATCTGATCTTAAACAACGACCATTAAACAGACATGGAGACCCTCGGCTGTTAGATTGCTGTAAAGAAAACGAAAACAACTCAAGATCAAGAGCTGAGAGGAAACTTGGGAGGTTGTGCCACACTCTGTCTCCAGGACTTGGGTTTACTTGAAGTCCTCAATAGGATTTTGAGCATCTGCCAGAACAGGTGCATTTCTTACAGGCAATACACCTAGACTGTGAAACAGGTGGGGTTGGTTGGTTTTTGTCAACTTGAGACCAGCTAGAATCATTTGTGAAGGAACCTCAGTTGAAAAGGCACCTTCTTCAGATTGGCCTTTGGGCAAGTCTGTGACCCATCTGATTGCTGTTAGAGGGCCCAGCCCACCCAGAGAGATGCCACCCCTAGGCAGGTGGTCCAGGGCAATATAAGAAAGAAAGCTGAGTAAACCAGTAAACAGAACTGTTCTGCGGACCCTGCTTCAGTTCCTGTCCTGAGCCCCTGACTTCCCTCAGTGATGAATTATGACATGGAAGTGTCATAATTTTTTGTGTATAGGCCAATCCGGGAAAGCTCTGCCATGTTCTGCTGATGCTTAGCAACTTCAAAACATTGGAGTGGTCAGATGAGTTGGTCTGGATTAGTCCAATTGTAGAAGTGTTTTGCGGCCACCACACCTATCCTAGTGGAAGCTGCTTCAGACCACAGCTGCAGAAAAGGGGAGCTGGGACTCCTTGAGGGTGACCCAAGACTGGCAGGAAAGGAAGATGGCAAGGACAGCGGACTATGATCTATGTCAGATTTGGAGTTCAGTGAAGGAGAGAAATTTTGTTTAGGGACATTAATTTCCCCTTAGCGAATTAGAGGAAAATTTACATTTGTCAAGTTTGGGGAATTTTTTCTCCTCTTTAGGTTTACGGTGCAAACTCCATGGAGACATCTGAATAAGATTTCTTTATGCCAGGGTATCTGCGTAATAAAGCATCACATTGTGCTCCATAAACTTAGAGAATTTATGTGTCAATAAAAAATAAAACTATAGAAAAGAAAATAGAAGGCATCTTGGCCGCTTGAAAGAACCCATAACCTTGGACTAATTTATTGTTTGCTGTGACTCACTTCAGGGGCATTTGGGGACAATAACTAAATGCAAGAAATTCTCTCAGAGCTCTGAGGGATAGCGATGAAGAGGTTGATGTGGGGGGATTTCTCCAAGTCTGGGGGAGGCCTGACAGCATTAGAATATTGTTGGGCTCTGAAGGGCTCATCAGCTTTTCCTGACTTGCCTGGACAGCTAAGAGCGCCCCGGAAGAGCCGGAAAGAAGCCTGTCCTCCTCTGACATCTCAGGCAATCCAAACCGGAAATGGAAGAAACAACCGTGGTCTCTCCTTGCCCAAGAGGATAAGGTTGATAAGGAGAGTGGCAAGAGACCCCGACATGCCCTGGGTGTTGGGTTGGGTTTTACACGTGGATGGGATGCTGTAGGTGGAAGTATGCCTCTAAGTAATGATTGGTCCCTTGCCTCCTTACCTCCACACAAAGCTGAGTCTCCTCCCAGAGACAGGCCAGCTGCTCTGTTTCTTACCCAGAGGGATTTTGCTCCCCAGGAAACTCTTCCTGAGAAAGTTGTTGAGCTGTAGCACTGACTGCTCTTCCAGAGGACCCAGGTTCGATTCCCAGGACATGGCAGCTCACAACTGTCTGTAACTCCAGTTCCAGGAGACTTGATACCCATGACAAAGTACCAATGCACATAAAATAAAAGTAAAAATAACTATATGGTAGATAACCAGAAATCCAGAGGTAAGATAAGAGGAGATAAAGGGATATGAATAAGAAAGTAAGAAGTCAATGGATTTTTATTTGCAGATAAAGTTTCCTATGCAATGTCTCCAACCGAAAAATTCTATTTGATAAGCAACTTTAAGACAGTTGAGAGTTACAAAATTACCATACCCAATGTAGAAACCTTCTGAGAAAAAAAATTAGGGCAACTATCTCACTTACATTTGCTTCAAAAATTACCCCAGGATAAACCTAACCAAGGAAATGAACAGTCTTTACAAGAAAAACTTTGAAACCCTGACAAAAAATGGTACGGAAGACACTAGAAGCTGGGAGGACCTCAATGTTTCTAGATTGGTTGGTTGGTGGAAGACACTAGAAGCTGGGAGGACCTCAATGTTTCTAGATTGTAACTGAAACTGTGAAAATGGTTTCCTTAAAAAAAAAAAATCAATCTACATACAAGATTTCATACAATTTTTCATCACAGTTTTACTGTGGAATATTAGTTGAAAATTTGTTACATTTGTTTATGCTGTGAAATATTAGTTTAATGATGCAAAAATGTGTTGCATTCTTTTATGTTGCATTTGTTTAACTCAGTAAAACTCTTAGTTTGCCTGTCTAAAACACCTGATTGGTCTAATAATGAACTGAATGGCCAATAGCTAGGCAGGAGAGAGAAATAGGCTGGCTTTCAGGCAGAGAGAATAAATAAGAGAGAAAAGGAGCAAGAAAAGGAGGAGAGAACACCAGGAGCCAGTCACCCAGCCAGCCAGTCAGCCATGGAGTAAGAAGAAAAGCAAGATATATAGAATAAAGAGAGGTTAAAAAGCCCAGAGGCAAAATGTAGTTAACGGGAAACAGGATAATTTAAATCAAGTTGGCTAGAAACGAGCCAAGCTAAGCCCAGGTATTCCTAAGTAAGAATAATTCTCTGTATATTTATTTGGGAGCTGGGTGGCAAGTCCCCAGAGAGTTAAAAACAAAACAAAAGAACCAACTACGCAAGTCAATACCACTATTCACTGAAAAAAAGAATCTTAAAATTCATATGGGAGTTTCAGAAGATCCCAAGTAGTCAAATCAATGCTGAGCAAAAAGCATCATGGCAAAGACAATCTCTTCAACAAGTGGTGATGGAACAACCGGGTATCCACTGTCTCTTGTATGTGGATCCTAACTTGTATGTCTATATAAAATGAAAGTAGAAACTAAATTCCTAAGAGAAAGCAGGGCAGGGTTGGAGGCTATGTGAAAGACAAGAGGGAAATTGTAGGGAAAATGCTCAACAAAAAAAAAAATGTGTAACACCACACCAGCTACACACATTGAAATTTTGTTTTGTTTTTCAAGACAAGGTTTCTCTGTGTAGCTCTGCTTGTCCTGCAATTCACTCTGTAGACCAGAGTAGCCTTGAACTCAGAGATCTGCTGGGATTAGTGTGCCAAGACTACCTATGTGACTTTGAAAAATTTAAAAACAATGGAGAAAAAAAAGCCAAAGTAACCACTAAAACACTAAAATTCATGTTTAAAAGATTAAAAATTTTGGCAATATTAAACCTGAAAACAATTTACTATTTGATGAAAAACCTAAAAACAAATTCAAAAGGCAAGAGAGAGGTGCCTTTTGAATTTCTCAAACACAGAAATTATTCCCACTCGCCAGTAAGACTGGCCAACACAGTAGAAGCATGGGAAAGCGCATCAGTGTGGACGTCCAGGGAACAGGAAATCCGGCTCAGTGCGCTGTCCATCAGAGACCGCTCACTCACACCAACAAGGTGCTTCTCCTCACGAGACAAGGTTAGGAAGGCTAGCAACACCCCTTCTTCTCACAGAACAACAAAATCCCAACAAAAGAAAAACTTGGAACAGATTGGGGAAGGTTCATACTTTAAATCGTATGCAATAAATAATAAGTAAATAATTCTTATGCAGTTCTTAAAAGAATGATGATATTTTCTATATATTTGGAAATGTGTCTGTTTTCAAGTGAAAAAAAAAAGCCTACTTCTGAATAGTAATACAGCATTTTTCATTGGAAAAAGTTTTTTGAGATGATAATATAATTGCATCATTTCCCCCTTCCAATTCCTCCTTCCAAAATCCTGCCATAGGCCCCCTTTGGCTTCTTTTTCATTAATATTAATTAATTTCTCATTAGCTAATATATTCCTGAATTTGTAAATACAAGTTGCTCAGTCTGTATAATGTTACCTGTATGTATGTTTTCAGGGCTATTTGGTATTGGATAGCCAATCGGTGCACTCTTCCCTGGGGAAGACTGTTCCTCCCACCCTTAGCTGCCTGTAGTTCTTTGTGTAGGGTCAAGGTCTTGTGAAACCTTCCCCGCACCCCATCCATGTTGACCTGCCAATTGGTATCATCTTTGTTCAGCTCCTAGTTATGCAGTCATATTGGTGAGAATTTGTGGGGGAAACTTCTAACATTCCTAGGAGACATGCGCTCACAGCACTTAAGAACAGTAAGCCCAGCAAGGCTCTCATTTTTAAAAAATCAAGCAGTTCTACTTTGTAAACAAGTGAACACATCCGTATTAATGATGGTACAGAGGATACATTGGTTCATACGAAGTGTGCCCATTTACTAAGGCGTGCCTACACTGCAATGCGGCCCTTCTAGAGGTGATGAGAAATACACTTTCTGCCCCAGCCCTGCTCTCTCATTTACTGTTTTTTTTTATTATTATTATCCACAGAACCTAATGTACATCAATTGGCTTTCACATTAATGCCGTCCAAGGGCACAGTGATAAAGAAGATGAGGCCTTAACAGACAGACATGGATATTATACACATTTTTTTTCTACAATCTCTATAGACGTTTCTGAAATCTTTCAGCCTTAGGAGGCAAACACAAGCCAGGTTGCCAAAAATTTAATCTGCTGAGGATTTTGTTTTCGATCAGCTGGGACTGTGAAAAAACATCCTCATTGCCATCACCAGCAGCAGCAGCAGCAGCAGCAGCAGCAACAGCAACAGCATTATTCCAAAAGATTTGTAAAAGGCTCATGCTTGATGCAGAATCTGGTATTGACCACTTCATTTTTATTAATGCTTGATGATTGCATAGAAATACTAACTTGTTATGCTGTTCACACAGGTGCTACTTGATGTACCTGCAACCATCCCAGACCAAATGACCCGTGGCTCTGGCTGACAGCTTGACTACAGCCTTTGGCACCCTGAGCAGAGGATCCGGATGAAGCTTGTGCAGACCCATTGCCCAAGCCGACAGAAATAATAATAGTGTGATGTTTTCAATTGCTAGACTGTGATAGGTTCTTATGCTGCTTACAATTAATACTTAGTAATTCGTGTACTGGAAAGTGTGCATCAGGTTTATAACTATTTGTGTGTGTGTGTGTTTGATCTATGTAGGTATGTATGGGCATACACATACCATGTGCACATGTAGAGGTCAGAGGTCAATTATCCCGCTCAGCGGGATATGAACTGGTGATCCCTGATAAACATAGGGGAGAGGAATGAAGGGGCAAGAGACATGAGAAATGACGGCAAGACAGGATTTCTGATCAAGCTGTTCCGTTTATTCTTTCCTCAGAAGCTGTTATATAGCAAATGGGCAATGGGGGGGGGAAGGGTGTTTGGAAACTCAGGTCAGCAGGAATTCGGTCCAGGGACATCCCCAGCTGATAAGTAAAAGCCGAGGGTCTGTGATTGTTAACTAACAAAAGAAAATGCTAATGAGTTTCAGGAGCCTGGTGTCTGCAGGTCTCTGCTTAGAGATAGGATGGCAGGTTGATTCCCTAGACCCTGCAGAGGGGATAGAGGTAAATACTTTTCTTAATTTGTGAGCTTAAGATGGCTGTAACCAAAATGCAGATCTCAAAATACAGGTCTTTGCTTCCAGCACTCCATCAAATTGCCTGTAGGCAAGTCTGTAGGGTATTTTCTTGATTAATGATTGATGTGGGAGGGCTCAGACAACTAGGGGTGGAGCCATAGGTAGTGTTGGGTGCTATAAGAAAGCAGGCTAAGCAAGCCATAGGAGCAAGCCAGTAAGCAGCATTCCTCCATGGTTTCAGCTTTAGTTTCTGCCTTCAAGTTCCTGCCTTGAGTTCTTGCCCTGACTCTTTTTTTGATGAGTTGTGATCAGTATGTGTAAACCAAAGAAACCCTTTACTCCCCAAGATGCTTTTGGCTTTGGTGTTTATCAGAGCTATAGAAAGCAAAGTAGGACCATGTGGGGTCCACAGCTGGAACTCACGTCTTACCAATTCTCTTTGGGTTAATTTAAGATGTAAGAGCTGGCTAGACATACACTTAAGCTATTGGCCAAATAGTATTGTAATTAATATCGTTTCTGTGTGATTATTTCGGATCTGGGTGCCCAGGAATAAACAGCCTCTGCCTACACCACACTTTCTTTATTTCATCACCGATAAGATTAGGTTGCTTGTATATCTTAGCTAATGTGTATAGTGCCACAGTGAGGGACGACACGACACACTGATTTCATTTTCTTTAGCGATATACCCAAAACTGAGATTGCCAGAATCTATGGTAGTTCTGTTTTAATTTCTGCACTGTTTTTCATAGTGACTATGCCAATGTATATTCCCAGCCACAGTGTACAAGGGTTCCCTTCTCTGGGCACAGTTCCCAGCACTCACTGTAGTGATAATCATTCGTATTAGAATGAAGGGAAATCGTACTATGGAAATTTTAGTTTTATAAGCAAAAACCAAGCAATTGAAAAACAAAATTAAGGAAACAATTTCTTTCCAAATACTACCAAAAAGGTTCAAAATACTGGGAATTATATTTACCAAATGAATGAAACCTATGAAGGACCATTGAGAGAAATTAAATATGACTTAAATATATAAGTACAGATGTTTCACACTTGTGCTCTGGGAAAACTTAATAGCAAGTTGCTAATTCCCTCCACATTGACCTACTAACCCATCACAATCTTTATAAAAATCCAACAGGTTTTCATAAAATTTGCAGAGAACACAAGGAACCCCAAACAGTCAAATCCACTGTGGAAAGGAGCAAGGTCAGAGGCCCTATGTGGCTTGACTGAAAATTCCGTATAACGCTCCAGTAATGGAGACCGTGTTGTGCTACCACAAACAGGAAGAGATGAGTGGGTTAGGATAGAGAATCCAGAAGTAATTTTACATGCTTATGGCCCATGCATTTTGAAAATGGCCTCCAAGGTAAACAATAAGATTTGAATTTCTTTTTTAATAAATAGGGCTGGCAAAACTGCACATCTAATGTGGAAAAAAAGGCAACTCAGACTCCTTTTTCTCATAACAAAGCAAAAATTCACCCAAGAAAAATTATAGACCTCAATACGAGGGTTGAAACTATAAACTTTTCAGCAGTAAAAAGAGATGAAAATCTTTGTGACCTTGGGCTGGGCAAACATTTCTTAGATGTGATACCAAAAGCATCCTTGTGTAAATAAGAAGTTGACAGGTGGCATTCATCAAACTGAAATTTATTTGGTCTTCAAAGGACAACATTAAAAAGATGAACTGTCAAGCCATAGATTGGGAGAAAACATGTAAGACAGTAACCTGATAAAGGATTTGTATCTAGTACGCATGTTAAGCCTTAGTAACTCAGTACTAAGACAAATGTTTCAGCAATGGGCAACATATTTGAAGAGACAATGCACCCCAAGGTACACAACTGGCAAATGAGAACTTACGGAGACAGACTACATACTGTTTCACATTAAAAAAAAAATGCAAATTAAAGCCAAGACAAGCTGGGGCACAGGTGTTAGCATAATGAAATACTATTTGGCCACACACACAAAAAAAAAGAATTAAGGTGTAGCATGAGTAATAAAAACCCAGAGACAGATATTGGAATTCAAGCTGAAGTTCAGAAAAGCAGAGCAGTAAACCACTAGAGAGACCTTTTACCTCTACCAATGCTCAGACCAAAGGGACAATTTTCAGACTACCCAGACAGCACTGTCTTCACCAAACCTCAGACTCCACACTTCAGTGAGCTCCTGTCTTTTCCCCTTTATATTCCTCTCTCTGCCCATTTTATCACTCTTGTCTCCACTTCCCCAGTGCTGGAATTAAAGGTGTGTGACTCCCAAACCCTGGGATTAAAGGTGTGAGCCACCACCACCTGGATCTGTTTCTGGATTGATCTTGTGTAGCCCAAGGGAGCCTTGAACTCACAGAAGTCTGCCTGCCTCTGGCTTCTGAGTTCTGGGATTAAAGGTGTGTGCCACCACTCTCTGGCCTCTAGTAGCTTAGCTTTGCACTCTGATCTTCAGGCAAGCTTTATTTATTAAAATACAAATAAAATATCACCACATTAAGGCCTTCCATTTGTGACAATGTGTATAGACTCAGAGACCAACCATCATGTCAGATGAAATCATCCCGGAACAGAAAAGCAAGTACCACATCGTGTCCCTCATATATGGGATATAAAATGTTGAATTTACAGAAGTTGAAAGGAGAATGGTGCTTTCTGGAGGGGAAAGAGAGTGGGTAGAGGGAGGGATAGAGACAGACTGGTCAGTGGATACTCAGCTACAGTTAGCAGCAAAATGTTCTGCTGTGCCCAGTATGGTGACATTGATGACACTTTTGTGTGTGTGTGGGGGGGGGGTCAGCTTTTGAGTTGGTGACAGTAATGTTGGCCCTCTCGAGGTCTGAAATACAACAATAGACAATATAAAGATGCTTCTGAGCTCAAGGACTTGACAATCTTGTTGGGAAAGTCAGGAAAAATAAAAGAAAGCAAATGTATTTTTACAGGTATGATTCCTATGTTGACAAACACTATCGAGGTAAAAATGGCCATGTGCAATATTAAGCAGTGATGGAACCAAGTAGAAAAGTGCAGGGAGACACGCCTAACTGAGGAAATTCCCCAAATGAATGTCGTTTCGGTCCAATCCTAAAGAATGAGATGAAATACAGAGAAGAGGTGTCACCAGACAGCTAACAACAGGAACAGAGGCCCAAGCAGAGAAAAACAAAACTTCCTGGACTAGAGACCATGCAAGAGATGTGTTTGAGGCACTAAGAGGGCGTGGGAGGAAAGAGCCCACTCTCAGGCTCTTTCCCAGAACACTTTACCCTGAGTGCTGAGGTTCAGAACCACAGCGCAATCAGCCGCACAGACTGGATCTTGTTCATCTTACAGAGGACGCTGTGAGGCTCAGGGGTGATTCACTCAATCAGCGGCAGCAGACAGAGAAACTTCAACCCTTAGCAGAGTACCCTTCAGACTTGAGGTTTTGCTTGCTCGCCTCTGCAAAGACCTCTACTGAAACTCAGTCTCGGTTTGTTATGTTTGCTGTTTGGGATGCATTTACCTAAAAGGCAGGTGGAGAGTGGAGATTAAAATCTCGTTTTCCCGAGATGTGGCATCATCTCTGCCTTCATCTCTTCATTCTACCCCAATCGTGGAGAACCTAGAATTTAACTCTAAAATTCAGCTTTTCCTTTAGTGGCAAAATCGATTTTGAAATAGCTATTTAATATGTTCTCCATAGTGGCAATCCAGTGTCAACATATGGAGAGTTTGAGCAGCCCAGACAAAATTAAGTACATTAAAAATTTCTTACTTTATCAGGAGAGTGAGGCAGATGAGGACAAGATTTTGGAAGTAGAGCAATTTTTCAGAACTAAACATTAAAAAAGCACAGTCAGAACACACACACACACACCATAGAGAAAATCAGGTTTTTATACCAAAGAAATTTAAACTGCCAAACGCCACAATGGTGTTGAGAAACTTGGAGGGGAGGCACCATTTGGGGCATTCTGGGAACATGACGAGCAACTTTGAAGGCAGCTGCTGGTGAGGAATGAAAAGGTTCTAGATCAAAGGTCAGAAAACTTGGGAGTCCAAGGAGACCTTCCACCACCTAATCATGTGAACTCAGGCGTCCTTATTCATAAAACAGTGTCTCCTGAAGCTGCTCCCTAGGCCCCTTCTAGGCCCACCACACTGCCTGCAGAACACCATGTTCTGATCTGAGTACTCAGACTATTCAGTCAGGTCTAATTCGTCAAGCCATAAAGGGATTTAATATTTAGCTAGTGATTTTGAGTATGACTTGATCCTCAAGTAAGTGGTGGCCTCATGATTTATAGAACACATCAGCTTGCCGCTGCCACTATGGTGCCTTGGGTTCTGCCTTTACACAGCTAAATACTGTTTCCTTGAAATGTGACCTCCCATTCTCAATGCACTGTTTCCCTCTGGCCAAGTCATTCCCACTTCTAGAACCTGTCTGGCGTGGAGAGAATGCGGCCACCTTTTGAAAGGATTTGGGAACTCGAAAGAAGAAATGGCACCTCAGCTTCCTTTGTTTCCACATCTATGCAATGCCTAATGTCATTGCAACCTCTTTACATGCACACAAATACTCAGTCACCATTGCCTAGATCTCCACAAGGTTAGTAACACAGCATGGACGGGGTCACCACTGTGCCATCAACATTACTTAGAGAGGCTTGAAAGCCAAAACCATGAGTGGCTAGGGGTGGGAACTGGGGTTTCACTGAAAATTAAAATGCCTACTGCATATTGCACATTGTACTGGATTTGGCCCTGGGTACAGTAAAGATACAAAGGGTTGCTTGGATGTAAACATAATTTTTGGACAGGGTCTCACTCCATTGCTCAGGCTAACTTCAGACTCACAATCCTCCTGTCTCACTTCTTGAGAAGCCTATGCCACCACCGCCAGCAGGAGAATTTCCAACTGTGACTCTTTAGAGACTGAACTTGATGGTACAACAACAAAATTTCAGCTCAAGATGATCAGCATCTGATAAACCTAATCCCAAACAAGAGAAGACCGCCCGCTGCCAGATGCTAGAATCTCCACGTACAAACATTAGCTGTGGCTTTTATCCACAGCCTTTCTGCCAGGTTAGGCATTGCCTACTCAGTTCCCTGTCATAATCCCAAGAGCAACGTTACCCCGGAGAGATTCACAGGCACACATCTAAGTCAAGGCAGGGAAATGAGGTAACTGAAAAATGGTTCACTTGTAAATACACTAAGTGTTCTGGGAAGTGCATATACATTTGAAAGCTAATTGCTTCTTTAAGTTCTTTGAGTATCGTATTCATGGATTTAAAAAATTACTGATTTACTTGATGAAGAGTTTAGCAAATGAAGAAATTGAAGCTTAATTTCCAGATGCTTTGATTGCTCCTAAATGCTTTTAGTTTTTGTTTTTAATGTGTTTTGGTGTAATACATCAAATGCTTTAGAATCCTTCGCTCTGGAAATATAAACCCGCTACTTAATCACGGCGTCCAAGCTGGTCAAGGGACCTGACCTGGAAGTATCTTTTCTGGACTCTGTTGGGAGAGTCATCTGTCTTCTGCTGCTCAAATCACTCCCCATCTCCATGGAAATTTTCAGAATGTTCTCATAGCTATAAGTCTCTAGCCTAATAGGACAAGTGCTAGCCTGCGAGACTGCACATTCCAGGGTGTGGAAGCTTTCGGTTTGGTTCTTTTCCTACAACTGACGGGCTTGCCTGCCTCCTCTTTCCGCCGTGCCCCCAACCCAGCAGTCATAATCATACTATGGAACGATGTCCTGAAGATGACTCAGACCAAAGGTTACAGCCGGTTCTTGGACTAAACGTGCAAAGTTCAGAATTAGATCCAGACTCCTTGCCATTGTGTGTTCTGAGGAAAAGTTCTTTTCTCTCTCCGAGCCTCAGTTTTTCCCTCTGTATAATGGAGGGAGTCATCTCTACTATAATCATCATAAAACTCAAACAAGATAATATAGTAACACACATGCATGCACACATGTCCACACATACACTAGCGCGCACACAGGCACAGCCTTGTTCTTGGCACACATGCACACATATACACACTCATGCACATGAACACACAAATGCACCCACATAGCCTAGTTCTTGGTGCACAGTCAGAACTTACAACAGAAATTAATGTTGTCTCTGTTATTTCTAATTCCTGTTTGAAAACTGTCCACACCCCCAGAAAATCAGTGCAAGTCTCTGACTCTTTCAGTGGAAGAGAAACGAAAACTGTTGCCACCCAATTTAATTTTCAGATGTGAAAACTCATGTCTTTCTGATCTAAGAGGCGAGCACCAACCCCCAGAACTGAAGTTAGACATTATTCTGTTGCACACTCAAGTCTGCTCATTCTTTGGTGTGTATGGAATTCTTTCTTTTGCTTGTTTTCTTTCTTCTTTTTTTCTCTTTTCCTTTCTTTTCTTTCTCTTTTTCTTTTTAGGTCACTTTCACTTTTAATTTTAACTAGTTATCCTGTGAGCCTTAGGCAAATCAAAATAGCCATGGGGGAGAAAAATCTGAAAATAGTGCAAAATAATTAGGAAGACAAGCCTAGCTAGAAGGGAGGAGTGTAAGGTTTAAATAGGCTGACTTGAAATATTATAGAATAATGTTATTGCAAGCGCTGACAGTGTCTTTAATTTTCTAAACGTTTGGGGTCCCTCTCCCCAGAAAAATGCTGCCAAGAGCAATGTCTAGCATCTATTGTACATGTGCATGTTCAATGTCCCCTACATACCACCAACACTTGGGATCAGGTTCCCAAAGTTTTCCATTGCGTATGCACAATGAGCTGTCTTTTGTATGAGAGCCAAGTCCAAATACAAAATTCACTCACGTTTGATATGCACTTTATATACATAGGTCAAAGGGAATTTTATAACAATATTTTAAATAACATTGTGGATGAAACAAAATTTCGTGTTGTACAGAATTTCCCACTTAAAATGTTCTGTCAGTGTTCAAGAAGTCGAAGATTTTAGAGCATTTGGGTTAGAGATTTTTAAATTAGGCGTTCCAAATTTATTTTACAAATATAATATTATAATATTAAGAAGTCCCCGCCTGCCCTCCTCGCTGCTGTCTTTCAGCTAAAGAAGAGTTAAGGTTTTGAAGGAGAGAAAGGAAAAGCACAAGGCTCTTCCCCTGTGATAGACGGCAGTTTAGCAAGAAATAGAAAATGGATCCCTCATAGATAGGTAACGCCCTTCCTGCTTCAGGAAGCTGGTCCACTAAAGCCCAAGCAGAAGAGGAGATGAAGGGTCTTGCTTAAACTTGACCAAGCATCTTATAGATATGGTATCTTTTGAGACATAGATCTGTGTCAGTTTCCTTTTGCTATAATACAATGGCCACAGCATGTTGCCTATAAAGAAAATAGGCTTATTTGCTTATTTTACATTTACTGGTTTGCCCGTGCATCTGTGCACGCCATGGTGTGAATCTGAGGATCAGAACAAGGCGCAGGAGTTGGTCCTCTTCTCCCAAGTGGGTCCTGAGCCTGCACTCAGATCATCAGGCTTGGAGACAAACACCTTTATCTGCTGAGCCATCTTCATCTGACTGAAAGAGAGGCTCATGCAGCTCATAACTTTGGAAAGTAAGAGTCTAGGACTCAAACCTCGTTGGTTTGGCCTCTGATAGGGGCCTACCAATAGGTAACATCATGTTGGGGGCATGGAAGAAACAGAAGTTCCCTTGCTAGACAGGAAATCAGAGAGACTGGAGTTCCACAGTTCCTTCCGGGGGGGGGGGGGGGGGCCTAAATGACCCAAAGGCTTCCTTCCCTTGCTCTCCTCCCTACTCCCTCCCAGCATCCCAGAAATATGAATCTTTGGAGGGAGCCCCAAACATATCTGTAACAAGGCCCTTGAAGTTTTTGAGGTGGGAACTGTTGGCCTTTTGTCAGTGACTACTGGAGTACATGTCCCTCTCTGGCCAGCTGTCATTAGCCCTCCCAATTGCATCAATAAAAACCAAGTCCAGTTTCTTTCTGGGCTTTTTACATTTGGTGCTTAGAGTTTAACCCAACTGGATATTATGCTTATGATACACATAATATATAAGTCTCATGTATTCTGAGACTACAGCTCTTTTCAAATCATATTGGACAGTTTGTTTGTCTCATTAAGATGTTGCTTTTCCAGCTGGGCGGTGGTGGCGCATGCCTTTAATCCCAGCACTCTGGAGGCAGAGGCAGGCGGATCTCTGTGAGGTTGAGACCAGCCTAGTCTACAAGAGCTAGTTCCAGGACAGGCCTCAAAGCTACAGAGAAACCCTGTCTCAAAAAACCAAAGCCAATACAAACAAACAAAAATGTTGCCTTTCTAGCCCTCCTGTTTATAGCTTTGATTCTGACTTATCCCTTAAGTTCCATTTGATTCTTACCTTTTTGTATGTAACTATACAATATGGATTATTTAAGGTTACGTTAGAATATTTAGAAAATTGAAGGCAGATCGTTTTCTTGGTTGTGTGTGTTTTGTTCGGTCTGGTATTCTGGATTCTAAAGCCAGTTTTCCAAGTACGGTGATCTCCTGCTGCACTGCCAGAATTACCTACTTGTGGGTTAATTTAGAAAGTTAACATCTTAGCTTCAGGCAGGCAGATCTCTGAGGCCAGCCTGGTCTACAGCAAGGACAGCCAGAGCTACACAGAGAAACTCTGTATCAAAAAGACAAAAACAAACAAACACACCGGAAAAATGAATTAAGAACTTTGACATCCTTAGATTCTTTCATTTAGAGACAAGTACAGCTTCTATCTTGTTCTTCCGGGGACTTCACAGTGTTCTTGTTGGTTTATTCCTAGCCGGGGGAGGGGGGGGGGGCACAGGGACTTTTTAAAACCTTGATGTTGCCGTTAGGAATGGGAATCTGTTGCTTTTCTTTTTCGATAGAGTAAACCAAAGAAGGAAGAAAAGAAAGTAAGACTTGAATGAAAAAGAAATAAAAAGAGAGGAAAAGGAGTGAAGGAGGAAGAGAGTAAATAAAAGGGTGGGAAGAAGAGCGAGAACTCCCGGTGGGTGTGGCTTCCAACTAGGAGGCCTTGAAGGCTGAAGGTTAGGGTGAGCAAGCCTTACAGCGGGGGGGGGGGGGGGGGGGGGGGGGGGGNGGGACGGGGGGGCGGGGGGAGGGGAGGTTTGGACTCAGCCTGGGAATCATGCGCATTTCTGCTCACCAGCGGTGTGATCCTGTTCCAGTTACCCAGTTACAATTCTCTCTTGTAAAACGTGGAAAATTACTGCGCTAGCGATCCTAGGGTCAACTGAAATAGCCTAAGGTGGCTGCTTGACGGGCTCTCTCCCCAAAACGGAGTCCCACACAGTGTGTGTCCACCGCCCCTATGGCTTTCCCCTGCTCCTCGCCGGCTGTGGAAATCCAGGAGTCTGCCCAGGACAACGCAGAGCCTTAATCTTACCGTGTTAGGAAATGCATCTCCCAAGACTGCAGAATATACAGGCAAGCATGCCAAAGGGTCTTTTAAAACGCAGTAGAAAAGACACGTGGTAGGAGCTTACTATGAATCTGGAAGAAAAGTCTCGTAATCCTGAAAAAAAAAAAAAAAAAAAAGATCACCCCCTACACAAGGAGGCACTGTTGAACTGTGGATCCTTATTTAGGACTAAATTCCCACTGAGAAGCACCCTCTATTTCTACCGAACAAAGGGCGCCTTGTTCAGGGGACAATGCTGGCCACATAGCACTGGAAAGCGTCGCATCCCCATGGTGATGGCAACCCCCACCTCCACCCCACCCCCAGCACTGCTGCATCTAGAGTGGTGGTACCACCTGACCAGAGCCTCTCCACTGACCAACATCCCTGAGGCTCCGGGGGCGTGGAAAACGGAACTGGACCAGCGCTCCGGGCCACACAGTCTGTTCAGTCCAAGGTTCAAACCCTCCTGGAACGTCAGATTTATGCGGCGTGAGAATGAAAGAGAGGAAGCAAAACCTACAAATCGACTAGAATGCCCCTAAGGAGCTCTCTCACTGGCATGCACGATTGTTCCTATCTGTGGCTCTCTTGCGCGTGAAGAACACTGGCGAATCAGTCCAGATTTAAGATGCCTCTCCCCTTGCTGGGACCTAGAGGAAGCCTGTTCACCTGTCTGAGCCTCAATTTCATCTGCTAAAAAATGGGCTTCATAACTGGGACCTTGGAGAACTGCTCCAAGAATTCGATCAGTCAGATATAAAAACGTGCTCCATCAAAATCAGAATTATTCTTTTGTCACATGGGGAACTGCGCTTGGAGCCTGTGAAGTCTGTGGTGATTTAGGATTCTACTTTTCAAAGGAAAATTTGATTTCTCCAATAGCTGAACATGAGCATCATATGACTCTGGGGATAGTGAATGATGTATCTTATTAGGTGATTTTTTTTTTCTTCTTAAAACAGGGCAATTCTCACATACCAGTGGATGGTCTTAGATCCTTGCGTATGTGGGCAGCACAAATTGCTTCAGGAAGTAATAATTTTTTAAAAGGGAGAACCCAAAGTTGGAAGGGGACGAGGGATCTGGGAGGAGTTAGGGGGAAGAATAGGACATTACTATGATCAAAATTCATTGTATGCATGTTTAAAAGTCTCAGAAATTGATAAAAAATGCTATATTAAAAAGGAGTGGTTTCAGGGTTGGAGAGATAGCTCAGAGGTTAAGAGCACTGGCAACTCTTACAGAGGTCCTGAGTTCAATTCCCAGCAACCACATGGTGGCTTACAACCATCTGGAATGAGATCTGTTGCCCTTTTCTGGTGTGTAGGAATATATGCAGACAGAACACTGTATTCAAAATAAATAAATAAACTTTTTTTTAAAGGGGTGGTGGTGGTTTCTCTTAACCACTGAGCCTTGTTTCTATATGACCCACCCACTGACATTTATTTCACTGAACCTAAAATCGGCTGTATTCAGAGTCCAGTCACATCTATCACACGTTCAGCCACTAGCTGGTCAAAGGCCTGACTTCAATCCCTGCACCCCATGGAGAGGCAGAAGCAAGAGGATCAGAGCTTCAAGGTCATCCTGGGCTACTTAGTGAGTTCAAGGCCAACCTGAGATATAGGAGATCCTGTTTTAAAGAAACAAACTCAAAAAGAAAGAAAGAAATTGCATACAGACACAGTATCCACTCCCTGCCCTCCCCCCAACTTTTTTCTAGACAAGGTGTCTCTTCGGAGCCTTGACTGCCCTGGAACTCACTCTAGAGACCAGGTAGTCTCCAACTCAGAGATCTGCCTGACTGCCTCCCCAGTGCTAGGATTTAAGGCATGGGCCACCACACCAGACCTGTTTTTAAGAGCTATATCAAGCAAGAGTGTTGGAAACAGTAATAAATGAACTACATTTTCTTGGGGCAGACTGTTTCTCATCAATCAAGTTTAACAATATCAATGCTCTTCTCAAAACCCTCAACTGAGCAATGCAACTCATAAAACTACTTCGCAGTTTCCCTTAGAAAGCAGAAATGTGAACATTCATCGTGAAGGGATGTTATATATTTTTTTCAAAAGCCTTCTCTGGATCAACGGAGATAATATTGTGTTTTCTGTTTTTGGGTTGGTCCATTTATGTGGAATGTGTTGCATTTATTGATTTGTGTGTGTTGAACCAATATCCCTATATCTGTGGAATTTGCTAACTTGATCATACTGAATGATGTTTTTATTGATAGATTAGTTGATATATTTTAAATTTTGTATATGTGGGGAGTGTGTACATGTGAGTCAAGGTGCCCTCAGAGATCAAAGGTGGTGGATTCTCCTGGAGGTGGAGATACTGGTGATTATGAGCTGCCAAATGTGAGTGCTAAGACTTGAACTTGGGTCCTGTCAGGGTAGAATATGTCCTTAGCCACCAAGTCATCTCTTCATTCCCTATAGTTTATTTTATTTATATTGTGAATAATCTTTTTGATGTATTCTTGAATTTGTTGAGAATTTTCCTGAGAATATTTACACCTGTGTCCATCAGAGAGCTTGATCTGTAATCTATCTGAGCCTGGACTTTTTAAAATTGAGACTATAAAAATGTTGTATTAACATATGTATTAATTATTCATAGTAATGATCTACATTATGATGCTTTCATACATGTACAGAATGTAATTTGATTTATTCACCCTTTATTACCCTATCTTGGTTCCCTCCCACTTTTATTAATGCTCTTCCTCTTCCCAAGTAGTTCCTCCTCTACTTTCACACCCCTGCCTTGATTATAGGAGCAAGGGCACATCACTGAGGATAATTTCAGTCTCCTCATCAATCACTAACTGCACATAAGTCCTCAAAAGAGCTAGGGATCTATGAACTCCTCCCTCTTCTATGGCTGGGTATTGACAGGTCAAAATTTGTGTAAAACTTGTGCATGTAATCATGGTTGTTGTGAGTTCAAGAGTTCCTTGTATGCCTGGAAGTCAGCATGCCACATCTATTCTCCCCAAGTTAGAGGGGCTTTATTTTATTATTGCCTAAATTTTGTGGCTTGCTATGCATCTATTTACATTATTTATTTCACTTTGGTTTAATTTTGATAGGTCATAGGCATCCATAAACCACCCATTCCTTTTAGATTTTCCAATTAAGCAAAATACAGGTGTCTTTAAAGTATCTCCATTTTTCACCCTTTTATTTTTGTTATACATATTTGCTTCAGATCAATTTCTAAGACAGGTTTTGGTAACTGAAGGGCCCATATGAGTGTTTTATATTGTCTATACCCAAGGTTTGCTGTGGACAGTCTGAACTAAAACAGGATATAGCATCTTTGTAAAGACAGAATTAGAAATAATAATCCAGTAATTTAGAATGCTTCCTTCCTGTGGCCGAGGGCTTGAGTCACACCTCCAGCTAGGTATAGCCCACCAAGAACAAAACCAGGTACTGGCTGTGATTTCCTGTATTTCACTGGTATCTATTGTGATGCTTTCCTTGTAATCTCTAATTTCATTAATTTGAGACTCCATTCCCAGGGGGTGGGGGTTGTTTTGTTGAACTTATTTATCTTTTCAAAGAAACAATTCTGGGGGCTGGAGAGATGGCTCAGAGGTTAAGAGCATTGCCTGCTCTTCCAAAGGTCCTGAGTTCAATTCCCAGCAACCACATGGTGGCTCACAACCATCTGTAATGAGGTCTAGTGCCCTCCTCTGGCCTGCAGGCATACACACAGACAAACTATTGTATGCATAATAAATAAGCAAATAAATAAATATTAAAAAAGAAACAATTCTGTTTCCTGAAATCTTCATATGGATTTTTAAATTTGCATTTTGTTAATTCTACCATTATCTTTTCCTTTCATTAACTAAGTTTGAGTTTGACTTGCTCTTTTTTTCAAGGTCCTAAGGTGCATCATTAAGTTGTTTGAGATTCCTCCACTTTTTAATGCAGATACTTATAGCTATGAACTTCTCTGTTTAGGATTACTTTCATTGTATCTTTTTTTTTAAATTTATTAGATTTTTAAAAAAAAATACCAATCCAAGTTCCCACTTCTTCCCCTTCCTTCCATTACTTCTACACACCCTCTCACCCCCCCTTCAATCCTCAGAGAGGGTAAGGCATATTGTTTTGTGGAAGGTCCAAGGCCCTCCCTACTATATCTAGGCTTGGCAAGGTATACATCCAAAGAGAATAGATTCCGAAAAAGCCAGTACATGTGGTAGGGATAAATCCCAGTGCCACTGCCAGTGGCCCCTCAGTCTGCCCCAGCCATGCAACTGTCAACCACATTCAGAGGGACTGCTTGTTCCTTCCCAGTCCGGCTGGAGTTGGTGAGCTCCTGTTAGCTCAGGTAAACCGTTTTAGTGGGTGAACCCATCATGGTCTTGACCTCTTTGCTCACATTCTCATTCCTCCCACTCTTCAACTGGACTTTGGCAGTTCAGTCCAGTGCTCTGATGTGGGTCTCTGCTTCTGTTTCCATCTGTTGCTGGATGAAGGTTCTATGGTGATATTTAAGATATTCATTAGTCTGACTGCAGGGCAAATCAGGATTGGACCCCCTCTCCTCTATTGCTTAGGGTCTTAGCTGGAGTCAGCCTTGCAGATTCCTAGGAATTTCTCTAGAGCCAGGTTTTTGTCAGCCCTATAATGGCTCCCTCAATCAAGATATCTCTTTCCCTGATCTCATCTCTGTCCTTCCTCCATCTAGACTATCCCCTTCCCTCAAGTTCTCCTTAACTCTCCCCTTCTCCCCTCCTCTTCCTCTTCCACCCTCCCTTCTTCCCTCACCCTCATACTCCCAATTTTGTCAGGTGATCTTGTCTGTTTCCAATTTCTAGGGAGATCTATATATATTTTTCTTTGGGTTCACCTTATTACTTAGCTTCTCTAGGATCATGAACTGTAGACTCAATGTCCTTTGTTTATAGCTAGTATCCACTTATGAGTGAGTACATACCATATTCATCTTTTTGGGTCTGGATTACCTCACTCAGGATGGTGTTTTCTAATTCCATCCATTTGCTTGCAAAATTCAAGATCTTACTGTTTTTTTTTTTTAACTGCTGAGTAGTACTCTAATGTGTAAATGTGCCACATTTTCTTTATCCATTCTTCGGTTGAGGGGCATCTAGGTTGTTTCTGTATTACAGATTCTGATATTACAAATAATGTTGCTCTGAACATTGTTGAGCAAATGCCTTTGTAGTATGATGATTGAGCATCTTTTGGGTAGATGTTCAAGAGTGGTATTGCTAAATGGAGAGAAACTCAAAGCGATTTCACTAAAATCGGGAACAAGACAAGGCTATCCACTCTTTCTATATCTCTTCAACATAGTTCTTGAAGTTTTAGCAATAGCAATAAGACAACAAAAGAAGATCAAGAGGATTCAAATTGGAAAGAAAAAAGTCAAACATCATTATTTGCAGATGATATGATAGTGTACATAAGTGACTCCAAAAACTCTACCAAAGAACTCCTACAGCTGATAAATACATTCAGTGACGTGGCAGGATACAAGATCAACTCAAAGGAAAAATCAGTAGCCCTCCTATACACAAACGATAAAGAAGCAGAGAGGGAAATCAAAGAAACATCACCTTTCACAATAGCCACAAATAACATAAAATATCTTGGGGTAATACTAACCAAGGAAGTGGAAGAACTACTTGGCAAGAACTTTAAATCTTTGAAGAAAAAAACTGAAGAAGATACCTGAAAATGGAAGGATCTCCCATACTCTTGGATTGGGAGGATCAACATAGTAAAAATGTCAACCCTACAAAAAGCAATCTATAGATTCACTGCAATCCCCATCAAGGTCCCAACACAATTGTTCATTGACCCTGAAAGAACAATAATCAACTTCATATGGAAAAACAAAAAACCCCAGAATAGCTGAAACAATCCTGTATAATAAAGGAACTTCCAGAGGCATCACCATCCCTGACATCAAGCTCTATTACAGAACTACAGTAATGGAAACAGATTGGTATTGGCATAAAAACAGAGAGGTTGATCAATGGAAATGAATCAAAGACCTGGATATTAATCCACACACCTATGAACACCTAATTTTTGACAAAGAAACTAAAATTATACATTGGAAAAAAGAAAGTATCTTCAACAAATGGTGCTGGCATAACTGGATATCAACACGTAGAAGAAGGAAAATAGATTCGTATCTATCCCCATGCACAACACTCAAGTCCAAATGGATTAAAGACTTCAATATAAATCCGACCACACTGATCCTGATAGAAGAGAAAGTGGGAAGCTATTTTCAATGCATGGGCACAGGAGACCACTTCCTAAATATAACCCCAGTAGCACAGACACTGAGAGCAACAACAAATAAATAGGACCTCCTGAAACTGAGGATCAACATAGTAAAAATAGCTTTTGTAAGTGACTTTGTCTTATTTCTTTGCTCTATGAAGTATCTTAACTAGAACATGGCATGAGGATGTTGTTTCCTGATCTTGTTTGGTGTTACAAATGCCTCTGGCACCTAGACAGGCATTTCTTTCCTTGGATCTGGGGGGTTTGTCTATGATTTTACTGAAAATATTTTCCTATGACTTTAACACTATTCTTCTCTTTCTTCTATGCCCACGATTCATAGGTTTTGGTCTTTTCATTGTTTCCCATAGATCTCGAAAGTTCTTTCATGCTCTCTCATCATGTGCATATTCTAATTCTTCTAACTAGTCTTTTCACTTTGATAATGTGTCACATCCATGATCTGTTGAGGAGACTTTCCGCACAGCTTTTCCTTTAGCTTATTGAGCTTTTTCTTTCTAATCTTTCAAGTTCTTAAAATTTTCTCTTTATTGAATTCTACTTTCATATTCTGTATTGACTTTCTTATTTCATTTAGCTCTTTATATTCTCTTGAGTTTGAGTCTTCTTTGATTGAACATACTTAAAATCATTTTTTTGTCAAAGATTTTATTGAATTTTTACTCTCGTTGGAGGACCTATAAAAACATTAATTTTACAGGAGTTCTGTGACTTTGCTTTTTCATGTTTCTTGTGTTTTTGAATTGCGACTTTGACGTCAGTGGTCAGATCTTAGGGTGTTTTTGTTTTGTTTTGTTTTGATTACTTTTACTCTCTCATCCAAAGTGTTTTCGGTGTTCAGGAGCGACTAGGGGTCAGTGAGTGTGCAGCGCTAGACTTCTCTTCCAGGCTGGTGTTTGAGACCCCAGGCTTCATTGTCATACACCACTGAAGGTAGATTAATGTCTTCCAAATCAATCACGTTCAAACTGTAGGTCCACTATGAACAAACCTACTAATGCAGTAACAACCCACAAGCCTTTAAACGTTAGTCATTTTAGAATGCAAGGGAACACAGATAATATGGTGTCCTCTAATACGCTAGCTCTTCTGGGTATGAGTGGCATGAGAAAAAAAAGAGGAGGGAAATGGTGGTTAGTTTGGGGCTGGTAGAGTAAAGCAGAGGAAGGAAAAGTAGATCAAAGGGAAGCAACAGCTATGAGGAAGGGGTAGGGTGGTTTTGGCTAAAGATAGAGTAAAAAGGAAGAGGTAAAGACATGCAATAAGACAGAGTTCCAGGTCTTGAGAAGGTCAGCCACAGAGACCTGCAAAGCACATTAGCCTAGGTTCCTTTGGATAGCCCGCTGATGGGGAGAAGGGAAAAATAGAGGGGTGAAATAAAAGGAAAAGCCAGAAAGTGGGACAGAGCTGCTGGCAACAGTGTCACTGGGTATAAATACAAGGAAGAATGTGAAGGAGAGAGAGCACTGGACAAGAGGTCAGAGAGTGAGTGTTACCTTGCCTGATGGATGGTTGCAGCCTCCCCTAATCTCTGTGTCCCTTCAGGGGCTCTCTGATGCCTGTCACACCCCTGTCACACATCAAGTCACAGATGTTGGTCACACCTCCAGACAATCCTCTGGGAAATTCTTGAAAATGCTGTTCTTGACTCTGAGCAGTCCTTGCTGAGGTTTTGGTCAGGTCACAGGGCTGGCCCTGATAGTGGTGTTCCTTTAGAGGTCAGGTCAGAGACGCTGGTCCTACAGAAGTTTCACCACAAGTGCTGCACCTCACCTGAATATTCCTTCCCAACATTGGGCATGCTGTTTCAAGTCTAAGTTCTCCTGGAGACCAGCACGGCGGGGCTTCTAGTGTGGACAGTCTTACTGTAGTCTAAAGACATTCTGCTGTTTTGGTGGGCAGTCCTGGAACACCTGTTCTGGGGTTCCAGACAGTGCAGTTCACTGAATGCTTGGGGCTGTCAGTCTGACTCAGGAGGAGTCCTTTCAGATGGCATCTTGCTGCTGCTCAGGCTGAGGGCCAAGAGAAGATGGCTTTCTTTGCTTCTTCCTACTCTGCTGCTACCATACGCAACTTTGGTCTTCCTTCCGTTGACTACAACACCTCCAACGCTGCTGCACACTCCCTCCTGGACACCGAAAACACTTTCTATGAGGGAACAAGAGGGGTAAAAGCCAACAAAATAATTTTTATTATTTTCCCTCTTACTATAGTGAGAGTACAATGTTTATTTTCTATAGTTCTTTGTCTTAAGTGTGGCCCCAGTGACTCTGTCTCATAGGAGGCACCAGTGCCCCCAGAATAAGCCAAGCTCTCCAGAAGAGATTTTGTTTGTTTGCTTTTCTTGTTTTGATTCTTAAGGTTTCCTGCTTTACTCTTTATTAGACTAGAGATTTTTGGCTCCCACTACCTCTTCTGCTAGCTATTATCCAGCTGTCCCCAGTTTGTTCCCTGGAGACTCTAACAAATCATAGCTGCATGTCGCCCGCTATCTTGGATCTTTTCACTTTTCTTTTGTTTGCTTTTCTTTCTTTAAACTGGCTGTCTTAACTACTTTTCTATTCCTGTGATAAAATGCCACCACCAAGGCACTGATAAATAGAGCATTTAATTTGGGGCTTATGGTTCCAGAGGGTTAGAATCCGTAACCATCACGATAAAGCATTTAATTTGGGGCTCATGGTTCCAGAGGGTTAGAATCCATAGCCATCACGATGGGAAGCATGACAGCGGGAAGGTAGGTGTTGTGCTGAAACAGTAGCTGAGAGCCCACATCTTGATGCCCAAGCAGGAGGCAGAGAGTTACCTGAACATGGCTGGCCTCTGGAAACCTCAAAGCTAGGTCCCAGAGACACACCTCCTCTAACAAGGCCACACCCCTTCATCCTTCCAAACAGTTGGGGCTGGAGAGATGGCTCACAAGTTAAGAGCATTGCCTGCTCTTCCAAAGGTCATGAATTCAATTCCCAGCAACCACATGGTGGCTCACAACCATCTTTAATGAGGTCTGCTGCCCTCTTCTGGTCTGCAGACACACACAGACAGAATATTGTATACACAATAAATAAATAAATATTTAAAAAAACAAACAAAAAAGAAAAAAAAAAGAAAAATGAAAAACTAGCCTACCGGTCACAACCCCAGAAAAACTAGACAGCAAAGAGGACCCTAAGTAAGAGACATACATGGATCTACACAGGAAGGCGAAAAAGACAAGATCTCCTGAGTAAATTGGGAGCATGGGAGCCACAGGAGAGGGTAGAAGGGGAGAGGAAAGAAACAAACTAAAGTGCTCAGGAGTAACCATAAAAAAAAAAAAAAAAAAAAAAAAAAAACAAAAAAACAATTACACCTAGTAAGTCTTTGTTTTTGAGCAGCCTGGATCACAAGGGAGAGTTCATGAAATCAGGGCTCTTTATTGTGCACCTAGTGCCATGAAGACTGGCCAAGACAATCACTGGTGAGAGGGGAGATTAACAGATGCTCCAGGTAGCAGTCTCCTAGCTGGAGGTCAGGAGCCTGTGGCGAGACTGAGAAGTGGTGGCCTGGGAGGTGAGGCGGCAGCTGTGAGAGCCTGGAGTCCTGGATGTCACGGGGAGAAAGTGTCTCCTCGGTTCGGGTGCCTGTGCCACTAGGCCACCTTGTGTTGACAACTACAAGTCCCCACCGCGGAGCAGGTGCCAGCTAGCAGTGTGCGCGCAGATAGCAAATTTGGAAGCGACTCCTACAGATAGCGAATTCCACCCGGACACGATGGCACTACAAGAGAGGTGCCTCACACCGCTGAGCTGGTTTTAGTTTCGCAATTTCAACTCACTCAACGGACAAACAGCGGCCCCTCTTTTACACTTGAGCAATCTGTCTAGCTGGCTGTTTTTCTCGAAGCAATTGGTCCCATTTTGCAAGATTAAGCTATAAATCTAAGGAACTGCGTGTGTGGTCGGACTGCTGGGAACTTGTGTGGGTGCACTTGATAAATTTTTCAGAGGGCAAGGCTTTTCCTGCTCTGTCCTTTCATTTTCTGAGTGATTCTTAGGAGTTTATCTTTTTTTTTTTTTTTTTTTTTTTTTTTTTTTTTGATGTACAAATTATGGCAAAGAAATGCTTCAGATAGCTCATCCACTAAGTTCTGAGCCATCTCTTGGGTTTATTTTCATTTGTGGAGCAGGATGGCCGCAGCCATAGTCTCAGCATTAGAGGACCTGGGTCAGACTGCCATTGGGCCGGAACAGAGCTCAGGATTAGTGATGGTTAACAGGAAGCAGCAGTTGGGACCCCCGAGGCTCCGGGGAGCCACCCACCTTAGTCTGCCAAAGCAACTCAGGTTAATTCAGCCAAGAAGGCATAAGAAACACAAGATCCAGGACCCGCCCTGCGCATCCAGATGCCAGAAAGCTGCAGGCACGGCAGCCTTATTCTCCAAACTCAGCTCCCGTGTTCTCAGAGCAGTGAGCTGGCGGGCTTGCTTCCCGTTGACAAACACGGCTGCTGGCAACTCAGGACTCTCACAGCATAGCCATTCCTTGCAGCTTTTGTCAAGATATATCTGAAGGTGAGCCAGTCTTCCTCAGGAAAACCTTACAGAAAGTCCACAGCACACAACTTTGCGTAGCTTCTTTTTGTGAATTACAATTTCTTGGGCCTCGTATTTAAATAAGAATCATCCCTGAAAATGCCACATATGTTTTGTTTTGTTTTATTTATTTATTTATTTTTATTTTTTTGCTTGGAGGGGCAATTATATGAGTAACTCAGCATTATTTCTCTAGGTAGATGGGAGGGGGGAAGAGCTAGCCACACACCAGATCACTTGGAAGACTCAGGTGGTGGGGGCTGAGCCTTGCTCCAGTAGAGGCCTATGAGCACAGCCCTGTTTCCCTTGGGAACTGGAGGAGTCATACTGCTATCCACAGCAGCTGCCAAAGCCAAGCTTCCCAGGACTGCAATGCTTCTCTATAAGAGAAGAAATGCCTATTATTTTGATTTACTTTTTAAAGATATCTTTGCTTTTTTAGATTTATTTATTTATTTTATATATAGGTGAGATCTCTGTATGACTTTATGCCAAAAGAGGGCATCAGATCCCACTGTAGATGGTTGTGTGGTTGCTGGGAATTGAACTTGGGACCTCTGGAAGAGCAGCCAGTGCTTTTAACCACTGAGCCATTTCTCCAGCCCTATTCTGATTTACTTTTTAAATGAGTTACTGAAGTACTCAGGGTCAAATATGTGGTCAGTCCATTCAACACACATTTTAGAACTAGTTCAGGCACAGATCTATATATTGGGCATGTTAGTAAACAAAAGGGACAGAAATATCTACCTCTTTGAGGTGAAAAATTCTAGTGGAAGGAAAACTAATGCCCACAAATGTAGCTATTAGATTAGATTGTTGGAAAGCCATAATAATGCTACAGACAATGTCCAGTGTGGTAAGAGGTGGGGGTGAGAGACAAGTTGCCAATTTAAACAGAAATGACAGAGTTGACTCTGTGGACCGGGAGATTCTGGAATGAGCGTTTGCAGGAGGCAAAGTGTTAGGTGAATAGATTGTAGTGGGTGCCCCCACCAGGCACATGCTAGGAGCAGCTCAGGGAAGACTGGGTATGGCTGGAGTGGGGTGAAGGAAGGAGAATGCAGGAGGAGACAGTCAGGGAAGCAAGATGGATCTTCCCTGTGCAGGGCTTTGCTAGCTATACTCAGGACTTGGCGTTCGATGGAGTGGAACGGGAGGCTTGGTAGGTTTGGCGTTAGGTAGAGAAATGATAAGATCTGAGAAGCATTCTAGGAAAGTCCTTCTGGTTTCTGAGAATCGTCTCTTGGCAGAAAAGTTTGATAAGAAGACCAAGAAGGAAGCTGTAGCAAGAGTTCAGGCCAGGAGGGTGTGACGCCTTTACTGAAGAGGGAACTATGGGATGGGGGCAGTGTGTGGCTGAGACGGGCCAACGATGGCACCGAGCATTTGCGTAGGATTAATTGCAGTGAGAGAGTTTCCATCAGCTGAGATGAGGGAAATATCAAATAGACGAGGTTTAAGGAAGAAAATGAAAACGGTGTTTTTAGACACACTTTGAGGCGTCTCTGAGGCGTCCCAGTAGCCATGTCCAGAAGGCAGCCGTTGTGTGTATCAAGAGGCACGCTGGTCACAAGATCGAAATGTGGGGTTTGTTGATATACGGATAAAAGAGTTCATTGAGAAGTTTACCCTGGGTAAAGACGAACAGAGCTGGGAAATGGGCGGTGAAACAAAGACAGGCAAAGGAAGACCCAGAGGGACCCGAGGCAAATGAAAAAAGAGTGTGGACGTCCTGGCCGCCAAGAGAACGCCTGTTGAAACAGAGGTCATCAAATGCCAGAGACTCGCGGAAACTTCTTTCTCAATAGATTGCAGAATAGTAGCACCTACATGATAGTCTGAATGAGATAATTTGTGTGACTTTCTAACCATAATGTTTGATGCTAGTAAGGGCTCAAAATCACACTTAGTGTTTTGATTCTCAACATCTCTGAAAGAAAAACACACACACACACACACACACACACACACAACTCACTACAAAGCTTCTCAGTTTCTAAAATGACCTCCAGGGGGCGCTCGAGGCCTTTCTTCCTTATCTATTTCAGATGCAAGGTAAAATGGATTCGCCGCGCAAACAGTCCTTCAGCTGAAAGTCTACACAATCCAGCGCGATGGGTGTCACGTGTCCGTGTGGACAATAATTTTTTGATCTTGTTAAAATGCAGAGGGTCAGGGAGATGGCTCAGCAAGTAAAAGACCTGGCTTGGCACCCCTTGACGACCTGTAATCTCAGTACGCGTGCTGAGACGGGAGACGGGGTGAGGAAAAGGCTGGAAGCTTAGAGCCAGCTCCTGGAGTAGGCAGTGTGGCAGACACAAGAAAGACCTTGCTTCGTGATGGTGTTAGGTCTCGAAACCTAGGACAAGTCTCACTCAGTACCTGGAGCTCCAACACTTCTCACCCCACCTCTACCCTAAGGGTGGACTTCCTCTTCCCTTCCTTCAGTGTGATCCCTGTGTTACTCAGCCATTCGGATTATCTGGGCTCTTGGCCTCTGGGCCCAGGCCACCTCTCTTGGTCACTGGCTCTTCTCTCCCTCTCCCTCCCTCTCTCCTCTCATGGTCTGGTTTAGTCTGCCGGCCATGTTTAGCCTGGATGCTTCCTTCTGCCTGCCTTATCCCTTATATCTACAAGAAAATCTCCATACTTGAAGAGCCATCATGGCCTCTCCTTTTATTTTGTTTCTCTATTCAGAAGGAAGGCGAGATCAAGACCTGGAAGGTGTTCTCACATACAGACATGCTTGCACACACATAGAACAGATAAAGAAAAATATATTTTAAAAAGTTTAAACGTAGATTTACAGGAGGCCTAATTGTTACTGACTAGGGACCTTAATTGAATTCTTTTTCTTTTTTTTTGTTTTTGTTCTGAGACAGGGTTTCTCTGTGGCTTTGGAGCCTGTCCTGGAACTAGCTCTTGTAGACCAGGCTGGTCTCGAACTCACAGAGATCTGTCTATCTCTGCCTCTCGAGTGCTGGGATTAAAGGTGTGCGCCACCACCGACTGGCTAGGGTTCATTTTCTCCTCCAGTTAAAGAACAAAGAGGCAGGAAAGAAACCCTCTAGTGTGACAGGCAGTAGTGGAGAAATCTCAAACACTCTCTGTGCTGGCTCATTTTAGGTCAACTTGACACACGCGAGAGTCATCTGAAAGGGGCAAACAGCAATTGAGAAAATGTCTTCAGAAGATCCAGCTGAGGCGCATTTTCTTAATTAGCGACTGCTGAGGGGCAGCCCATGGTGAGTGGTGCCATCCTCGGGCTGCTGGGTTTGGGGTCTATGAAAAAGCGGGCTGAACAAGCCATGATGAGCAAAGCAGTAAGCAGCACTCCTCCATGGCGGCCTCTGTCTGCATCAGCTCCTGGCCTCTGTCTGCATCAGCTCCTGCCTCCAGGTTCCTGCCCGGTTTTAAGCTGCCAGGCTTTTGTCTCAGGTCATGAGGGTGCGGAAGAAATCAGTCACCTGGGAAATTCACCATCATTATTATCTAGTCATGACCCCTCTACCTATCTGTCTCCCTTTTTTTGTATTATATGACTTCACTACCTTTGTTCATCCATTCCTTTATTAATGGGCATAATGATAAGAGTCCATATTTCTGAATACAAACATTATCCTAATAACTGCCAATGTACACAGTCCCTGTGTCGTGTAAGATGTGTCTAGTAGATGCTCAGTTCCTAGGTACAAGGATGGGCCCCCTCACTAAAATTACTGAGTCAATTAAGAATTCAATAGTAGAGAGTGATTTATACCCTACCCCAAGACTCTGAAATTGCTGTCAATATAAGAGGAATGAAGTCATTTTATCTCTCCAAAAACATGCACCATTTGGTTGCTCGTGAGGGCAGACATTGGTTGTTTCTGAATTGGCCTTTTCTGTATGTCTCCTCTCCATTAAGTTGGTAATTTTTAAGAACTTCGTCAATGTTTTCTGTCTAAAACTGTCTGTCCTTCATCTTCCTTATGATGAACTCTTAAAGACACTTACTTGCATTTTCTTATGTATCTACTACCCACACGTAAATTTTCAGTTGAGCATTTTCTCCCAAGTAAGTCTGTGATACATATTTCCTACACTAAAATCCTTAAGTCATAAGTATACAGTTTCTCAGTGCCAATAAATGTGCTCATGCAATCCCTGCCTTAACCAAAATACCTAACGCCTCATCACCCTCCGCCCCTTCCTAGACTGTTTCTTGTGCCTAACAGTCAACCTGATTCCCAGAAACCACCATTGCTCTGATTTAGTTTTTTTCTATTGCAGTTAATTTAGATTTGCCCATTCTAGATTTCACGTTAACAGAATCACACGATATATGTGCTTTTGTGTCCAATTTGGCTTGTTTCGTTCAGCCTGATAGCATTGAGATTTACTTACATTATTGTGTGTATGGCCCATTCATTCCTTTGCTGTCAGCAGCTCTGGTGGGTTCACAGTGGACTGGTTTCTGTATTGAGGCTAGTATGAATTAATTTCCTAAGGGTATCTCTGTTTTAAGTTTTATGTGTATGGGTGTTTTACTGTATGTATATCTGTGCACCATATGCATTCCTAGTACCCTCAGAGGCCAGAATACATCAGATCCCCTGAGGCTGGAGTTACAGGTGGTTTTGAGCCACCACGTGGGTGCTGGGAATTAAATCCAGGTCCTCTGGAAGAGAAGCCAGCGATCTTAACCACTGAGCCATCTCTCCAGCATGTTTTGCTGTTTTGAAATAGTGAAGACCAAGTCTCCCTATGTAGCCCAGGCTAGTCTCAAACTTGCCACCCTTCTGCTTTGGCCTCCTGCACGCTGGGTTACGGATATGTGCCACCACAACCAGCCTATACAAAGCTTTCTGTGGTTTAGTTTCTCTCCTCCCTCAGATTAAATTCTGGTAGTTGAGTTTCTGAGTAACGATGGTCATTGGGCAATGGCATGGATGGGCGGTGGTTGCTGAATACGAGCCACAGAGATTTGCACAGAGATCTGCTTTCTTATTCCTGTTTCCCCCACCTATCCTTTCTGGCCTCCCGCCCGTCCAGCTCTAGCAAGGTCAAGAGCGGTGGCAGCAGCATGGTTCAGACACATCTCCTGGGGTCTGGGAACACTGCTCCAGCGTGGGCGCTACTTTTACAAAGCAATGGTTTTCAAACATTGCAGAGGGAGCAGACCCCAATTGCTGGGGAATGTTATTCCAAGGAGTGTTACTTTTTGTTTATGCTCTGGGACGTTTCCTTAATGATGTAAAGATGTGTTACTTTTGTTTCTGCTGCACTTGTTTAACTCTGTGAAGCTGTGATTCTTTGTGTGTCTAAAACACCAGATGGTCTACTAAGGAGATGAATAACCAATAGTAAGGCAGGAGAAAGGATAGGCGGGGCTGGCAGGCAGAGAGAATAAATAGAAGGAGAAACTGGGAGGAAAAAAAAAAAGAGCAAGATAGGACAAGGAGAGGAAGTCATTAGGGGCCAGCCACCCAGCCAGCCACAGAGGAAGAGTGAAAGAAAGATACACAGAAGTAAGAAAAGGAAAAAGCTCAGAGGCAAAAGGTAGTCAGGATAATTTTAAAAAAGCTGGCTAGAAACAAGCCAAGCTAAGGCTGGGCATTTATTAGAAAGAATAAGTTTCTTTGTGTGATTCATTTGGGAGGTAGACAGTGGGCCCCCCAAAAGACAAAAGAACAAAGACCAAGGAGCAAAGGAGAAAAAAAAAACAACTACACCCAATTTTTCAAATAAAATCTCCTGAGGATCCTTAATATTCTTAAAAATGCTTTTTTACAGAGACTCTTATTTAGCCCCTACTCTCCACAGAACATGTTTTGACACACTTGGGCCTAGGGAAATTAGTACTTCGGCAAGGGCTGGTTGTGTTGTGGTATCTAAGTGTCAAGGGCATGTACACTTGCTGCTGTGATATTTTATGATTGGTTAATGCCATCAGCATTTGGGAAATGGTATATATGAGAGACTAAATTGTAATTTTCTAACTGTGGAGAAATCAAAGCGGTGAATTGATTTGGGCAAAACATTCCTGTTGGAGTTACTAAAATGAAGAAAATTTATTGGAGTTTATCTAAGAGTTCCCTGGAGCTTTAGGGCTCTGATTTTCTTATGACAAAAAGAGATTGAAGTCATGGAGACCTGGGATGGTGCACTCAGAGCTGTCACAACAAGCGGCTGTGGTTCCATATTCTGCCAAGCTCCCCCGTGTGTCAGCTTAGCTTTGCTTAAGGTTTTCCTTCTCCCATCCTCCTCTCCTCTCCTCCCTCCTCTGCTTCCTCTTCCTTCTCTCTTTCTCCTCTCTCTCTCCTCCCATCCCTCCTCTCCTTCCTCTTCCTTCTCTCTCCTCTCTTTCTCTTCCTCCTTCTCTCTTTCTTCTCTCCTCCCTCCTCTGCTTCCTCTTCCTTCTCTCTTTCTCCTCTCTCTCTCCTTCCTCCTCTTCTTCCTCTTCCTTCTCTCTCCTCTCTTTCTCTTCCTCCTTCTCTCTTTCTTCTCTCCTTCCTCCTCTTCTTCCTCTTCCTTCTCTCTTTCTCCTCTCTCTCTCCTCCCATCCCTCCTCTTCTTCCTCTTCCTTCCCATCTTTCCCCTTCTTCTTTCTTGCCCTGAATACTGTGCTTAAGAATCATGACCCTTTTTCTTAAAGGAGTATAGTACCAAGTTGACAGTGAGGTTTCAGTGACTTCACTGAATTTATCTTAACCCAAGTTCTCTTACACAGCAGGAGTGGGACCTGGTTGATGAATCCTGGGTTCTCTGTCATTTATTGCCTCGGCCTGTAGTGACAGCTAACATTGCTTAAATGGTTGAACTGGCATTGTGTTGGTATTTCTTCACAAAATGTTTGCTCTCTAATTCAAGCACACTGCAGTGGTTAAACTAGAGTCGCAGCTACATGGCAGAGACATTCCCAGGTCTAGATTTAAACCAGGGAAGAGTGTGCAGTGGTGCCCAGTTCCTAACTTAATGACGAGATGAAGATAATGCTGTGGTTTGCATCGTAAAGTCATAGATTGTATCATCATTGTCCAGCCCCTAGGTAAATCCCATAATCTTCGCAACATAAATAGATGACATGCCTGTCAAAGCCAGCCTTCAACGAGGGTTCTTCTCTCCACGGGAAAATTAAAAGTTACTAATGCAGCCTGTAATTATTATTAACATAATCAGCGGGCTGGAGAGATGGCTCAGTGGTTAAGAGTATTGCCTGCTCTTCCAAAGGTCCTGAGTTCAATTCCCAGCAACCACATGGTGGCTCACAACCATCTGTAATAAGGTCTGGTGCCCTCTTCTGGCCTGCAGGCATACATGCAGACAGAATATTGTATACATAATAAATAAATAAATATTAAAAAATAACATAATCAGCCTGCGATCAGATGGGGGAAAGAAACTGTTCTGGCTTGCGGGTGTGACTTAGTATGGGGGCCGTTGCTTCACATGTACAGGGCTCTGAACTCATACCAGCTCTTAAAAACGAACCCAGACTATTATTGTCAAGAAAATTCACTAAACTTTATTGTTGCTGTAATCACAATCCTGGGAGATGAACTTAGGGCTTTGTGGGGACTAGGTCAGTGCGCTACCACTGAGCTGCCCTTCCAGCTTGCAATGATTGTTATTCTGCAACAGGCTGGCCCTGGACTTTCCAGTTACCTTACCTTAGCCTCCCAGGGAGCTGGGGTTATGGGCCAGCGCCATTACACTCAGCTGCCGGTTATTTTTAAGATGTCGAAGAAGACGAAGACACCCAGATTCTTGCATTTAATCTAAATGTACAAGGCTTCTGAAGGACTTGCTGTTGTTAAGGCAGACTGTTATAGCTCAGGCTAGCCTTGAACTCACTACACGGCTGCGATGACCTTCTGATCTTGCTGGCTCCTTCTCCTGAAAGCTGAGATTACAAACTAATGTCATAATTGTATTATGCCCTGCTGGACATCGAACCTACAGCTCTCATGCCTGCAAGGCAAACACTCACCAACTGAACTGCACTCTTGGCTCTCATTCCAGAGTTCTGATGAAGTATCTTCTAACATGGTGTGTGTTGTGTAAGTAATGGTAATTAAGTCTAAATATGTTATTTAAGACACCCCACCAGAACATTTAAGGGAAATTAGTTTCCTTTAGTTTCCTAAGGTTTTCAGGTCAGAAAAACTAGCAATGGCATCAAAAATGGTCTAACTGACTGGTGCTGGATTTCGGAAAATCATTTCTGTGTTTAGTTCCTAGCCAAAAATCTTTCTAAGTGATGATGTTGGCATGGTTTGAGATGGAGCACAATGACCATCTGTGGTGGTTTTCAAGTTTGTTTTTTTTTTTTTAAATTATTTTTGTTTTCAACATGAATGAATCCTCATCAAATGTCCCCTCCTCCCTCAGATTCTCCAGGGTCTTCACTAACTCACTGAATACAGTTTAAACAAATAATATTTAAGGTGTGAGCAAATGTGGAGCTTCAGGTGTTACAAAAGAGAAACCAACTGTGGGAAACTAGAGCCACCACTACAGAGAGTGCAGGTCCTGCCCGCTTCTCTTTCCCATACACTTCCCCTCCAGGTAGCTTAGTGCTCCGTTTTCTATTTATGTGAATCTACTTAACTTTTATTCTAATTAAAACAATATATCCGATCTTTTTAAATGTACAGTGCCTGCCTCTCCTATTGTTCTGACAGCTCTAACAGAACAGGGAGAGAGCTAGGTGCATGTGCCCCCCAGTTTCCTGAGCCCTCGCCCCGGCATCCTGTAATAACTGCCCAGTCAAGTCAACTTGATGAAAGATGATGATGCTTTCAACTTATCGACATTTTAGTACAAACTGCTTTCCTACAGAACTTATCTCTGTAGAAAGTTAAAAAGCAGCCATGGGATTGTAGTCTTTAAGTAAAACATGCCCCGACAACCAGACTGAGTCTAAGGTAGGCAGTTTCCAGTGGGAAACAAAGACGGCAGAAAGTACAAATGACTGGTGCTAGGTCCTCCATGCTCTCCGAAGAGCTATAATCATGAGAAATGATAGTCGCTTCTAAGATGCTAAAGGCAGAAAGATGGCTGCAACTCCCTGGCTCCCAACGTCGTCAATGAAAATGTGAGTCCCAAGTTCAGGGAGAGGGCCCACCTCAAAGGAACAGGTGAAATACTGAGAGAGGGACTAACAGGCATCTTCTTCTGTCCCCAGCACACACGTAAGAGTGAGCACATGCATGTACACACACAGGGGAAAGAGTGAGAGAGGGGCTAACAGATACCTTCTTCTGTCCTCAGCATACATGTGAGAGCGAGCACATGCGTGTACACACACAGGTGAAAGAGTGAGAGGGTGCTAACTTGATACCTTCTTCTGGCCTTAGCACACATGTGAGGGTGAGCACATGCATGTACACACACACACACACACACACACACACATGAAAGAGTGAGAGACGGGCTAACATACCTTCTTTTGGTCTCAGCACACATGTGAGAGTGAGCACATGTGTGTACACACACATACACACACACGTGGAAGAGTGAGAGGGGCTGACATGACACCTTCTGACCTCAGCACATATGAGCACAGGTACACATCTGTACACACACAATATAAATACATAAAACAATCTTTCATAAAAGCCTTCTTTCATCAGTAACAGGTGAAAATGAAGTCTGAAGAATGGGCTGCCCTCAGTGGTAGAGTACTTACCTAGAATGTGCAAAGTCCTGGGTGTGATTCCTAGCTACTGCTTGGGATAAACAAAACCAAAACCGAAGAAAAGCCTACAATATTGTTGACAGATGTCACTCTCTTTTCAATGGCGATTTATCCCCAAATGACACAGGGTGTTCTCCATCATACCCACATAGTCAGAAGGAAGGAAACACAACATGTACATTCTTATAGCTAAAGTGAATTGATCCTTCTCCACAGGTTTGCTTACAAAGAAAAACATAGATAAGAGTAGATTCTGATTTCTCCAATTAGGTCATTCTAGAAAAAAAAAGTCTTTTGAGTAATTTGCTTTATTGGCTCATGATATTACAATGTGTTGTTTTAATACATCTGACAAGTATCGAATCAAGGTAATTACCAGAAACTAATTGTCATTAGTTTAAATTTGACATTTCAGAAACACATCTGAAATTAGGCATACCTAAGTTGTATAATTAAGTGAATTTAAGTGTACTTAATTTGTGAAGACAGGCTATATTTTATTTTTTAAAAAGATTTATTTTTATTTTATGAGTGTTCTCCCTGCATGTATGTATACCACAAGTGTGTAGTACCTGTTCAGGCCAGACGAGGGCATAGGAGCCCTGGACCTGTTGCAGACAGTTGTTAGCAGCCACGTGGGTGCTTGCAGTAAAATCCAGGTCTTCTGGAAGAGCAGCCAATGGTCTTAGCTGTTGAGACATCTCTCCAGCCCCAAGTTTTATTACTTTATTATTTTTTCACAATGAGTAATTTAAAATCCTGTCATTTGTGTGTATGTGTGTGTTTTTCTTGGGTAATCTAATCCAGATGGGCAACTCACCTAAAGAGAAGTACAAACCATTAAGAAATACATGTGTCTCTGTAAGTGTATATATTTCTCCTGCTCCTCTTTAGTTTCTCTTTTTTTGTTTGTTTATTTCTTTTGTTCTATTCTTGTCTTTTTTTTATTTTCTTGCTTATTTTTTTTGAGAGAGAAAGAAGATAAGGAGTTGGAAAGGTAGGGAGGTTGGGAAGAGATAAGGGGGTGGAAATAGTGATCAGAATATATTGTATGAAATTAACTTTATTTCCAATAAAAACAGATAAACAAAACAAAGAAATATGTGGAAAAGATGTTCAGCATGCTTACCCATCATGGAAATGCTAGCCAGAGATACATGGAGATTCGAATTTTCCCCAATTAGGAGATCTGTTATCAGAACACAGAAAATAACAGTGCTAGTGAGGATGTGTGTATAGAGAAAGAGACTCTTATTCACTGGCGTTGGAGTGCAAATTAGTATAACCACAGTGAAAATCAGCGCAGAGTTTCCTCAAAAAACTAACAAAGAACCACTGTGTGCACCAATGACACAGCTCCTGGGCACACACCTGGAGGTGTGCACGGTGCTGTGCAGTAGATAAAGCTGCACACACATTTGTCCTGGGACCACTGGCAGAGTCGGGGTGTTCACTGACAGCAGAATGGGTAGAAAGAGGGCATCGGTACACAAGGGAGTGTTATCCTGTCATTTGCAGGACAGTAGATGGAAGCGGAAGCCATCTCATCAAGAAAAACAAGCCAGACACAAACAGGTAATTAATACAGAACGTTTCCTCAAGGATTAAAAACTTCCAAAAACAAAACAAAGGGCAACCTGAAAGTGGTTGAGGGTCTAGTAGTTAGGACTGGAAATGGAGTCAGGGTTGGGGCAGGCAAGGGTAGAAGGAAGTAGACTGGATGGAAGCCTGCATGGGAATACCACAGTGCAACGTCACGGTACAGCCAGTATATCTTAACAGCTAAAGTGAAACATACTGCCTTCATTATTTGAAACAGAGTCTATTTTAATCAGTTCCTTGAGAATTTTTTATAATGTGTTTAGATCATATTTACCCCCTCCTTTAACTCCTGCCAGATCTACCTCACTTTCCCTTCCTACCCAACTTATTCTTATTCTTTTGTAACCCCATCAATTCCAATTCATACTCCCCATGTACTCTTAACTGTTAACCATGGCCACTCTTCTGTGCTGTAGAGGGTCCATACTGACACTGTATCCACAAACCAAGTTCCCCTGCCCCCTCTCCCACACTCCTCTGGACGTCTATAAAATCAACTCCCTCCCCCCTTTTTTTTTGTTTTTAATTTGAGACCAGGTAATTTTCCAATCAGAGAACACACTATTTTCTCATTTAATGAATATGTCCTCTATTTGACACTGCAGGAAATGAGATCAAATTAGAAGAGATTATAAGCAAATAGGAAGAGAAAAAAAACACATACGGATGTGCAAAGTACAGCAAGTTTTGCTGGCACAGGGCTAAGGCACACACAGTGAAGCCAACTTTGAAGAATAATCGTGAGGTTGCTGTGTCCGAGATCTGGAAGGTTCAGGACGAAGAGGACTCAGCGTGAGAAATGACATGTGTCTCGGCACCAGGAAGGTTGACACACAGGGAGAGCTTAGGGAATAGCAAGGGCTGGCAAGTGTCATGGCGTCGTCATGCCTATGGCAATTCACTCACGGTACAGCCGAGTTACAGTTTTTACTGCTTTATTCTTAACCCCCCTCGTGTGCATCTTTACAGTATTATTGCAGCTCGATGTCTCCCTGATTCTTCCCGTGTCTCTCCAGGACGTAGAGTACCTGCCATTGAGGGCGTGTTGACAGCCAGCCATATTTGTTCGTTTCCCCATAGCGAGATCAAAGGAGCTCATTGACACTGCCCTTAATAAGCATGACATATGCTGTTATTTCAAGTTGCAGTTTAGAGTCCGGCTGTCTCCCTTGGTATCTTCTTATAAAAATCATCTTTAGAGATGTAGTTAGTTGCAGATAATACAGAAATGTGTGCAGTAGATCAATCTTCAACTTTAAGTCTATGTCGCAGTCAAGGGGGTCAAGTAAGTGGCTGGGCACGCATGGTGGTGGCACACACCTGCTATTGTCCCCACTCACTCCTACCAAATTACTTTCCCTTAAATGAACAATTAGTAACAATTAGAAGAATTTATTCTAGAGATTTTTTTCTGTGTGGCTGAATAAAAAGATAAGTGGCTAATACAAGCATATATGTGCATACATTCATATGTATATATAATTTTATTTCTAATGTTTTATGGTGAAAAATATACAATCAGCCAGCTGGGCTCAGTCTAGAGACCCGGAATTTTGTTTCAAGCATCCAAAGCACTGTCACGAGGAGCCCAGGGAACATCTGTCTTCTTTGCTGTCGGTGACCTTGGCACATCCGTGGCTCTGCACTTCCTTCACCATGAGCAGAGTGGGTTGTTGTCTGCTGTCTTCTTCACACAGGTCATTTGTCAGGGAAGCTCAATGCTGGAATCCACAGTGGTCCTACTTGTTCAGCCCAGAGTGCCCTTCTCAGGATACCTGGGCTTTCTCCAGATGGTTCTTTAAGTCGCCAGTAGCAGGTAGATAATCGGTATTTCTCAGTGTCGCCTTCTGGGCTCAAAGCTTTGACCTTGGCTTTGCCTGTGGCTCTGGGAAGGGTCGAAATGTCGTTGATTTTGAGTGCCACCTGGGTGAAAACGCTCTCAGATTGTTTTCTTCCTGCAGTGATCATTCTTTGCTGGATACTCAATGACTCCCTTGTACTAGCCAACCACAGCCCTGTCGCGTCCTAGAGGTCTGGTTCCCTAAGCCCCACCCCCTTGCTCTGACGCACTTGATGCTTTTGGCACGTGCACTTACGTGTCACTTGGTTCAGAGGATTGCTGATCTACACAGTATTTTTTTTTTTAATGAAGCGTGTCCTCAACTATCTCCAAAAGCATAGTAATTTCATAACAACTCTGCCTTTGCCTTGTCCATCACTACAGGGGACAGCCCCTGTCCAGCACTAAGATTTAGGAAGCTCTTTGCTAGCTCAGTCGCGTCCCGCTTCACTTGACCGCTACACATCTGCTCTAAGGCCCTGCCTAGGAAAAGGGAACAGCTTTAGTGAAGCCAGGATTCCCGAAAGGCGCCAGCAGATCACCCGCCTCACTTCCCTGACAGCAGGTGGTGGGAAGAGTCGGGCCATTCCCTCCTCTTTCTTTGCCTGCTCACACACAGAACCGTTTCATCTTGTGCAAGCTCAGAAAGAGGAACTGATAAGCAGAAATGAAAGGGACAGCCTCCAAAAAGTAGAACCTCCAGCAATGCTGGAGTCGGTGCCTATCTTACTACTAACGTGGATGAATCTACTCCGAAGTAACGACGTCAAACCTTCATGCTTTTTCATGTTTCCTTCTCTACTCGAGCAGGCATGGGTGCATCATCCTAAGAGGCCTTGTGTTTCTTAATTTATACAGCAATTTTTTTTCCGTGTATTTGAGTTCACATAGAATTCAGTATCTTGCCCAAACCACCTTATTCAAATTTGTGCCTTCTCATTAAGACCTCTCTCTAAGCCAGGCAGTGGTGGCACACACCTTTAACCCCAGCACTCAGGAGGCAGAGGCAGGTGGATCTCTGAGTTCGAGGCCAGCCTGGTCTACAGAGTGAGTTCCAGGACAACTAGAGCTACACAGAGAAACCCTGTCTCAAAAAACCAAACAAATAAAAGACTCTCTCTGCTAACTTTATTGTATAACTTACCTATAATGATCACTAACCAAATATTTAAGCAGTTTTAACCTAGTGTCCAAAAACAATTTTAATTTAAATGTCCCTTTAATTTTTGTGGCACTGTGATTTGAACCCAGGACCTCCTGCATACTAAGCAAGACATTGAGCTACCCCCACCACAACTTTTTAAATATTTTCAGACAGGTTCTTGCTATGCACTCCAAGCTGGCCTTGACCCTCCACCCCGACCCCACCCCATCTTAGCCTCACAGGTGCTGAGAATACAGGTATATGCAAACCCACCTACCCATTTTACTTCTTAATATCAAACTAGCAGATGAATTTCCCGAGGCTTTACATTGTGTGCATGGGAAATTTCAGGCAGTGTTCAGTGGGCTTCCTCAAACCAACTCAAAAAGTATGTTTCCTATGTAAGTTTTCCCACACAATATTATGAGTGCCACTGCTTCGCGGTGTCTTCAATTGGAACTTGGATGGTCCCTCTGAGGTGTGAAATCCGTGCATTTTACAGACACTTAATGAAATGCAAATTTGAGGTTGGCAAGGAGAATAATTCCCGACACAGTCTGAAGCTAACATCTAACAAAAGCAAGTTGTGGATGGCATTCTGACTTAATGGGAAGCCAGCTAATGGAACACACAGACTCGCAGTGTTAGGACTAGGGAGAAGAGAGAGAGTTAATCTGTCCCATCGGCATGTAGGCAGACTCTATTAAAGGAAGAGCCTCTTGTTGATGTCAGAGCCATGTGTCCATGAACAGCAAGATACTGGCAATCAGAAACCATGATTTGGTCCACCTACATCTCAGCTAATGCAGGACAATCCCACAGCTTGAGCCCCTTTTCTATTTCTTCATGGGACATAAAGTATATGAGCAAACGCACATGCACATACACACATCCTAAATGAACATTCTGTATCATAATCAGGTTGAAATGGGGTTTCTGTGATCATTTCATTGAGATGAGGTTTTTGTGATCTTCTCACTGGGATGGGGTTTCCGTGATCAACTCATTGGGATGGGGTGTGTGTGATCATCTCACTGAGATGGGGTGACTGTTACTTTCTCATTGAGATGGGTGTCTGTGATCATCTCATTGAAATGGGGTGTCTGTGATCATCTCATTGGGATGGAGTTTCTGTGATCATCACATTGGGATGGGGTTGTGTGATCATCTCGTTGAGATGGGTGTCTGTGATCATTTCATTGAGATGAGGTTTTGTGATCATCTCACTGGGATGGGGTTATCTCATTGAGATGGGGTTTCTGTGATCATCTTATTGGGATGGGGTATCTGTTTCTCTCATTGTCCTACAGTTTACATCATTTGATTGCTCCAGTTGTTTTTGTTTTTGAAGACAGGGTTTCTCTATGTAGTAGCCCTGGCTGTGACGTCAACTTGACTACATCTGGAATTAACTAAAATCCAAAACTGGAAGGCACACCGATGAAGGATGTTTTGCTTTATTTGAAGTAAGTAGATCTACTGTTAATCCAGATCTTGACACCTTTAATCTGGGTCACACCTGCTGGAAGCCTATATAACAGTGGTTCTCAACCTTCCTAGTGCTGCAGCCTTTTAACACAACACAGTTGCTCATGCTGTGGTGATCTCCAACCACAAAATTATTTTGTTGCTGCTTCATAACTAGTTTTGCTACTGTTATGAATCATAATGTAAATATCTGTGTTTTCCAATGGTCTTAGGTGACCCCTCTGAAAGGCTTGTTCAACCCCTACAGGGAATGGAGCCACAGGTTGAGAACCACCGCCATATAAGGAGATGGAAGAAGGAAGCTTTTGCTCTTTGCCTGCTTGCAAGCCATTCCTTCATTGGCATTAGAGCCTAAGAGCCTAAGTTTTTGGTATTCCAATATCTACTGAAGACCAGCTGACACATCCAGCATCGTGGACTGAGCAGCTATTGGCCTCTTGGACTTTCCATTCGCAGCCAGCCATTGCTGGATTAGCTGGGCTGTGGCCTGTAAGTCATCCTAATAAATCCCCTTTCTATATATATAGAGAGGTTCATTCTATAAATTCTGTTACTGTAGAGAGCCGTAAGTGGTATAACAACAAAGCTTTGGATATCATATAGTCTCACTTTCTGAGTATGAGATTGACAGAATCACCAAAACACCTGTAGGCAGGGGAAATGCAGAGACCTGTTTCCACAGACTGATCGCAGTCAGCCTCCGTCTATGTTGGCTATTTGTTATCTATTGCTAAATAACAAGTTTCCACAAAATAAGGGCTAAATCAAGACCCATCTATTGTCTCACAGTTTCTGTAGGCCAGGAACCTGGTCATAGCCAGGCTGATTTCTGTTCTTCAGCGTCTCCTCCAAGCTGTTGACTGCTGGGCTGAAGTCATCAGTGGGCCTCACTTAAAGAAGGCTTTCCAGGCTCATGTAGCTGTTAGTTGGATTCAGTTCTTTGTCTGTGGGCGTCATTGATGTGATGGCCTGCCTCCTCCAAGCATGCAAGTTAAGGAGCAGTTGTACAAATCTGCTTGGAAGAGACAAACCTCAGCGCTCTCCTTTGTTTCGAGGTAGAGTGTGCTGGCTTCGAATTCGTGATCCCCCTGCTTCGGCATTCTGGGAACGGGACTTACAGGGGGTACTACCATGTCAGGCTAAATCAGCCCTCTTAAAGCTTGGTCCCAAGGTGAGTCTCATCAGCTCCGCTGTTATCTACTGATAATGAAGAAGTCACTGGATCTGGTCTACAGAGGAGAGGATCATAAAATACCATGCATCCTGGGAGGTGGGGGGTCAACAGAGTCAATGTTAGAAGTTGGTCTGTCAAACCACTCAGTAAAATAGAATATTAACCCAGTCCTGACAGACTCAACAAGGTTCTTATGAAGAGCCAATGATCTGGCATAGTCGTTCTGCATTTCAAGTTGTACGTCACTGGACACACAGAAGTAAGTAACTCGGGCAGCAAGATGGTTCTCTGGGTAAAGGCACTTGCAACCTATCTTGTGTCCCCAGAAGCCACATAAAAGTGGGAAGAGAGAACCAACCCCACAAAGGGGTCCTCTGACCTCCACATGTGTACCTCACATGTTGTATGCACACCCGCAGCACTAATAAAGGAGAAAACACATTTTTTAAAAAAAAAGTAACTTTATGATCTGAGATGTTGCTCAGTAGTGGAGCACTGTAAAAACGAAGGTGAGAGAGAGAGAGAGAGAGAGAGAGAGAGAGAGAGAGAGAGAGAGAGAGAACACTGGTGTGGGTGCCCTAGAGCCTTGGGAAGGGAGAAGGATATATATAAGAAAAAATTGAATTAGCAATTGTGAAGGGACAGTAATTCTAAATCAGTGATTCCTCTGTGGTTTTCTTTTTCCTTATAGCTCTCTACACTATTAAATAAAAAATATGACCTCTCATTCCTGGGAGAAATGGAATTTATTTTATGAAAATCATTTGCTAATGCTTAGACCTATCACACTGTGGACATTTCTAAAGCAAACGGAGTTAAAGGTCAGCGTGAATCCTCTTTTGAATCGAATTCCAAGATTTACATCCTCCAAAGGCCAGTCTTCAGACGCGCTGCTGAGGAGTTCTTTATAGAACAGTGCTTTCTAGTTCTTCTTCTGTTCTATTTGGATGGGGGCAGCCTGGGACAGCAGCTGGCGATGTAGTCCAGGATGGCCTCAAATTGTAACCTGCTTTAGCTTGCTGAGGCCTGGGATTACAGACGAATGGCAGCGCACATGATAGGCAGGTAATACCAACTAGTGTGTGGGTGGTGTACTAGACCTATTTTTGTTCATGAGTGCATCTTAGTTAGGGTTTCTGTAACTGTGAATCTATACCATGACCACAGCAACTTTTATAAAAGAAGACATTTAATTAAAGCGGGCGTACCATTTCAGAGGTGTAGTCCATTATCGTCATGGCAGGAAGCATGGCCACATGCAGGCAGACATGGTGCTGGAGAAGAAGCTGAGTGCTCTATAATTTGATCTTCAGGTAACAGGAAATGGACTGTATCACTGGATATAGTTTGAGCATATATGAGGCCTCAAAGCCCACCCTCGCAGTGACACATTTCCTCCAGCAAGGCCACACCTACTCCAACAAGGCCACACCTACTCCAACAAGGCCACACCTACTCCAACAAGGCCACACCTACTCCAACAAGGCCACACCTCTTAATAGTGCCACTCCCTATAGCCTAAGCATTCAAACACAGGAGTCCATGGGAGGGCCATACCTATTCAAATCACCACAGAATGCTTCACTTTTTAAACCTGATAGCTTTATTTGCACCTGTCAATCAGAATTAGCACAATGTTATGCCGTACATACAAAGAAATCTTTATAAGTGTATGCTTAAATGAATTTTTTATACCTAGTAAGATTTTAAAACTACATTGTGATATCTTTTATTCCTCTGCACGTTGTTATGGCTCCCTGAACACAAGTGGTGTGAGAACCCTCTGTGGTCCAGGTCTTGTCTCGGACAACTTACAAATGAAGTGATCGAGAAATGAAGAGAGTACCCCCTGAGTCTGTGGGCTCCTTCATGTTGTAAGTGTGGATTTGAGTTCAGCTTCAAGCTACCTAAGTTAAAAAAAAAAAATTCAGCTCAGAGACAAGAGCCATTTTGAAGATCTGACCATGTTAGCAGACCAACTTCCCAATCTTGGTATCTGGGCTGATATGAAAACCATCTGAAAAACATTAGTACCTTTGTTTGGAATCGTTGGAACCTTTGAAGGAGCTGAGCTGTCTGTAAAGGCTGGATCTCTTTAACAAGGTCACTAACCACAAAGAACATGCCCAGCCTCCTGTTCTATCTGTGGCTGTGACCTACAGAACGGGACCACTGACTCAGAAGCAGAGATTTGTGGTGTCGGTAAAGGACACCAGGAACACAAGGGATAGCGAGGTGGAAGATGTTTTGAAGTTATATTAATGTTTTATGGAAAAACCTCAACAGTGACCAACATCATATAAACTTGTTTTGTCTTCTTGGCTTGCTTATTTCATTTTAGGGTGTTTTATTGTTGTTGTTTTGATAGAGAGTTTCCTGTGTAGACCTAGGCTGGCTTTCAACTTGTGATCTTCCTGCCTCAGTTTCTTGAGTGTTGGGATCACAGGTGTGCATCACTGTGCCACTCTTTTGGAATTAATTTTTTAAAAGTGTTTTATGAAAACACAAATTTGGAACTGAACTAAGACGAAACAAAATTTAAAAATGTACAAGCTAGGCATGGTGGTGCCTTCCTATGGGAGGTAGAGGTAGAAGAATCAGGTGTTCAAGGTCATCGTTGGCCACATTGTGAATTCAAGGTTAAGTGACACACTGTCTCAACAACAACAACAAAAAAAAACGAGCAGATAAATAAATAAAGCTTGTACACACTAATAGTGTTTCCATATGTTTATGGGCAAGAAATATGAACAAGAAAAAAATGAAGGTAACTTTGCAGATGAAGATGTAGAAGGGGAAGCAGCCAGATCATGGGGAGGAAGAATGTTCTGCGCACAACGGAGAAACTGGTGGAGATAAGAAGAAAGGATGATTAAAGGCCGTGCTGATGCCAAGGTTCTGGGCTGCCCTGGCATCATGTTGGCGTCCAAGGGCCGTGCTGCAATGGGAGTCATATTGCAATGGGGGCCATACTGCAATGGGGGCCGTGCTGCAATGGGGGCCATGCTGCAATGGCGCTATACTGCAGTGGGGGCCGTGCTACAATGGGGGCCGAGCATATCTGAGTGCTTTGCACTGCCACCTAGGGCCACGGTGACATCCAAGCCCAGGCTGCTGCTGAAGACCCTATTTGGGTCCGTGGTCCTACCACAGCCAGTTTATATGCCGGTGTCCTTGACCCATGGTGCCACCAAAGGCCACATGGATGCCCAGGGTCTAGGCTGCAGCCGGCGGCCATGTTAGTATCTAAAGGTCATGCCACCAGTGGGGTTATGCTAATCTGGCTGGCTTGTGCTGCCACATGGTGCCATCCAGCCTAGTTTGCTGCCAAGGGTCATATCTGAGTCCGTGGTCCTACTGCGGTTGGGGTCTGTAATGATGTCCATGATCCGTGTTGCCACAGGTGCTCATAGGAACCACGTGTGTTAAAATCCCAGGCCTGTTCTGAGACAGCCCCACCCCCTACTGACCCTGGGATAGCTGGCTCTGCTCCTCATTGGTCACAGCACCGGGAGAGCTGGCCCCACCCCTCACCATGGGCGTGGGAAAGTTGGCTCCAAAGGCACGGGGCTAAGAGAGTTGGCTCAGCCCCTTGCCTGAGAGGGGCCACTTCCAGTGGCCTGGATCGACCAGCTTAGCTACCACCCAGACCCACATCCTGGGCTTTGGGTTGGTCCACCCTAACATCTACTGTCTATGACCTGCTGGAGTGCCGAAAGAGACTGGTTCTGCAGAACCATAACTGTAGGGTGTCTATGACTCCAGGTACAGCCACAGGCCTTGAGCCAGACCTATGACTCATTACAGTGAACATTTTGTGGGTGGGGCTGATTGGACCAAAGAGTTTACTGTGTGACACACCAAAGCACCCAGTACCACAAGGATGAATGAAGAGGTGTTGGAAAAATGGAGGAGCGAGGTGCTTTTGTTAGTTCATTTTGTGTTGCTTTTAATAGATTTGTGGGAGGGGGTTTTGGGGGGTGAGTGCTGCAGGGGTGAAGGGAGGATATGGAGGGACTGAGTGACTGGGATTGGAGTACATGATGTGAAATTCCCAAAGAATCAATAAAGAATTATGTTATATTTAAAAAAAAGGATGAGGGTGTGCATTAAGATGAGGAAGAAACCAGGCCAAATGAAGAGAAGAAGAAAGACACGTGGCAAACAAGACAGTGGTGGCCCTATACAACCTGCAGAAAACCATGGCTTGACTACACTTGTTGGACTGTGCATAGATTCAGTAGCTGGGTTTTGTTTTTCTTTATTTTAAATTGTAGTTGTGATACGAACTATAAGCTACCCACCCACCCATCTGCAATGGCTGTTCTTGTTGTCAACTTGACAATATCTGGAATGAACTGTAATCCAGAAATGGAGGGTACACTGTGATCTGGATCTTGAGGCTCAAAGACACGTGCCTTTAATCCAGATCTTGAGGCGGGGAGGCATACCTTTAATCTGGGCCAAACCTTCTGCTGGAAGAAGGAAGGGCTCTTCTTCGCCTGTCTGCCCTAGCCTTATCAGCACATTCATTCTTTCACTGGCATTGGAGCCTGGTTCTTTAGGATTCCAGAGTACATAGAAGGCCATCTGGGACACCCAGCCTCGGGGGACTGGGCAACTACTTGATTCTTGAACTTTCCATTCACGACTAGCCATTGTTGGACTGCAGCCTGTAAGCCATGCCAATAAATTCATAAATATATATATAGACATACTTATATGTGTATACATGTGTATATAATATATATGTATATATAAAGAGATATTCATCCCATAAATTTTGTGACTCTAGATAACCCTGACTAATACACCATCTAAAGACAAAAGACTATTTCTTCTGACAAATCACCTTTCTCTATACATCTTGATGTCTAAACAGACACAGAACATTTTAACAAGTTTTTAATTTCTTCACATCTTCTGGCAATCTGCTTAGATACTGGATGCTGTACTGGCTAATTTTATGTCAACTCAACACAAGCTAGAGACATTTGGGAAGAGGCACTCCCAGTCGAGAAGGTTGCCCCCGTAAGAATGACATGTGGGCAAGTCTGTAGGGTATTGTCTTAATTAATGATTGATGTGGGAGGGCCCAGCCTATTGTAGGTGACGTCATTCCTGGGCTGGTGGTCCTGGGTGCTATAGGAAAGCAGGCTGAGCAAGCCACGGAGAACAATTCAGTAAGCAGCACCCTTCCATGACCTCCCCATCATCTCCTGCCTTCGGATTCCTACCTTGTTTGAGTTTCTTCTCTCATGTCCCTCAGTGATGGACTGTGATATGGAACTGGGAGCTGAGATAAACCCTTTCCTGAACAAGTTACTCTTGGTCATGGTGTTTATCACAGCAATAGAAACCCCAACAAACACGGTGCCTTGTTAGTAAAAACCAAGCTTTTGTTCAATCACTAAACTCCACTTGTGCATATCATTTGCATAATGGATCCCTTCTGTTTCCCAAGATGATTATTATAGAGAGTCCTAGGTGCTTTTAAATATGCCACAGGGGGAAGAAAATGCTTCCAGCTTCAAATACAGTACAATTATACTGAGTGGGCACCAAAAGACCCCCATCTTATGGGGAAAGACAAAAAGGGAAATGAAATTTCCAAATCCTCTCCACCACAGTGAAAATAGTAAATGTATTAATTTGAGCCATATGATATTGCTGATATGCCACCGTTTTTGTTTATAAAAATAACGCTATTATGTGGTTCAACCTAAAAATGAAGTCATAATATCAATGAATCCATCCCCGCCTCCGTAACGAGGCTTTGCTGTTAAGATTCTCAGGCATAGCCAGGCAGTGATGACATGGGTCTTTAATCTCAGCACTCAGAAAGCAGAAGCAGACAGATGTCGGAGTTTGAGGATAGCCTGGTCTACAGAATGAGTTCCAGGACAGCCAGGACTGCACAGAGAAACCCTACCTCGAAAAAGGAAATAAACAAACAAAAGAAAACAAAGAGCAAAAGAAAAGAAAGAAAAATATTCTCAGTCCCAACAATATGCCAAAGTAACCAGAGCATACAAGAAACAACAGACTCTACTGGGTTTCTCTGGTCCCAAGGTATCTTGCATCTTAATTGTTCTTGACTTGAGAGGAGAGGCACCTAAGTTCTTAGAGCAGAAAGACAATTGGAGGTCATACCTGGTCTCTGAAGAGCCCGCTTCAAAGACTAGGTAGCCATGGATTGGAATGGATATATTTATTTCACTGCTGTTGCTCTCTGTGTTCCATTAAAATACACCGCCTTTGTGTAAACATGGTCGTTGGTGTGCTGTGGTCTGCATCAGCAGCTGAGCACATCTGATTGCAGTCATTTGTATGATGCACTTGCCATGCTAATCTCTTAGTCCTCAAACTAAGGTCTGAGACAGGGACTCTCACTGCATCTACTCTAAAGAAGGGGAAACCGAGGCACACAATGATCAAGTGATTTTTTTTTCCAACCTCGTATTGTAAACAAGAAATGGAGCCAGGACCTGAGCTCAGGTGGACTGGATTTTTCAAAGGAGGCGAAGGCAGTGAAGAAGAGAAACTGCCTCCATGAAAGGGTTTCTTAAAGTGGGTTTGCAAAAGTGGCTGCAGAGCAAGGCAGAGAGCAGCAGAGGAAACGAGATAAGAGGCAGTGGGTTCTGCTGGAGGAAGAGGGTGAGAGGAAAAAAAATCTTTGAACAGCAGATTCAAACAGTGACTCATATCTGTCCTCCTGACTGGCTAGACTCCCTTCCAGTTAGTACAACACAGACGTTGTTGCCTAAGAGAGCAAACAGGTTGAGGGGGGCACACATGCATCTCCAAATCAGTGAATTGCTCGGCCCAAGAACCTGCTAGCTGCCTGTTCTGAAGATGAAGAGAGCTAGGTGACTTGCACAAAAGAAGTTTAGGATGCCTTATGATGTAACCCAGGCCAGGGCGGAGTTGGAACTCTCATCATGATAAGGCAGAAGAGAGATTCACGTGAACCAATCAGGGTTCTCACGAGAAAGACAGCCATATTTGTAACCCGGGAAATAGTCAGAAGAAAACCTTGAGGTTAGCCTTTGTGGCCCTGTGCGCAAGTTCAGATGTGTTAGAGGGGATTGTAGACACATGGGAACTGTGAAGAACTGAAGCTTGGAAAGCAATCTGCTGAATCTGCTGGCTCAGCTGATTTCCCAGGACCCTAAAGAGTGCATTAAAACAGCTTTTATTCCCAGCACTGACCGCCTCCCCAGTCCTCTCCACCCTGTTCCTCTTCTAACTGTCCTCTTTCTGCTTTCTTCCAGTTTTCTTCCATCCCTCTTCCTTCCCCCTCTTCTTTCTTATAAGCAATGAATTAAATTATAGTTAATTAAATCACAGTGCCTTAAATGAGAAGTTGAAAGAAACTGTATTAGGAAGAGACGGTAAAGGAGAAAAGCATCATTTTGGGGAGAAGGCATATGAGTGGATTCTCAAGGGAAAGTTCTAGAAATCAGGGATGAGAAAAGGAATGCAGATAGGAGTTGCCAAATACATGAAAAAAAAATGGAGCTTTTATCCAAGGCTTCAAATAGTCGTGTGGTGAGAGTAAGTGGCATGCCTAGGGCACAAAGTCACATTGGAAAGGTGACATGGCCCACTGTGGTGGTTTGAATGCAAATGGCCCTGTGGGCTCACTGGGGACCTGAAGTAGGTGTGGCTTTGCTGAAGGAAGTGCATTGCTAAGGGTGGACTTTGAGGTCTCACGTGCTTCATCTAGGCTAGAGGCTCACACTCTCTCTCTGATGCCTACAGATACAGACATAGAACTCTCAGCTCCTTCTCCAGCACCATGTCTACCTGCATGCCACCACGCTTCCCACTGTGGCCAGGCTTCTGTAGACTTGCTTTTATCCACTGAGCCATCTCACCTCTCTCCGAGATACTTTTAGAAAGCAATTGTGAATATAATTATGTCCCGGATTTCTCTCTCTGTGTGTTTACCATTGTTGTATATGAAAGCTTCTGATTTGGGGGAGACATGATTCAGGATGTTGCTGGAAATGTTTAACAGATCTATGAGTTTTCTGGTTGAATCTTTTGTATCCCCTGTTTATAGAATCATACCAACAGCAAACACAGACACTTTAATTCCTTCCCCACTGTGACAATAATAGACTGACCCTCTGAAACTGTAAGCTGGCCCCAGTTAAATATTTTCCTTTATGAGAGTTGCCATGGTCATGGCGTCTGTTCACAAAAATCGAGACCCTAACCAAGACACTAGAAAAAGGCTTTGGCCTGGTAGGATTGGTAACAGCTCCCAGGTGTGCACAACCTCACTTCTCCTCTGCTCCAATGTGATTCAGATTCATTTACTTTTGTCATATCAGAATGGCCGTGTTTCACACACAGCTGCAGAGATGAGGCCGCACTGTCCAGTGTGGCTTAACTAAACAGAAGTAATGGTGATCCGATGAAGCTTAGTAGAACCCTGGTGGATGCCCTTCTGGCGAATTTCATACAAGAATGAGATAGATATAGTCAGACTTTAGTCCAGAAAGAAAACTTACGACAGTCAAAGAACAAGTAGCCCTAGTTGAATTTATGCTCAGCTGACCCCTTTGTAAGGTACTTAAATCATTTCAACAAGAAAGGAAAATACCTTATCACACCTTATAGCTTAACATTAATGAGGTAGCTTGAGATGACCTGGATGGAGGTGGGTGGTCCTTGGACTTCCCACAGGGCAGGGAACCCTGATGGCTCTTTGGGCTGACAAGGGAGGGGGACTTGTTTGGGGGAGGGGAGGGAAATGGGAGGCGGCGGTGGGGAAGAAACAGAAATCTTTAATAAATAAATTTAAAAAATTGTAATATTAAAAAAAACATTAATGAGGTAAAGGAACACCTTGGGTCTCCCCACCCATTCACCGCCATCACAATGGGATTTAACAGTCATCTTAAATAATGTGACTCCCCAGACCTTCTTTTCATTGTCCCTTCTACTTTCGTGCACATGAGTCTGTTAGACCGTGCACACAAAACCATGGACTGTGCTTTCTTGAGAGGCCTCAGAGAGTTATTTTGCTCTGAGAGGTATGCATGTGCAAGCATGCATGTCTGTGTGTGTGTGTGTGTGTGTGTGTACATGTGCGTGTGTTTGATCCTCTAACCCAGTTTGAGGTCATCAGCTCCAGATTTCTGTATCAATCCTTCAGGGAGATAAGGAGCAGGGAACCCAGAGCGATGGCTGTAGAAAAGCAGAAAGGGAGACGCTGAATTCCTGTCTAGGATGCAGAAGCTTCACTTCCTAACTCTGTCTCTTGTCTCCTGCTTACTGTTCTCAACCTTCCGACCTCTTGCTTATCACCCACAGTTTCTGGGCATTCCTGCTGCCCAATATTTACTCGCCATTGAATTCGGTAATAGGCCCCTAATCTACGCCGTTCTAGGATAGATACACATTATCCTTTCTCTCTCTGTTGAGTCAAGGCATTCACTCGTAGCGAATTCCTGACCTCAGTCAGTTGACTCATCTCCACACATGTTGAACTGAACTAGTATCTGGACACTGGCTCTTTTTCTTTTTAAAATTCTATATTAAGACGCTGGAAAGATAGTCAGTTGGCAAAGGGCTTGCCTTGCGATCATGAAGACCTGGGCTGTATCCCCAGAACCCATGTTTAAAACTGGGTCTGGTGGCTGGACGTGGTGCAGTGAGTCTGTGATCCTGTGCTGCAGAGTAGAAACAGATCACTGGGGCTCAGGGGCCAACCGCCCTAGTTTGAATGGAGGTGCCCTATGTAGGAGGATGATGTTTGTCCCAGAAGACACAGGTTCTTATGTGAAAATCTCAGTGTAAGGTGTGGGATACCACTGTATGCGTTATTGGTCAGGGAACCCCCAGAGTCTCACAAAACAACACAAGCTACCACCGTTGCTCTTGATTGTTTATTGTAACTAACTGGTAAGACCCTGTTGAGGAACACACAACACATTTTGGTTGTAGCATATAGAGAAATCAAGACGGAACTGATCTGGAAATGTCCTCTCTGCTGGCTAGCTTTAAGAGTACTGAAATGTACTCTGCAGGCTATAGGGGGAGTAAAGCCACCAATAGACTTACCCAGCAGTGGACCCTGTATTCTATAATACAGCCCTCTAGGCAAGATGTATTCACAAGTGCAATAGTGGTGTGGGTGTCGTGGGGGTAACCAATATTTTCTACTTGGAGTTGAGACCTGCACCATAGGAGGGAATTCCTGTCTAGTAATGTAAACCTGGTCAAAAACCCGTAAGTGGAGAGGCCATAGTCTCTAGAAGGGGAATGTACTACTGCTGTCTTGCTAAACATATATTCCCCAACTACCTTCTAAATATGTGTTTGTACCTATAGATTACTGCTACTCTCAATCTTGGTCAAAGAAACCTCTTTCTTCTCTGATCAGCGGTCGATACAGAGACCCACACCTGGTCCAAGTGCTAAGACTAAATGGCTGTGGAGTGCTCATCCCCAAAGGACACAGCTAGGATAACCCCCACAAAGCCAGGAAACGAAGCAGAAGAGGGCAACAGAAAGAACCTAAGAGTCAGAGGATGGGGAGAGTGCTTCAAAAGGCTACCTTCAGTACATGACATGGTCACTGTAATTATTATGTACTCACAGCAGCTATGGTTGCCTTAACAAGAGCAAGCCAGTCAATAATTCCAGCCTGGATTGGTGAGGAGCTCATGAGACCCCTACCCCTAGCTGAGTAGATATTATCAGTTGATGATTGATGTAGGAGGAGACGTTTCTCTCCAGGAGTGTGGCTGCTGGTGGGTTGTCCGTGTTTATGCAGGCTGCACTAATTGGACTTAGTGGATCATTCATTTTTGAAAAGAACATTATGGATGAGAAGGACACATTTGTGTGGTTTCAAGAGTGTATGAGGAGCTAGATAGGGCCAAAATACGTTATATGAAATATAAATTAAAAAGTAACACTAATGTTTCTTAAATTGTTTTTAAAAACAGAAAATTAAAGCATCTACAAAACTTTTAATGAATCCATTGATCTGAAACCAGGTAGACACAACAACAAAAGAAAATTGAAGACTCATCACCCTAATACATCAAAATACCATTCACCATAACCATGTTGGCTTCATTATGAGATTTGAGGATGATGCAACATGCAGAAATCAATAAGTGTAATACATCACATAAATGGACTCAAGGATAGAAATCAAAATATCCATCAAAGACACAGACTTTTAATAAAACCCAACATCACTTCATGATTTTAAAAAAAGCCTAAAGAAACTATGAATAGAAAGAGCATATCTCAGCATAATAAAGACTTTATATAATTAATCTATAGCAAACATTTTACTAAATAAGGAAAACCTTAAAGCATTTTACTATAATTGGAAACTATCAAATGAAAGACTTATTTGATAGTGCTTAAAGTCTTAGCCAAAACATTAAGGGAAGAGAAGGAAATGCAAGTGATATAAATAGAAAAGGAAGAAATTAAAGTGTCTTTATTTGCTGTTGGTATGATTCTATAAATAGGGGATACAAAAGATTCAACCAGAAAACTCGTAGATCTGTTAAAAATTTCCAGCAACATCCTGAATAATTTCCCCCCCAAATCAGAAGCTTTCATATACAACAATGGTAAACACACAGAGAGAGAAATCCGGGACATAATTATATTCACAATTGCTTTTTAAAAGTATCTTGGAGAGAGGTGAAATGGCTCAGTGGATAAAAGGAAGTCTACAGAAGCATGGCTACCTGAGTTTGATCCAGAATCCACATGGTAAGAGGAGAACTGACTATGAAAAGTCCTCTGATCTTCACACATGCTATGTGGTATCCCCCACTACATCACACACACACACACACACACACACACACACACACACACACACAATTTTAAATACCTTGGAATAAACCTAACTATGGAAGTGAAAAGCCTTTACAATGAAAATGGTAAGACACTGGAAAAAGAAAGAGCAGACACTAGAATATGGAAAGACACGCTAACTTCATGGGCTAGAAGAATGACTATTGTGGAATGTCATCCTTATAAAACCTATCTAAATACTTAAGAAACGCCATCGGATGTTTCAATACCAGTTTTCTCAGAAATAGAAAAAAATCATAAAATTCATATGGAAGCACAAACGACCTCAGGTAGTAAATATAATATTGTGAAAAAAAAAATCACAGACATCATCATCCAATATTCTACCGTACACTACTTAGCCATCTAGAAACAAAACAAGCATGTTATTGCACAGAAACAGACGTGTAAATTAGTGGAGCAGAGAAGAGGACCCAGATATAAATCCTCATAGTTCCAGCCATGCGACCTTTCACAAAGATGCTAAAAATATACAGTGGAGAAAAGACAGTCCCTTCAACAAAGTGAGCTGGAGAATGATGCCCCTATGTGGAAGAATGAAACAAGATGCCTATCTCATCAGTTCCAAATGGACCAAATGCTGAATAAAAGACCCTCAAGTCCCAAAACTGGTACAGAAAGGGTAGGGAAGACACTTCAAGATAGAGGAAAAGGACTTCTGATGGTGACTGCAGCTGTTGAGAAAAGGAGACCAACAGCTGACAAGTGGGACCTTACAAAATTAAAACTCTCTGAACAGTAAAGAGACATCCTATACGATGGAAGAAAATCTTTGCCAACTACATCTGATGCTGACTAACATCCACAATACACAAAGGACTCAAAAACTAAATTCTAACAACTTTCCATCAGGTGTGTATAATATGCTCTGTCTTTCTGTTGCTGGATAACCTAGGTTGGTTCTAGACCAGGGCTACTCTGAAAACAGCTGCAGTGTGCACAGATATGCAAGCCTCTCTGCAACAAGTGGGCTTGGAATCTTTCAGTACACACCCAGGAGTCACATGGAAGATCTATTCTTAGACTGTTAGGGAATCTCCAAACTAGTATCCCTAGTTGATGGTCAGGTTACATTTTCACCAGAACTGAGGGCCCTATCTGTCTGCATCTTCACCAGCCTGTATTTCCTAATGACTACCCTTCTGACTGGGTAATGAAGAATTTCAATGCAGTTGCGATTTACATTTCTCTGGTAACTTGTTGTAGAACGGCGAGCTGCATCCCACCACCCCGCCTCCGCATGGCTAGCTTTATCTGAAATAATTACATGGAAACTGTATTCTTCTAACTACTGCCTGGCCCATTAGTTCCAGCCTCTTATTGGCTAGCTCTTACATATTGATCTAACCCTTTTCTAATATTCTGTGTAGCCCACGAGCTGGCTTACCAGGAAAGATCTTAACCTGTGATGTGGGAGTGTCATATCAATCTGTTGATTTCATTGGTTAAGTAATAAACACACTGCTTGGCCTCATAGGTTAGAACATAGGTGGGAGGAGTAAACAGAATAAAATTCTGGGCGGAAGAGGAAGTGAGGTCAGACTCTGCGCTGCCTCCAGAGGGACCGGACAGCCGCCATGCTCTGCTCTCCCAGGCAGCTGCAACCCACGATGGACTTAGGCTAGAATCTTCCCGGTAAGCGCACCTTGGGGTACTTACACACATCATTAGAAATGGGCTAGTCCAGGTGCGAGAATTAGCCTGTAAGGGCTAGAGTTCATGGGCCAAGCAGTTCTTAAATGAATACAGTTTGTGTGTTGTTATTTCGGGCATGAGCTAGCCAAGCGGCCGGGGTGTTGGGGACGCAGCCCCGCTGCTCTTATTTCAACAAACCTGCGTCTGTCTGGAGTGGGAGAATCATGGCGATTTTGTTCTTTTGATGCAACTGGAGATCATCATTTTAAGGAACTTCAGCCAGATTCAGAAAAGCTAATATCAGTGGCTGGGGATGTGACTCGGTGGATAAAAGAATTGTTATATAAGGACTGGAGTTTGAGGCCTCCAGGACTCACATAGCTGCTGTGAGCTCCCTGTAATTCCAGCGCTTGGAAAGAAGCAACAAGGGATCCCTAGGACAAGCTGGCTGGCTAAACTGCACAGATGGGGTTAATTTAGTTTTTTTTTTTTTTTTTTTTTTTTTTGGTTTTTTCGAGACAGGGTTTCTCTGTGGCTTTGGAGCCTGTCCTGGAACTAGCTCTGTAGACCAGGCTGGTCTCGAACTCACAGAGATCCACCTGCCTCTGCCTCCTGAGTGCTGAGATTAAAGGCGTGCGCCACCACCGCCCGGCTTAATTTAAGTTTTAAGAGCTAGTTGAGAATAAGCCAAAGCTAAGGCCAAGCTTTTATACTTGATAAGAAGCCTTCATGTCATTATTTGTGAGCTGGTGGTCCAAAGAAAGTATGACTATATCTTTTGGGACTTGCTCACAAGTTTATTCACTAGGTCTTTTTTCTTAGTTGACTTTTGGGTGCCTTTCTACTGTTTGTCATCCTCAGGTGACATGAAGGAACTCAGAGACACTGCAGCCCTGCCACAGTGTTGGACAAAAAGCAATCCTTACCACAAGCGGTCAAAGAGATTGGTTTATTATTCTTTGTGGGCACACACACATATTGTTTTCTCAGCTTTGGTAGGTAACCTTGGATGTGTGTTGGGGCTTGGTACCGATTCTTATCTGAGAAGGACTCTTCTAATCCAATAAATAAAAAGGGTGAATCATACAAACCATTAGTGTCAAGCTAATTCAGCCTGGCTTCAAACTTGCTTACTCCAAGTCAAGAATGATGGTTTCCGAGTCACAACTGGCCAGTACTCGTCAGGTCCCAGTGGGAGAGCCGAAGGTCACTTCTGAGGAGAGGGAGCTGGGAAGAGCTGGGAGATGGTTCAGGCAAACGGTGTGGAACTGAGCCTGAGACTCTACTACCTGCCAGAGCCCAGAATGGAATCAGACGGTCAAAGCAGAAAGCCAGTCCATCGGGTGGAGAAAACAGTGATTTGTAAGCCCATTGATACAGAGGCGAGTTCTTGTGAGCACCTGAGAGGGACTTGCCTGGCTTGGCCTTGACAATACCTCGATTAAAGCTGAAGGCCACACTAAGGTCTGCTTTACTTTCATGCCTCTCTCTTGCCTGATGTTAAAACACTAATTTATGTCATAAAGTAAAATGGTGACTCGCCTGTTCTCGTGACGGCAGTAATTATCGTTAGCTGTCTATCCTCCAGACTGTCTTGCCAGAAGGTCTATGTTTTGAAATATCAGGTTCTTAGTTATTTAAGCTCACAGGCCCTCAGCTTACTGCATGATAATGCATAGGGGTGGCTGGTGCTTTATATCGGCAGATACCCAAATTCCATCTTCTAGGGAGTTTGTTATATGTGCTGCTCTGCCTCATATTCAGCCTGCTGAACTATCATTGCACGAGAAGACAGATCCTACCTTAAAATTATAGAACAGTGGAGATGGAAGACAATAAATATCTAAACATTTTTATATTTTCCATCAAGATCAAACTTCCAAAGGGCAGAGACAATGTCTTCTTTATTTCCACCTGACAGATGAGTAGCTCTGTGATACTTGGCATGCAAAATAACTTAGGCTGTTCACATTATAACCCTTCTGGGCAGGAAATTTCCCCATTTATGCATGTTCCCCCAAGTCCTTCAAGTTAAGGTCAAGAATCCAAGCGGCCTGGTGCTTTCTGTGGCTAAGCGGTCAACCCTGCTGATTATGGTCTAACGTAGAAAGAGAAAATCATTTAGAATCCCCACACTTCACAGTGTTGCCGTGAAACATTCTGAACAAGCCCCCTGTCACTTGCCCTGCTCTGTGCTGGGGTGCAATGTAGTCCCATGATCCTAACATTTTAATTATTTTACACAAAGAAATGGCCATTGGCCTTCACAATATTTGGGAAGTGTTAGCCGGGCGATGGTGGCGCACGCCTTTAATCCCAGCACTCAGGAGGCAGAGGCAGGCGGATCTCTGTGAGTTCGAGACCAGCCTGGTCTACAGAGCTAGTGCCAGCACAGGCTCCAAAGCCACAGAGTAAACCCTGTCTCGAAAAACCAAAAAAAAAAAATTTGGGAAGTGTTGTATTAGAAGCAAGTGTGTGCATAGAATTATCTCCCTCATCTCATTTCTGTCTGTCCTTATGTGTTGATCTTCCTTCTCTTTTTGATGCAGAGATTTGGTTTTCCTCGCACTTAACTTTTGCTTGAATGTTCATCCTAATAAAACTTTACAGATTTTCTGTTCTCCAAGAGAACAAGCCAGATCCCCATTCTCCCTTTTCTCAGAAGGTATCTGGGCTTTAGAAAAGTCTACTCATTTTCCAGGAGGCTTGTTGCTCATGGGCCGTTGTTCTCTCTTTGTAGTTCATAGATTGTACCTCCCACGCTCTATGAATGTTGAGCTTGGCTGTAGGACTTGTTTTGACCAGTGGAATGAACGCAGCAGTGACAGGCTGAGCCTCGAGCTGAGATCTCACGACTCTTGCTAGCCTTCTAGAACCTCCACCACTCACTCCCATGAAGGAAGGACATGTCCTAAATAGCTGGTGCTTGTAGTCATTCTATTTTATTTATGAAGGAAAAACATTCAATCGGGATGACTCGTGTACAGTTTCAGAGGTTTAGTCTGTTATCATCATGACAGGACAAGGTGGCCTGCCGGAGAAGCAGCTGAGAGTGGAGAAGGAGCTGCATCCTGATCCCGCAGGCAAGACGAAGAGTCACTTTTCATCATTTTAGAGTGAGAGACTTGGGGGCTTAAAACAGAGCTGTGACTTGGTGCCTATCCCAGATGACACCAATATGAATCTATAACTTAGCTGAGGCTGCCTGACCTCTGGATAGATGAGCAAGAAATGAATGCTTAGCTGTGTGTGTTGAACTCACTTGTAATGTCAGCATGGGAATCATGAATTTAAAGTCACCCTGGGCTATATAGCAAGGCTCTATTTCCAAAGAAAGAAAGGCAGGGAGGCATGTAGAAAGGAAAGCTGATTTTTTTTCACGTGCCACTGAAATTATTGAAGTTGTTATTCAGCAGAAAGGCAGTGACAGCTGTCCTAGAAACCGTGTGACATTACAGTCGAGTGGCTCTTCCCAGTGTATGCCATTCCTGGAGGGAATGGCAGTACAGCCATGTCTTCCAGCTAGGCTACAAGTCTTTTCTTTCTTTTTATTTTTTTTATTTTTATTTTTGATTTTTGAGACAGGGTTTCTCCATAGCTTTTGGTTCCTGTCCTAGCTCTTCTAGACCAGGCTGGTCTCGAACTCACAGAGATCCGCCTGCCTCTGCCTCCCGAGTGCTGGGATTAAAGGTGTGCGCCACCACAGCCCGGCTTACAAGTCTTTTCTTTATGAACACCTAGAGGATTATTCATTGGATTCAGCCCAGCTTCCTTTGCCTATCACATGGCCACCTGGGGATCTTGAGGGGCACAGAATATTCCTTTCTGCAAAGCACGGGCCATGTTTAGATTTTCCTCACAAAGACAGCTCATTCTGATGCATTTCCTTATACAACACAAAGTCGTTTGAAGCTTTATAATTTTACAATGTGAACCAAAAATCCTTTGAGGAATGGAATGGGCATAGGGAGAGTTCCGTGATGACCTGGTCTAGACATGTCTGGGAACAGGAGCCCAGGCACCACAGAAGATGGGACGCTGACAGACACGACATAGACACGTTTACTCTTAGCTGTTGCGGAAATCTCTACTCTGTGTAGCTTCTTTGAAAATTTTAAGATGTTCTAAAACAAAAGGTTGACTTATTAAGAGGCTTGGAAAGAAAAGGGGTTGATTAACTTTATTTTCTTTTCTTCTGTACCGTTCTGCCCTGCGCTGGGTGGGAAAGTAGCTTGTCATTAGGTTCTTGGGTTTGTGTTTCCTTAGCACCCGAAGAGCAATGCATATTTCACTTGCCAAAGTTTACTATTTTAACTAACTAAAATTAAGATAATTTGTACACTGGCACCCATGATTGAGATAGTTCTGAATTTCTGTACATGCTATTTATCTCTTTTTACTTCTGGTTCAGAAAGGTCAGTCAGGAGTAAGCCTACAACTCGGTGGTACAGCAAGCGTTAAAACACGCAAGGTCCTGAGTTTGGTCCCTAGTACCACAAATGCACAAGATGATCAACTAGTATATTTGAATGCCCCAGTCCTGATGTTTTCAATTTTAAAACATTTAGCTTTAAAATTGTTTTTCAGGTCATCTTAATTCATGAGTAACATCATATGTACAACTAAAATAGAGTTTTTAAAGAGTAAAAAGAATCTTAAAAGTTCTTAAGGATAACTTGTGAGTTCATTTTGTTTTGGTTTTTTATTTTTTTGTACTTTAGTTTGTCCTCAAATTCATTATTTTCCTGCCTCAGTTTCCAATACCCAGCTTAAGACCGAGGTTTTTATTGAGCCTTTTAAAAATTAGGATTATAAATGACACTCTCTGATGAGAGCATCTTGACTTATAATATCACTGTCACCAAAGAATTATGTGCTGCCTTCAACTTTTAGTCTTAATTTGATTTGATTTTTATTTTCTCATTTGTGAAATGAAGATATTGATTTCCAAAGAAAGTTGTCACACGAAAAAAATCTCTGTCCTAGTCTTAGATGAGAATTCCATTGCCTCAGAATTTAAAGACCATTAATATTATAGTCATTTAGATTATATACAGTGATTTCCCAATTTGTGTTTCAAACAGAAGCCAGAGCACCCAGCTCTAAGTCCAGAATGAAGCCAGACAGAGAGAAAGTCAATGAACTGGACAGAGAAATGGAGTCCAGATAGAAAACAAACAGTTAGAAGCCAGAGTATCATACTGAAGAAAGCATATTTTTAAAAATGTTATTTGTATACATTAATTACATACTAGTGAGTTTTATTATGGCATTTTCTTACATGCATATAGTGTACCTCGATCATATTCACATTCACACCCATTACTTTCTTTTGTCCTGATGATCCCCTTTCTCTTCCCAGGGAGTCCCCCTTTTTGGCTAGTGTGTGTGTGTGTGTGTGTGTGTGTGTGTGTGTTTGTGTGTGTGTGTCCCAGGAAGTTTCATTAAGATTGTTTCTAGGAGCAGGAGTGAAAGTTTGTTTACACAAGTATGGGAACCTTTCTAGTGACTACAACATTGAAGAGAATATTTCTTCTTCCTCTATCAACCCATTAACTGTGTATAAATCCTGAGAGAGGGGTGCAGTTCCATGAGTCCCAACCCCTTCCATAATAAAATAGTGATACAATAGTCTAATTTTGTGCAGATCTTGTATAAGTCATCACAACTATCATATGTTCAAGACATACGTCATCCCCGGAAGTCAACACTCCATACCACTTTCCCTCTCTTTGTCTAACTCCTAAATTCTTCCCACCCCTTCTTCCAAAATGTTTCCTGAACCTTGGAAGGGTTATGGCTGGGTATTCAACAATATCCCTTCCCAGTACTTTACCTGGTTATGATTCGCTATAGCCACCACTGAGCATAGCAAAATGAGTCTTTTCTGATTAAAATTGACAACGGCATTAATCATCTAGGGACATAAACACAGGTATGTGATGGATGCATTTAGCAAGACCATAGCAGTGGTTTCCCTACTTCAGGCTGATCACATCTCCCTCCACAAGGCTTTTGACAAGGTCTGCAGTATCAGATGTAAATATTCTCCTGTAGAGTGGGCATCAAATCCAGTCAAAAGTGGTTGGTTTCCACCGTGACAGACTTTCCTCTACCACGCGAGTGCCCTCATCCCTCCTAGCCAGCCGATAATCTTTCACACACAGCCCCTAAGTCCACAGCTGAGCTCCCTGATGACAATACTTTCATAGCAGCCTCCATAATACCCCCTGGCATTATATGGGCCATTCAGCAAGGAAGAAGCATCTAACCCACTTCCAGCTTGTTTTCTTTATGCTCTGTAACCAGGGGCTGTGGCTTCTCCAGCAATAAGGTCCCATGATCTAATACTGGGTGACAGTAAACAGTAGTGCCAATTACCTGTATCGTTTGCTGAGTCTCAGTTGCTTTCCTGATCAATAACTCATAGGAAGGCAGCCTGCTCCTGACATGGATTTTTAAAAAAATAGCTTATGGCTTCTGGGAGCAGCTTTATCCACCTGCACCGAGTATCTTTGTTCAAACTCTTTTCTGAAAAATTCCCTTTTTGATTCCCCTGACAAGTACCAGAGTTCCCAAACCACTAGTTTAGGTTGATCTTTCGATTTTTTTTCTCTTGTCTCCCTGATACCCTTCCTTGCTTAAGCCTTTCCACCTCCACTATTCCTGCTTTCAATTTCATACCAAATGCATTTTATTACCCTCCTCTCTTAAAGAACGTTCTGTTGCCTCTCATGGGCCTCTTTTTGTTTCCTAACCTCACACATGCCCACTCCCACATAAACGAATGCATATAAAACTTAGAAGCTAGGATCTGCCTATGAGAGAGGCCACGTGTGTTTGTCTTTTAAAACCTAAGTTATCTCACTCAGTATGATATTTTCCAGTTCCATTCATTTTCCTGCAAATTCATAATTTAATTTTTCTTTATGGCTGGATAAACTCCCACTGTGTATATTACTATATTTTCTTTATCCAATCATCAGTTGACAAATATTTAGGCTGATTCTATTTCCCCACCATTGTGAATAGAACAGCAATCAACATGGATGTGCAATTATCCCTGAAGTAGGATTGCAGTGTTGTGTTGGCTAGTTTTATGTCAACTTGATACAAGCTAGAGTCATGGGGGAGACAATGGTTGTGTGGGGTGGGGGTGGGAGGATGACATCAACTGAGACATTGCCTCCATAGGTTCAGGCTGTAGGCAAGCCTGTAGGGCATTTTCTTAATGATGGCTGTGGCCCAGCCCGCTGTGGGTGGTGCTATCCCTGGGTTGGTGATCCTAGGTGCTGTAAGACAACAGATCGAAAAGTCATAGAGAGCAATCTAGTAAGCAGCACCCCTCCATGGCCTCTGTATCAGCTCCGACCTCCAGGTTCCTGCCCTGTTTGAGCTCCTGCCCTGACTGCTTTTCTATGATGAACTATGTTGTGGAAGTGGAAAGGGTCATGGTGTTTCAGTACAGCCATACAAACTCTAACAAGACAGAGTCCTTTGGGTTTACATCCAGGAGTGCTATACCTGGGACATATGAGTGTTGTGTTGTGTTCTGTTTTGTTTTTTAATCTCCTCACAGTTTACATAATAGCTGTGTCAGTTTAGCCTCCAACCAACAGCGAATAAGAATTCTCCTTTCTCAGATCCATACCAACATTTATTGTCCATTTTATTCCTTCTTGATAGTGATTTTGACTGGAATGAAAAGGAATCTCAAGGCAGTTTTAATTTGATTTCCTTGATGGCTAAGGTTATTGAATGAACACTGTTTACAATATTTATTGGGCACTTATATTTCTTCTTTTGAGGACTGTTTAATTTCCTATGTTACTTTCTGGTTGCTGTTTGTTTCCTTGTTATTGAAATGTTTTAGTTTTGTATAATTGAATATTAATCTTCTGTCAAAATAATAGCTGGTAAAACTTTTATCCTGTTCTGTAGCATGCCTCTACTTGACTGTTTCCTTTGTGGTACAGAAGCTTTGTTTATTTTTGTTTTGTTTTTGACTTTGTTTACTTCATGAGGTCCCGTTTGTCAATTGTTGGTATTATTTCCTAAATAATTGGAATCCTACTTAGAAATGCCTTATTCCTATGTATTGAAGTATTTTCTCAGTTTTTCCTCTAGCGGTATCAGAGGTTAGCTCTCATATTAGGATCATTGATTCATTTAGACTTGATTTTTGTACAGAGTCAAAGATAGAGATCTGGTTTTGTTCTTCTATATATGGCTATCTAGTCTCCCCAGCAACATTGTTGAGGAGATTATCTTCTCTCCAATGTATATTTTTGGCATCTTTGTCAAAAAGCCCACGGCTGTAGCCGTGTAGGCTTCTGTCTGAGCTGAGTCCTGCATTCTGTTCCATTAATCTACATCTGATTTTGTGCCAGCACCATGCTGTTTTTATTACTATTGCTCTGCACAGTGATTTGAAACCAAGCATGGCAATATTTCCAGAATTATTCTTTGTACCTAGGATTGCTTTGGCTACCTGGGGTCTTTTGTACTTCAGTATGAATTTTAAGATTTTTTTTTTTTTGTATTTTGATGGAGAACGATGTTAGAATTCTGATGGCAATTACGCTGAGTTTGTAGATTGCTTTTGGCAGGAGAGTAATTTTCACAAGCTTAATTCTTCCAATCCATATGCACGATAGGTCATTCAATATTTCCTCAAATTCTTTCTTTAGTCTTTTGAATTTTTCTTTGCAGATATTTTTTACTTCCTTGGTTAGAATTATTTCATAGCAGGTTATCAAGACAGATTTTTTTTTCTGATTTTTTTCTCACTTTGTTTATCATTGGCACAAAGAACACCTATTAACTTTTTTATGTTAATTTTATGTTCTTCCATAAAATGTTTTTTGGTGTGTGTGTGTGTGTAAATTGTTTATCAGCTCTTAGAGTTTGTATGTATGTGTGCAAGTGTGTAATGGTCTTTAACTATGTACATGATCACATCACCTGAAAATAAGGATTTATTCCTTTCTTATTTGTTATCCCTTTTATTTCCCCTTGAATCTCACTGCTCTAGCTAAGACTTTAGACCTTATATTGAATAGGGATGAAGGGAATGGGCCACCTTACCTTGTCCCGATTTTACTGGAAATGCTTTAAGTTTTCTTCCATTTAGTATAATACTGGGTTGCTTGCTTATGGCCTTTATCACACTGAGTCATGTAGCCTCCTTTCCTTGTCTCTTCCTCACTTTTATCATAAAGGAATGTTATAATTTGTGTGATTGTTGTCCTTGTGTTCATTTATGTGATGTGTTACATTTACTTGATTGCATACACTCAATTGTACCTGAATCTTTAGAATGACATCAATTTGATTGATTACAATGAGTGATCTATTTGGTGTGTTCTTCACTTAGGTTTGCAAGTATTTTATTGAGAATATTTGCATCTATATCCACTGAGTAACTGATTTTGTCTATATTCTCTTGGCTTTGCTTATTCTTCTCTTTGTCTAAATATTGCTTCCAGTATTATCTGAAGGATGGTTTAGAGAATATGAATTATTTTAACCTATTTGTATCATGGAAAGTTTTTATTAGTCTTTGACTATGACAGACAGTTTTACTATGTTTGTGTTGACATGTAAAATGAGACTACGTGTTGGTTTCCTGACCTCCCAGACCCGAATAATCACACAGAATCTATATTAAATACAGCACTGCTTGGCCAATGACTTAGGTGTATTCCTACCTAGTTCTTATATCTTAAATTAACCCATTTCTATTCATCTGTGTATTGCCACCAGGCTGTGGCTTAACAGTAAGGGTCCTGGTATTTCTCTCCTTGGGCAGCTACATGGTGTCTCCCTGACTCTACCTTCTTTCTCCCTGCATTCAGTTTAGTTTTCCCACCTACCTCTATTCTGCCCTGCCATAGGCCAAAACAGCTTCTTTATTAACCAATGATAATAAAACATATTCACAGAATACAGAGTGGAATCCCACATCATTGACATCTCTGACCTCTTAGAACTTGAAATACATTGCTCTAGGATCCTCCGACTTTTAAAGTTGCTATAGAGAAACTGACTTTTATTCTGAAGTGTTTTCATTTATGTGTGACTTCTTGTCATTTTTTTCTCTTAGTTTTCACTCTTTGTTTAAAATAGTTAGTGCTCCAGGTATGGTGTACTATGGAGAATTCCTTTTCTGGTTCAGTTTATTTGGTATTCTGTGAGCTTCTTATATCTTTATGGATGTGTATTTCCTGAATTTGAGGGAGTTTTCACCTACGACCTTGTTGAAGATCAGGCTTATGTCATTAACCTTGGATTCCTCTTCACCTGTGTCGGCTATGATTAGACAGTTTGGTCTGTTCATTGTGTCTCACAGTTCCTGAATGCTTGTTTCATGTGTATGTATCTATGTACGTATGTTTTAATTTTCATCCTCTGGGCCTGTGTGATCGAATTCCCCTACTCTATCTTCAAGTCCTGATACTCTATCTTCTACTTGAGCCATCATGAGGTTTTCCTAATTGGGTTACAGAGCCTTTCAGTTCCACCATCATTGTAGGTTGAATTCTCTTTAATATTTCATTCTTCATTAAATTTGGTTTTCAAACCTAGGATTATCATTGTCATTTCCTTAAAACGTATGTTTATGTTTTTAGGGACATCACCCAGTCATTTATTGTCCTCCTCTTTAAGCTCATTGAACTGTTCATGTCTTTTTTAAACTCCTTGAATTCTTTGATGAGGTTTATGCTTGTTCTTTTAAGTCCTGTTCCTGAGGTTCAGGACTATTTCTGTGGGACTGACAGATTTGGTGGGGGTGGGGATATACTATCTTGGCCTTTCACATTGTTTGTGTTTTGAGGATGGATATGTAGATTTCTTTCATTGGTTGTCTGTCTGAGGTAAGATTCTATGGTACTTAAGGTAAGATGGTGCACAGTCTATGCTACTGAAGCAGGGCCTAAGGCCCCACTGGCACAAGCAGACAAGGATTCAGTGGCTATGCAAGCTGAGTCCGTGTTCAGAATCCTGAGTTCCAGGCTAGGCCTGCTGGTTGAATATGGTACTAGTGGGATAGGATCCAGGACTCACCAGGCCGGACCAGCACACAAGATGTGCCCCCTGGGCCAAGCTTGTGTGCTAAAATCAGAATAGTAGTGACGGATTGGACAAACCAGCTAACTAGATGAGCAACCAGGACTGACTCTTGGGGGGTGAGAAAGGTACATGGGAGGGCTAATCAGAATGGGGGAGCACAGGGGGTGGGTAACTAAAACTCAGCTTGGGGGATGAGAAGGGCATAAGTGGGGCTAGCCAGACTGGGCCAATGCACAGGACGTGCAATCCAGAATAGGACCAGGGATTGGAGAGTGTTCCAGGTAGGTTAGAGTTCACAGAATTTACCACACTAGACATTGGCACAGAACAAATGCCCTGAGGAAGGTCTGGAGGTTGAGTGTGGCGAGGCTGGGCTAAAGCCAAGGTGAGCAGACTGGACCAGAACGTGGGTTGTTGTCCCACATTCTTCGTGTAGCTGTGGTTTGCACGTCTGCTGTCTGGAGGCATCTCCCGGCTTTAGCTTTCACCATTTCCTCCTCCTTTGGTTTATTCGTTTTGTTTTATATGAGTCCTCCTCGAGAGTTGTCTTTACTGGAATTAGATTTCCTGCATGGGTGGTGGTGGGTGGTGGTGGAAGCATTAGGGTGGCTTACTAATTTGCCGGCAATCTCAGCCTTACCTTGCTTCAGGAGACGCCAGTGTGCTTCCCTTGTGTCTCTGTTACGGCTCGGAGACAGCAGTGACGGGTTAGTGGGTACAGAAGATATAGTTTATAGATTACTTAAAGTTATTGGTATTGATTTTTTTAATTAGTAAAGTGAAGACAGAATAAAGAGAAGAGAAAAGAATATGAAGAATTGACTAAGAAGGAACATATATAGATTTAAGGTAGAAGAGGTAGTTAAGAGACAATTACTGATATAGAAATAGAGAAGACTTTGTAGGTAGAGATAAATAGGGGACAGCCATGCTTGTCCTTTTCAGTTTGGTACAATTAAAATGCAGTAGCTTACCAATTAACCTACAAAGCTGGGCATGTAATTTGCTAAAGGTAGCAATTTTAGGGGGCAGAAAGTAAATACCTAAAACACTAGCAGGAAAACTAAAAATTAGAAACCATGGAACAGAAGGTAGTAGACTTTATATGCAAGAAGTCCCTTCCCTGGGGCTGTCATGTGCAACCATCTCCACGGGTGGCAGCGAGGACTGATAGTCCCAGCAACTCACCCAAGTTAGTCAGAGCATCCTTCCAGATTAGAAGGAGATGGTCTGTGAGGACAGATGCCTTCCTGCCAGAAACTCCTTGCCTTCGAGTCCTGTCCTTTGAGGTTTAGGGAGGAAACTTTGCAGGCAAGGCAAAGGGAAAGGATGGCCCGCCCACCTGAGCAGAGAGGTCCGCACAGTCCTGGGATCCAACTGTGGCAGCGGTGGAGGGAGGGGGCTGTTCCCTCTGGCTGGGAGCCTAGCCTGGGTTCCTTGGACACATTTTACACTCTCACACTTTTGTGATACTCTGCCTGGGTCTACAGTGTTTGTTTTACCAGCCCTGTTCTGACATTCACAGTCCTGCTTCTTCATGGGCCATTCGTGCAGGCCATAATGACCCCAGTCTGCAGACTCACAGGGTGGCTGAGGTGGCTGGCCACAGGCCCAACACCAACAGGACTGGCAGTGGTGGGACTTGTGTGGTAGCGGCAGCAGTAGTTTTGCAGGCAAGAGGCTGTGGTAGGTGGGTGAGTTGAGCCTTACGGGTGGCAACGAGGGTCTCCTGGGTCCCTTCACAGTAGAAGCTTGGTGGTGGTGCCTGTCTCACAGGGAATGCTTTGGCAGCAATGATTACAGATGCTTGGCAGAGTGGCTACGGCTGCCTTGATAGTGGCAATGGGAACAATGGCGGCAGCAGCAGAGGGTATATGCCAGCTACTGTACCTGGGAGAAGTTCTCTTGTGTGCAGGGAAACATATGTTCGATGGGTCAGGCAGGTGCCAGGAGCAGTTTGGCTTGGGCTACAGCAGCCCTTGCCTTAACTCAACCTAACACTGTAGTATCTCCTATCAAGGAAAGAGAACCATTATGGGCCCCTCAGACAACCTTTCTTTCCCTGACTCTAGTTTTGCGGCTGCAGTGACTGGAGCTGGTAGCCTTGTGCCCATCCCTACGGAAAGATGTACCCTGAAGTAAGTACCTTTGGTGCAGCAACGTGACTTAGATGGGATTTCAGAGCTAACAGACGTCTGAGCAGGCTTCCCTATCATTTCCATCCCACCACATGCCCCTGACTTCTGTGGGCAGCTCCTCCTAAAAACCCTTGCAAGGCTAATTCTAAGTTAATTCGGGTTAATTCGAAGTGGGGCTGAGGTGCAGTTGAGTGATTCCAGACTTTTAGATGCTAATCACTTGGCAGAACACAGAGTCCAAGAGAAGTGCTGTGTGATGACTTCAGAAAGATTTAAGCAGGGAAGGGCTTGAAAGGGTCCTGGGAAATTGTTTTTCCTTTGCTGAATCCGCAGTTTGGTTTGAAATCAGTTAAAAGATTCTGCATTTTTCAGTTTCCCTTATGAGCACAGTGAGTAACTGGTAGTATGGCCCAACAAGAGAAATAACAAACAGGGTTCCATATCTTCCTGGGATGCACACTTTTTTTTTTCTCTGACTAATTGGTGGACATTCTTCCCTGGATCTCTGCAAAATATCAGTGCTGAGATCTAATCCTTTTGAAGCCAAATAAACTGATCCTTCCTTTGGATTTCTTAAGGATGAAAGAGAAGGTTTAACTGGGAGACATTTTATTTGCTTTGGGAAGGTTTCATTTCTAAATGCAGAGAGTTAAAAGGGTGCTTGGCATTGGCAGAATAAAGTTTTGGAAATCCATATAGAAGAAACAGAGGATATACTTCATCTATGATGTCTGGTGGATTTGTATTAGAAGGAAGCCTGAACTGTTTTAGAAGGTCTATTGGGAAGACTTTTCATTGAATGGTAGGTTTTCTGAGAACTCCTTAAATGAAAATGACTTGTGATTTCTTAATCTCAACTTTGGGCATACCATTTTTTTTATTCAGTAAAAACAGTGGTAATGATGGTTTATGGACATATGTACAGGTTTATAAAAATGTCTGAAATTGTTAAATTCTTCAAGTAGTGATGAAGAAAAACATCAATATTATAAATAGAAAAAAGTCAGTGATTTTGTTCCTAGGCTAACTCATTGTCTTAGTTACTTTTCTAATGCTGTAGAAAAGCACCAAGACCAAGGCAACTTATAAAAGAAAGTATTTAATTGGGGGATTGCTTACAGTTTCAGAGGGTGAGTCTGTGGTCACCATGGTGGGGAGCATGGAGGCAGGCAGTCAGGGCACTGGAGAAGTAGCTGCAAGTGTATATCCTATCTGCAAGTTGGGGCCAAAGAGTGATAAAGATGGAGATGAAAATGGAAAGAGAGGAGAGAAGAGAGAGGGAGGAATGCTAATTGGGAAAGTAATGGGCTTTTGAAACCTCAAAGCCCTCCCCCAGTTACACACTTCCATATAACAAAGCCACACCTCCTAATCCCTCCCAAATAGTTTCACCAAGTAGGGACCATATAGGAGACTACGGGGGCCATTCTCATCCAAACCACAACACCCGTTATCTTAAAATCAACAGTTTGTATTTAGCAAAGAGGATGAAGAGGATTTCATAAATGGCTGCTTGTTTTCTCCTTCCTGAAGTTTATTTTTGAATATGGAATTATATACGCCGAGTTACATATAAAGAAGTTTATTCACCATGAGAACAAATTGGGAACAACACAAATTTCAAATACAGTACTGTTTAACAGATCATAGATAAGCAGTGGGACACCAAGTGGGCACCGACATTAATTTTAAAGCATCATTAATAAATTAAAAACTCATGAAAAGCAACAAATTAGGTACATAAATATTTATAACAAAAGCAGTGCAGTTGTGGGGATAAATAACCATCCACAAAGGGGCAGCCAAGAAAGAAAGAGAGAATCTCTAATAGAACACTATAGAACACTATTTAATACCAAAAAAAAAAAAAACCCCAAAAAACAAAAAACCCTAGTGCTTGACAGGCCTATCCCTGATATGTTGTAAGGGAGAAGAACAAATTATAGGTTAAGTTGAATGGTATACAGCATTCAGGTAACTTTAGTGGCTATGGTTGTTGTGGTTGTTGTTATTGAGGGTCTGAGGATGAGTTCAGGACTTCGAATGTGCTAGGCAAGCAGCCTACCACTGTTCTGAAAGAAGTACTTATGTCAAGAGATGCACAAGTTTCTGGAAGTCAGCCGGAGAAACTAGTTGCCTGTGATGGTCAAGGCCTGGAAGAAGACTGCTTGCGTGAAACTGAGAAAAAGAAAGGGAAGAAAGGAAAAGAAAGAAAGAAAACAGCGAAGGAAAGGGGGAATTACTAGTGCTAAAGGTTTGGAAGGTGGTGATTGGGGCCAGGGAGCTACCTCAGTCCAGTTAAGTGATGAGCAGCCCTGCTCTCAACGGAACTGGCCTTACTTCCCAGCAGGGTTGGTAATTCTGGCTTCATTCCCAACCCACTGAGGCCTAGAGACAGCACTGGTTTCTCACAGGGACTCTGTTGCTGCTCCCAATCTTGACTGCACTCTGGAGTACCTGGGGGCAGAAGCATTACTAATCATACACTAAAGCTCACTCAGAGTTCCATCACTAGTGCTCTTTCATGCTCCCCAGGTACTCCTGATATGCAGAAGGAGCCAGCCTGCTTTTTTTTTTTTTTTTTAAAAAAAAAAAAACCTTAGGCCTCTGATTTGATGGAGCATGTTAGTGCCTCTGCAGAAGTACCATGTTATCATAGGGCTATGTGCTTCCTGAGGACAGGTAAAAGGGTAGGTAAACGTTGATCCTTCCAAAAACTGTGAATATGTGTTGGGTAGACTACTCAGTGATTTAAGCCCTTGCCATGAAAGCAAGAGGATCATAGTTTTGTTGGCAGTCAGCTTGTAACTCCAGCCTCAGACAGCAAAGTGAAGATTCCCAGAGCAAGCTGATTAGCCACATGGGAAGTCCTGAGATTGATTGCGAAACCTGCCTAAAAAGAATAAGATGGAAAGCAATGAAAGAAGATCCCCTACATCAACTTTAGTGTTCCACATGTGTGTAGTGTGTATGTGTGCACGTGTGCATGGGTGTGCAGACCTGTACATATGTGTACTCATATATATGTGAATGCATATGCACAAATACAAACACATGAAAAACATTTTTCGTACCAAAGATGGAACCTGAGCCTCAGGCATGAAGGCAAGAACTCTACCACTGAGCTACACCACAGCCTGAGTTCACGTTTTGAGACCAGAAAAGCTAGAGGCCAACGATAGCTTCCTATAGAAACTAGTTCATTTTAAAGAAGGGGACATCACACTAGAACTTGATGGCAAGTCTCTATTGCTGACGTCACCACATGTATGTCACTGGACTTGGAGAAATAGCATTGGTATTCCCAAAGACACTTCCTCCCTGTTGGTTCATAATAATAGACGGTACTATGCAGGATGCTTGGGGGAAAAGTCTATAACAGTCTTACCCAGCTATGAACCCTGTGAACTCTAATAATGTCTAGCGTAGGAATATGGTACAATAGTGGCGGGAATATTATAGGGATAACTGATTACTTTCTGACCAGATTTAAGGCTGCTCTATCAGAAGAAACACATGCTTGGTGCTATAAATCTTCACCCATGATTGGAGAGCTCACAGATACCAGGATAAACTTATTATTATTACTCTGCCAAATGGGCATAGTGTCAAAGTGCTCTCTAAATTCACATCCCTCTACCCATGTGTCTTATTGTTCTATGGTTGTGAGGAGACACTACAACCAAGGAAATTCTTCCAAGAGAAAACATTTATTTGGTGGCTTGCTTACAGTTTCAGAGGGTTAGTCCATGCTAATGGGAAGCAGACAGGCATGGTGCTGGATCAGGAGCTGAGAGCTTGACATTCTGTCTGCAGGCAGCCAGCATACACAGAGAGATACACTGAGCCTGAAGAAGGCTTTTGAAACCTCAAAGCCAACCCCCTAGTGACACACCTCCTCCAACAAGGCCACACCTTCCAATTCTTCCCAAACAGTTCCATTAACTGGGGACCAGGTGTTTACATCTATAAGCCTGTGGGGGATGTGCTCATTCAAACTCCCACACCATTGGTGAGTGCAGCTCTCAGACTTTATCAGAGACGTTTGATTGTGCAGTGAGTGGGTCAGAAACTCACTACTGACCAAACACAAAGAACAAGAGTCAGTGGAGTGCTCTGACTTAAAAAGGGAATCTCTATCACGTGGCCCAAAGGCTCAAGGAGCACAGGAGAAGAATAAGTAGACTGTGAGAGTCAGAAGTCAGGGCAGACTGCGGTGGAACCATGTCTTCAGGAAATGACAGGACCGCTAAAATCACAATTATTCACTTTTATGTCAATTCACTGATGCCTTTAAGGATTTATTTAAATTTTTTGTATGTGTGTAAGCCTGTGTGAGTGTGAGTGACGTTGGAGGCCACACTGAGTTGGCTTCCCTAATACTGGAGAACAGGCAGTTGCTAGCTGCCTTTGTGGGTGCTGTGAACTAGACATGGGTTTTCTGCAAGCACAGAAAGAGCTCTTAACCACCAAGCCATTCCTCTAGTCCCTGACCAATAACTTTAAATCAAGAACAGGACGAGATCAAGGATTTGCTTTGGATGTATAATTTCAAGTACCAAAAACTTCAATAATCAAGATAAATAATATTCTAATGCATTACTTTGAAATAAAAATGAATGCAAAAACCCACCTAAGTATTTATATAACAAAACATCAAAATATGTAAAACAAGCAGGATCATTTTAGTATTGAGCCATCCTAAAGACTGCTTCCTGAGCTCATTCTGTAGTGCCCAGTGGGTTCATCACAAATTTGATTCTTAGAAATTGGCATACGCATGAGAAAATGGAAATAATTTGGAAACCAACTATTACAAAAGGGATCTTACAGAAATTTTGTGCCTTGAAGGGATTTTGGTGGCTGTGACAGATAGGGAAAAAAACAAGAAATAAAGAATAAGAGAATATTTTCTATCCAGTTTTGTGGTTAGATGAGACATTTTATATTTATCTAAAATTGAATAGCTGCTGGACGGTAGTGGTGCATGCTTTTAATCCTAGCACTTGGCAGACAGAGGCAGGTGGATCCCTGAGTTACAGACCAGTCTAGCCTAAAGAGAGAGGCCTGGGACAGCCAGGGTCACACAGAGAAATCCCTGTCTCGAGAAAACAAAAACACACAAACAAAAATTGAATAGCTATCACATCTTGACCCACTTAGCATGGCAGGTAGAAATACTTAAAGAATAATAGCTATTGATAGGCTAATATTAAGATCATTTCAGTCAAAGAGAAGACAGACTAGTACACACTTTAATTACTTGTATGTTTTCTGTCAATATATTCTGTGTCATTAATTTATCACACAGTGAGTAACTAGTGACTTCGATCATATATTGCGTCTTGCTATCCAAAGTATAACTGAGTTCATGGCAGAAATAACAACTTTTCTATAAAGTTGGCTTGGAATTAATATGTGTTTCCATCTGGGTTTGAGCAGCAAAGTTTTCCCCAGCTGTTTTGATTCCCTAATGATGCCTGATTTCCCTTGGTGAACTCATTTGAGGCTAGGATTCGGCAAACTGGATGGAGGAATATTTTTACAGAAAAAGCCAAGCTCTGATGGGTCACAAATGGTTAAGTCGTGTGGGCAGTTAGTGAGAGGCCAAGTCCCATGTAGCCAATGTACAATTTCTTTGATTAAAACATCTACTTTTAATTCTTCTAATAAATAAGTGTTTTTAAAGCACCTGATAAATTTAGGTGCTATTCTAGGCATTGGACTCAGAAGAGAACAAGACAGACAAAAAAACCTTAGCCTTTTAAAGCTGTACACGAAAATCATTAAAGGAGACGGGATAAAGGATTATCTGATGTAGATATATGGAAATAGAAAAGGAGAAATAAATCACTCTGACACACTCATTCAAAATTTCTGCCTTCTACTCAGCATCTCGTGTGCAGTGCCCACAGGTAGGCAGGTGTGTTACTAAAGAGACTGTGCACTGGTCCAGAGGATACACAGTGGGGCTTGATCTGCCCTGGACAGAACTGCTACTATGGGCATGGGATTTCAAGTTCTTGGTTAGGAACTGAAATCCCTGTTTCTTTTCTCTTCTCCTAATTCTTTGCTTCTCCACCTCTTCAACCTCCTCCTCCTCCACCTCCTCCTTTTTCTCCCCCTCCCTTTTCTTTTTCTCCTCATCCTCTTCCTCCCTTTCCTCCTTTTCTCCCTTTCCTCCTCCCCCTGCTCCATTTCTTCCACTCCCCACCCCTACAGGGTTTCCCAAGCTCAGACTGGCCTGGATCTATGTAGTCAAGGATGATCTTAAATGTTTACTCCTCCTGTCTCCTGAGTGTTGGGAATACAGACGTGTGTTGTTAAGTCTGCTTTATGGGTTGTTTAGGATCAAACCCAGGACCTTACGAGTGCTGGACAAGCGCACTACCTGCATCTACATCCCTAGCCTATGGTACGCCCTGTTGTTCAAGTTCTGGAAGGCAGCTAAGATTTTTGTTTGTTTGTTTTTCGAGGCAAGGTTTCTCTGTGTAGCTTTGGAGCCTGTCCTGGAACTCGCTCTGTAGACCAGGTGGGCCTCAAACTCACAGGGATCTGCCTGCCTCTGCCTCCCTAGTGCTGCGATTAAAGGCATGAGCTACCATTGCCCGGCCACAGCTACGATTTTTTAGTAAGTACCTGAGTCAATATTTCTGGGCACAGTGGTGGGCACCTCAAGTCCCATCTTCTCAAGAGGACGAGACAGGAGGATTGCTTAAGTCCAGAGCTCTGGAACTGCGTGAGCAACATAGTGAGACCCTTTCCACAGGACAAAGCATACTTCTGCAGGCACAAAATATATTTGGATAAAGTCAGGGGGCTGTCTAAACATGCATTTTCAGGGCTTGCTAAAGCAAGGATGTCCGAGGTAGTCTGTTTCATCTAGGCTATCTTTTGGATTTGCAACATATGTCTTCTCTCTTGTAAGAGACAGTGTGCTTTGTACCAGGTTTTTCATCTTCAAGTTGACCCGGAAAGGCTTTCAACTAGACAGCACATCATACTATTTCTGGGGTTATAGAACTGTTCCTCTAGGTGGCACCATCTACGGCTTTCTCATTTGACCTTACTCCTTGAGGAGTTAAGCCTTCTTTATTTCTTGACCAGGGAGTGGTGCTGGCAATTCTGCAAAGAGCAGCTTTTCCCGATCTGATCTAGTATCAGCACTGTCTCAGACTTCTTTCCAATCGGCCTTTTAGGTTCCCCATCTGTTGCTTACCCATGCTCCCTGGTTGATTTTAATGGTACCTGAAACTTCCACTCTGAATGAGTTGTGTGAGCAAGTCATTCTTGATTAGCATTAAGTGCTTCTTGTTTGCACTGGTTATTCTCTTATGCGTGTGGACTTTTAATTTTGTATTGTTTATTCTTTTATCTGTGTGGACTGTCTACCCAAATAGATTATAAGTCTTTAAGAGCTCTGTGTGCCTCGGGCACCTGGCATAATACACCGCCTGAAAGGCTGCCTGCAAGTGTGCTTGCCAGTGATGTAGGTGGTGGCATGCTTGTGCTTATTCAACATCTAAAGAATATGTGTCCCGGGGCTGGAGAGATGGCTCAGAGGTTAAAAGCTCTGGCTGCTTTTGCAGAGAACCTGGATTCAATTCCCAGCACCCACACGATGGCTCACAACTATCTGTAACTCCAGTTCCAGGGGATCTGATGACCTCTTCTTGCCTCTGCAGACACCAGGCACACACATGGTGCACGGACATAGAAGCAGGCAAAGTCCCCATATACAAAATAATAAAATAAAATAAGAATTAATTAAAAAATATCTGTTCTAGGCTGGGTATGGTGGTGAATACTATTATTCTCAGCACTCTAGAGTTAGGTGGATCTCTGTGAGTTCAAAGTCAGCCTGGTCTACAAAGTAAGTTCCAAGTTAACCAGAAATGGTCTCAGCACTCCTTGGGGTCCTTGAGAGCAGGAAAACCCCTATTCTCTCTCTCTCTCTCTCTCTCTCTCTCTCTCTCTCTCTCTCTCTCTCTCTCC